>NC_051218.1:13726693-14100026 GCF_015220715.1 Pygocentrus nattereri
ACTTGGTCCAGATGTAGACCCAGCATTTCAGTGGACTGAACCATGACCTTGAAAAAATACTTTAAAAACAGATGAACAGAAAAGTGCGTGCATTGATTCTCCCCACTTCAGGTCCAACACTGATCTGTCTCATCTGTTGAGAGTCAAATGTTGAAACGTGAAGCACCAGTGAGAAACAAAACATCACCTCAAATTAACCTGTCCACAAAATTCAGTTCTAAATACCAACAAATAAACCCATAATGCTCAACATGAAGAATCCATCAGAGCACTCGTGCATCTCCTGACAGCAAAATTATTATTATTTCACATTTTATTTTATCTTGTAAAAAGACAGGAACTTGTCTTCTGTGGACTAATGGTTTATTTTATTAATAACCAGTTATTAATGTTTAAGCATTAAAAATGAATTGTCATTGCCATTCTTTTGTGTTAGTCTGCTTATCTGAACCTTTGTTAAGCAAAATAGTAACTAGAATGTCACAGATTTGAGTTGAAACCCATGCTATAGAAGATAATGTTTAACACATGCCGTCAGGCTTAACATGAAAAACTTTCAAAAGAATCTCTCTTCCTATTGCTGTCACGGTCTCTTTCCCTCCTCCAGCCCGGATTGAGAGTGTAAACTGCAACTTTGCGTGATCTGGCAGCGTTGTATAATTATATACTGCATGTTATTCCCCAGTGTTTGCAGACACTGGAGATTTGTGTGCTCTAAAATTTGAAGCAAGCTTCTTATTCCATTGTGCTGTCACAATAATCATTGCATGCCCGAGACGAGAGACGGTGCACGCATACTGTATTTAGAGATGATGCACTGATTTGCTGCATTGGTGCTTGAAGCAGACAGAAACGGCAGCATTCAGCCCCTTTCCTCACGGCACTTATTACACTGCTTCCCCTTTAGTCCTACCAAATTCATCACATATACCCTTGGTTCATCAGGATTCTGTTCATTCGTGCTCTTTTTCTCTCTCTCTCTCCCTCCGCACCCATGGCCCCGCCAACCCCCCCTTTTCCAACCATACCCAAGAGAGTGATGCACATTATTAGATTTTTAGGAGAATGTTCATGTTCTCATGTTCAACTCGTATTCTAAACTTGTAAGATGTGTTATTACAGTCTTGTATCAGGTAAATGAAGGTGAAATAAGGTGTAAATGTGGAGCATCTGGGAGAGAGAGAGAGAGAGCGTGTCACCAGCAGGCCAACTCTCTCTCTCTCTCTCATCACTGCAGTGATGTCTCTTGAACCATGCTCTCAGTAATGCCACCTAAGTTGTGTTCACTGGCTCATCAAATGAAGTTAGTCTCCACCAAACAGACAGGCCTGCAGCCGAGCCATTTCATAGGCTAAACACACAGCTTTCAACAAACTGAGCATTTACGCAGATCACTGTCTGTTAATAATCAGATTTATATTAAAGCGGCTTTATTGGCATATTGCATGGCATATTAATAACCATTGCCAAATTACTAATAAGGATAACACTGTGTATACACTATGTACAGAAACCACACACGTCTTTACTATATGATTGCACACATGCAATCACAGATGTTGACATTATATATTCAAAAGAATTCAGGCACTCCTTCTGACTGAATGTAGTAAAAATATATCTAATTGTTTTTTCCTGAGCAATACTGACTCCAATTTAAATTGCAATTATTTTCTGTAAAATTGTTTTTGGCTTGATGCTTCAAAACTGATCATACTGTATGAGACTACCAGTTAGTTGCAGTTGTGTTGCACCTGGCCCATGGGTGTTTGCTTACTTTTGATTGGTCTAGCTCATCAGTTTATTTATATTAGGTTAAATTTCCCCACTTAAAACTTGTTAAGACCATGTATTAATGTATCAGTAATGTTGATAATGTAGGCTTAAATAAAACGGCAGCTTTTCAATCTGAAAATTACACCCCTTCAAATTGCAAACAATATTAAAATATTTAATATTTCAGCCCTAGCCAGATGTAATCTTGTAAATAGAATATGTGTCTGGGGACAATGTTAAACTTTTGGTGATGAATTGTGGTGAAATCTGTCACAAACAAGGATATGCTCCCCCTAAATTCCTTTAATAAATGGTATTTTAAAATCCAGAACACAATAAGCTGAACAAGCAAAACAAGCTAGACAGCAGAATGCTATCTTTAGCTATAGGAACAGTTTGATCCTTGCCAAGTAGTAATGTTTCTGTTACCACACAATGTGTTCCCTGCACATCCATAGGCTAACGACAGGCTTAATGTTCATTGGACAATGTTGGCAAGCACAACATCGTGCCATTTGAGTTCTGTGTTGACAAAGCACTGGATTAGTTTAGAAACTTAACGCTCAAGTTTGTTTTCCTCCTAATATGTTTGTGTTTCCACCAACATTTATGCCAACATGGTTTGTCTCTAGATGTTCTTCTAGAAATCATCCCACAAGATTTAAGTAAATTTAGCTACTTTAACGCACACACATCGCTGATGCTTGTTCAGTTGCACACACAAAGTGTATGTGCTGACCGCAGGACAGTACTGCCAGTAGAATGGGCTGGTTGGTTAATTTGTTGGATTGTTGTTGGATTGGACTACTGTTGGATGGCCAGGTGCCATTTGGAACTGGAATAAAAGTATATTTAAGAAAAAATAACCAGTACCCTGCAAATGTATGCCTGAGCAAAAGAATCCTTGATAGCACTATAAATCAAAAATGCCATTATTTCAAATGTAGGCTGTAATGTCTTTCAGGTGTTTAAAATCTCTGCTCTGGTCCCATCTGCTGCTGAATATTATGGAATCTCAAGCAGTGCATGTAGTCAGTGATAGGTTGTTGCATAAAGTCAAACTGGATTAACATTTATGTTTTGTATGTCTATTTTTTGCCCCACTGCATCACTGCCAATAATGACAACTGTATACATATTTTGCTGATGAACAAAAATCATTTGTTTCAAAATCTTTTAATTCAAATCAAATCAAAATGTTTTATTCAGTAATACTTTGCCTCATGCATCAGGTTGGCAAGAGCACAATGCTTCTACCTCCCTCCTTCCTTGTCTGAGGAAAAGCCTCAGGGGGTTTTTGATTAAAATGGGCTTATTTTATGAGTTTCCCAACTGGCAACTTCTGAACCCTTCGGCTGAGGAGTGTGTGACTCACCAGTGAACCGTAGGCCAGAGAATGACTCAACAGCTAGGTTTGCTCTATGCACGCACTCCACACTGCCAACCCTGTCTCCCTGCTACAGGTCTCCTATGTGAAAGCCATTGACATCTGGATGGCTGTGTGCCTCCTGTTCGTCTTCTCTGCTCTGCTGGAGTACGCCGCCGTCAACTTCATCGCCCGCCAGCACAAGGAGCTGCTGCGCTTCCAGCGGAGGAGACGGCACCTCAAGGTGAACAATCTCTCACTCACACACTTAAGCACACCACAGTAGTGTAATAATTCCTTATGCTTAGTGGTAGTGATGCACTGAAATTTCTTCACAGCCAAATAGACAAATGGCTGATTTGTAAGGCCAGTTTTAATGAGTCTTTTTTTAATCCAACACTGTGTTGGCTAAATGAACACTAGCACATTTATTAGAACTTTGTATTATCAAATCTGAAACATAAATATTTTCTTTTTAATGGGCCAAACTGACATTTTAAATGTTTAAATTTAAAATCAGTTGATTAAGTACTTGTGAATATGCCTTTAACCCTTGTCAAAAGTCAAAAGGCCCATGTTTTCATCCATTGTTTGTATGAGGAACTGCAGAGTCCTGTGGCCAAGGAGCCTCACGCAGGTTTGCAGCAATCCTTAAATAGAGCTCAGGTGTTTTATGTTGCTCACCAGCCCTGTCATGACCGGATACGTTGAAGAAATCGATCAATTGACTATGTATCGGTTTTGGCTGATTTTTAGTCCAAATATGCAAGCAGCTGATTCCGATACATAACCAATCGATTGCTCCATCTGTCAAGCATGGTTTTGCTTTTGCTTAGCCTAGACACTCACACACATGCACACACACCCACACACACACCCACAAATCTATACCTATAGGCACACTTCGTCCCTGTACACACGCTGCTTAGTATTCCGCTTAGTTAAATATTCACTTTGTTAAATATTCAGAGCCTCTGTGGTTTAATGTTTGCATTTAGGAGTACAAAACACACAGGGAGTTAATATTTCATCAGGGAGAGTGCTGAGGATAATTAGATTCTGGACGGAACAGCAGTGTCTGGAGTAGCGCTGCTCCATGGCAATTCAGTGAGAAGCAGCCTATTTCATAACATTAGCTTTAAGCCATGCTTAGACATAGAGTGGCAGGATAAAGATCTGTTCAATTTCATATGAAAACATCCTGACAAACATGTTAACCAGGTGCGATTCTGGCAATAATTATCTCACAACAAGACCATCTAGACAAATATAGTAGATACAAGGTAAGTATCTGCCCTGATCTGAACTGACTGCCTTCATGTTGATAAGGAACCATTCCACTCTGGTCTTTGTATGTTCTCAGATAATACACATTATTTATGTAAGCTATTGCTGCTGTCAAAATTTCTTTTCATTTTTATTTATTTATTTATTTTTAACTATTTTTACTTTTCTACACCAGCTCTAGTCATTAATATCAGAAGCTTATGATGGATGGTCCAATAGTAAGTTACTGTTGCTGTGAAAAATAAAACGTTAGGGATGTTTTTCCTTCTCATGTAAAGATACCTTTTTATTTTTCCTGACAGCAGTGAAATGCTAGTCTGCTAATTAATACTACATCTACAATAATGCTTCTGGGTAACACTTTATTTTAAGGTCTGACTCTTAATAACTGACTATTAGCAAGCAATAAATACCCTAGTAGATATAACCATATTTATAATCAGTGTATATTATGACCATTTTATAGTACAATCCCAATTCACAATAGAACAAAGAACACATCAGATGTTGAAAGTGAGACATTTTACCATTTCATGGAAAAATATTAACTCATTTAGAAAATTATGGCAGCAACCCATCTTGAAAAAGTGTGCCAACGTTATATTGCCAACAATATTGCCTTATGATCAAATCTAAATCAGCTTCCTGATGAATTTGGCACAGTGTTATTAATTATATAAACTTTGTGTGAAATTACCATGTTATTTTACAATATATAACGTATACACCATGAGTTCCTGTTGCTTGGTTGCGTCTGTAGTAGCTGCTCCTTTCTCTCAGATTTGACCAGCCGTTTCTTCCAATGGAGCTTTAAAACCAGAAGCGATGTGGCTGGTAAAGCATAACGTTTCTGAGATTAGTTTTCATCCAATCACAAATCATGAGTGGTTATATTTTGTACATGCTTTTGTTGGAATGTCACTCGCATAAAAGGTATAAAAGCTGCACACACACATTTTACATGCCAGTCTTTAGATTAATCATGGGTAGGTCTTACAGTGGAAACACTGGTGCTGCAGGTATCACAGATTTTCATTTTCTATCGTAGCTCCACAAAGCATTTAAATCTGTTTCTTAACATCTAAAAACGTTTCTCACAGCTGTAGGTGGTGAATAAAGCCCTTTTTTTCTTAGCGGCAAACAAAAGTGAAATAAATGAGAAACAAAAATCAGAACTGGGTGAGGCTTAATATAGTACATGCTCAGTCATTAACATATGACTGGATTGGCTCTGGGACTTCAACAGTAGATACTGAATAACACTAATCATATAGTAGATAACGATAACACTAGTAGTATAGTACAGAACTGTCTACTGCCGCTTAAATAAAATTGATCAAATCCTATTAACTGGAATGAGTCTGATTAGACAAGCAGTGACAATTAGAAACATAACCACTCATAAGCTCCCACTGCAGCGTGCTTTGCTGTGGTGAGCGCTTTCCAGAGGAAGGGGTTTACAGTTATTCCCACAGTAAAAATAAGGTCAAAATAATCCT
Organism: Pygocentrus nattereri; assembly: GCF_015220715.1. NCBI lineage: Eukaryota > Metazoa > Chordata > Actinopteri > Characiformes > Serrasalmidae > Pygocentrus > Pygocentrus nattereri. The sequence continues at coordinate 13,732,622 of NC_051218.1, forward strand.
GAATCCCATTGTTGTAATCCCTAGCCCAAAAGGTACAGAAAGATTAGTGTCCTCTTCCCCCAGCTCTCTCCAGGTAAATCCAGCACAGAAAACTACACAGCCCACACTGATAGCACCCTCTGCCATTCAGCAGCCCACAGCAAACAGCACCGCCTGCAAATCCAACTGTTTGGCATGAATGCCCTAAATTCCCCTGTTCACTATGGAACTCAGCCTCTTGAATACGTTTGTGGGATTCCAGATGATATCACTTGAAATATGATTTAAAATATTAGCCTACATTTAAGCAGAACTGCAGACTCAACTTTAGGCATGTGGCACAGCCAAATAGGACTAATGATGATGCACTAGAACAGCATATGTGGCAGGTTTACTGAACCCAATAATGGCAACATAATATTTAAATGTCAGAGAAAACAGTATACAATTCATGTGCCTGCTTGCTATCGCAGTATCCCTAAAAACGTTGAAACAGTAACAAGTCAAAGGTGGATTCCTTAAAAAAACATGAGTTCTACACTGTCTACACTACACTATTTCATTGGAAATAACAGAATGACCACAAACTTTAATGAACAATTCTGATTACAAACTTTAATGAACAATTCTGATTACAAACTTTAATGAACAATTCACCTTTTAAAAAATGGTCAAAGCAAAAGTCACCAGCGATCAGAGAAATTTAAAGCTTAAATGTATATTAATTGTTAATTGTATATACTTGCTGTTACTAATCTGCATGATACTAACGTCTTGTTATTTTGGGAATTACTTACAGGATGTTATTCTCATATGCTGCTGGATAATGGCTAAATGGATCATCAGTTCTTTTACTCAGTACTGAAATCACACTTTACAGTATAACAATTATTCAGGTAATCCAGGAAATTTAAATATCAAAATATTAATCATTTGGTTTGCCATTTAAAATAACCCGAAAACTGCTTTTATTCAATGTACATTAAACCTACATTCCATGAAATAGATAAATCTTTGAATCAAAATGAGACCGGCCCTTAGTCATGTTGAGTGTTTTTAACTACTTAATGTAAGCAAAATTCAGGCACTGTGCTGATGGGCACCCACTAACAATCACTCAGCGTCCCTATTTGTGTCCCCTGAAAACTGTTAATTGAAAATTACACATGAATACAAATCATATTCACGGTCAATTTTCAACTCTGAGGTCTAGAAAGACAGTGAATGAGAGATGCTCTGAAAAATCAAATTTCATTATGTACTGTACTGAAATATGACAATTATTGTTGAGTGAATTATAATGCGAGTATAGCCCTCCACAGCTCAGTGCTAGAAATGGGAGAGCAAAAGCCTGTACCACATTGGAGTGTAGTATCATAGTTCTCCATTGGGATGCAGAGCACTGATCAATGTTTAACAGGCTGAGCGGTAGCAGCAGGGCTGCTGCAGTATCACCACCCCGGCTAATGAAGCTCCGTGGCCATGGTGATCCACAGCTGGGCTCTGACCCTCCATACTGCCTCGCAGGGGCCATCACTCAGCCACCACCGCAGCCCAGTGCTGTCAATGCCCCACACTCCACAATAAAACAATTCCCCAGCACTGGCACAGGAGCTTATTGACCCCCTCTGTCCCTTACTACCTCAGAGAACCAGGCAGGCAGAGAGCAGAGGCAGAATTCCTCCTGCTGGACAGCATCGAGACCAATGGCAAATGGTGAAGTGAACAACTCGCAAAACAATGTATCAGTGCATGTACCTTTGGAGTAGTAAGGAATTCAGCGTTACTGCAGTTTGCAATTACTGCACTGCAGTCAATAATCTGCAAAGGTGCCATTTTAAGTCCAGCAAAGTGAAATAACATTGAACACCCTGCATAGAGCAAAGTTGGGGCTATAAGACAATATATATTAACTCCTATTTGGGAAGATGGGACTATCAACTGTGCAAGACCTGGTAGACTGCCAAAACTGCCATCCTCAGATACACAGTACTTAAAGCTTTCATCTTTGAGAGAAAAAAACAAGCTCTACTTTTGCTTTTGGTCTGAATAAATTTAGATATTTCTATACGTCCCTCTATTGTGAGAAGACAACTCTAAGGGTCTGCAATGGGTCGCCATGGGTCTGAAAGGATGTTTAGCTGTCAATAAGCCAGTGCTAAGGAAAGCAAATAGACATAAAAGAACAATGGATTGACCTCTACACAGGAGTTACAGACTGCATGCTTCTGTTTTTATTTACCCTATATTTACTGTAAGCAAACAAGTGTTTGCTCTTTGTGCCTATCCAGAGCTTTATGAATAACCATCTGAAACACTGCAACCTCTTGGGTGCAAATACCATTGCACTCAAAAAAAGTCTCAAAAAAAAAAACAGAAGCAGATTAGGGAGTAGCTTATTGATGGTGATTAATCAGCTCGTTAAGGCTGATTGCTGCTTGGGTGGATAACTCACGAGAGTCTCCCCTCTCAGCCCAGAAGCACCCTTCCAACCGTGAGTACAGCTGATAAGGGTGAGGATTATCTATGTAAATAAGCAGAGAATGAAAACTAAGCCACTATTAGGGACTTTGTTCCGATTGTTTCCTCAGGTGGAGGACTATGGCATGTGTTTTGTAGGCAAATGCAGGTGCATTACAGAAGTAGATAATATAATGAAGCAGTAAAATAATAAAAATGGGCAGTAATCACTGGAGTGAGATTGGAGTGTAGTGGAGTCAGAGTAACGTTCACTCCCGAAATGTAAGATTGAGATGGTTTTGTACTTGTTTCCATTTGTTGTTTACATAATAAATTAAATAATGAATTTGAGTCACTGGCTTCACACTGAATTAACGCCATTTAAAGCAAATAACTAATAGTGTAAACATAATTTCTGAGAGAAATCACGCCTGTGTGGACCATTTGCATAATGCATGCATATTCTTTGCTTTTCGTGCTTGTAAATTAATTCCAATCATACACAGAGTCAACTAACAGCTGATAGAAATCTCAAAGACAAGTGATGTTATGTAAATGTAATGCATTGTAATGGAATATGGGCTGAGGGTACAGAGATAAATGGAAACACGTAATGCATCATCCTGGCCTTGATGCCGATAATGCTAAAAGGTGACATTCAGGAAACAAGCTGTTCTAAGAGAAGCATCTGCACCCAGTATTGTATGCAAAAATATTTGGTATATGAGAGATAAAGCCGAGACTGGCTGTCACATAGTGAGCCTTTAATATGTGACATTAATCACACTAGCTCAGCGGAGGCTGTGGATGTATCACTCGCGAGCAAAAAGCCTTGATGGATGAAAGAGCCGAGAGGTATGTCGCCATGCCGATGAAACGCTGGAGTGAGCTGCATTCTGATGGCCAGCGGGGGGGACTGCGTTTTACTAGAAAACTCTTAAGGACACAGATCGCTGTTTGGCCCTGTTCTTTCCTTCCTTTCGTCAGCCGGAGAGGTAGAGGAAGAGTGCCTGGCATGCTGTAGTGTGCAGTAATGGCAGCGTTTTAATTAGAGAGGGAGGTAATGAATCAGGCCGGGCCGGAGCGGGCGGGGGAGTGATGGGGGTGTTGGGATGACGCAGAACCGCAGCCTCGCAGCACTTGCTCCTTTTGCAGCTCCACATCACGTCCCCACGCCACCACATTAATCATAAGGCAGCAAGAATAAAGTGGAGCATCCGTAATACTTACAAATGGCGAGTGGATACGATGCTGAAGGACGCACAGAGGTCATAGCACCCCAGCATTATAAAGGGTGGCATGTACTAAACAGGGGAGCGATAAACGAGGGAAGGCATCTCCTTCATTCACACTGACACACACACACACAAACATGTCCGAGTGTGTTCTTCCATTTTGCCCTGCACATATTAACAGTTATAAATGGGATGGCAAAAAGACAAGGACAGAAAGAGGACGAAGTGTCTAAAAATGGAGCCGAGCAAAGAAAATGGCTGCTCTCTCACTAAACAGACGCTGCCTCTTCCCCCCACCACGTCTATATTCTCAGTGCCAGATGTATGCATGTGAGAAGGTGCCTTGCCACAGCTGCAATATGCAATCACAGCACATCTAAAATGAACTTTTAGTTTACTAAGGTTGTGGCTAATCACGCAGATTGCACATGGGACCACCTACTGACTGCTCTATGTTAATTAAGCACAGGGTTTAAAAGGCTCCGTAAGGTTTTGGAGACGGCAAGCCCAGGACAAAAGAGAAAATGCAGGCTTATTCACAGAGATAGTGGTGTTAATACATGTTCTTTCCCACTAAAGCGTTCTACTTCTGCGCAAACAATGAATGAAACAGAATTTGCAAAACCATAACACCAATTAAACACCACTGGTCCAATTAAAAAGTCAGCCTGAAAAATGAACATAAACATGCCAAAATGTATACTTTATTTTCTTAAAGGACGAGAGAGAGAGAGAGGATATTAATTTTTCTCCGTTCAATTGGAAAAGGCTACCTGCTGAACTAACACACCACTCCTCTACAAACCAATTAACATCAAGTACATGGATACCCAGCCCACATAGGTGGTGATGACAGGATGTAGCATGTCATGCAAACCAAAACTAACCAGATCAAGTTTATACAATGTAACACAAACGTGAACCTTGGTCCGGACTTTCAGTTATGGAAACGCCCTTAAAATAGGATTCCCAAAGGAATCCAAGTGCTGTGTGAAGGTAAAGGGCATCAATAGAGGAGAAAATGAATAATACAGATACATGGACCATGATAATAGCAGGCTTATGAAGAAGAATAAATAGCTGCACAAGCAACTATATATATATATATATATATATATATATATATATATATATATATATATAAACTCATTTGTTACAGCTCAGCTAATGGACAAAAAGAAAAACTACCAATGCTGCATCGAGTTAATTATGACGTGATCTAAAAAAACATCTTGTTTTTTTTTGTCCATTGATGTGGTTAAATGTTGTCCGATATGGTCACATGATTGGCTGTTTCATAAAAAGTGTATCACAAAGGAGAGATGGTCGCAAATGCTATGGCAGTTTCGAGTGAGTTGCAGGACATTTTATATTATGCAACTCTTTCAAAATTTAATTTCATGTAAATTTCACCATGGAAAAGCAAGCCTAAGAGTTCTGATAGTTGAAATTCTGATGTCACTCTGTTGGGTAAAATTCTTTCAGCTCTCTTTCAAATGTTCATGTCTTTGAGAGATTGACTGCTCATGTGGCCCTCCGTGCTAAACCTTTGGACCCTAATTCTGAGACCAGGAATTCCATAATTGAGTGCGCTGCTTTAGGTTTCTGGTTTTGTGAGTTATTGATGTACAATTTGATGTAATTAATCTTGGTGCTTGTTTTGATTCTGCATTCATTAACACAGAGAGTAGAATCTTGAATAAATGTGGGGAAAAGCAGAGGTCATTCCATTAACTCACCTGAATGACCATAACCTCTGTCTGCACCTTGCGCTCTCTCTCAGAGCTGCTGTGTCAATAATTAATTCCCATAAACTCATGTAATCCGAATAAAGCCTCGCTGTATGGTAGATATGGCCCACAGATCAGCCCAACAGGATTGAGTGCGTCAATAAAAGGGCACAAAGGGCTGCTCTTTCTATTGTATTTAAGGCTAACAGAAACAGGTTAGTGCACGGATGCCCTTTCGGACCCTAACAGATGGTGGTGTTTAACAAACATTCTGAGTAGAGAGAAAGGGGTTAGTTGTCTATTGAAGGTACTGAGCTCAGGGTGCAGGCAGAGGTTGTGGTCATTCAGGTGAGTTAATGGAATGACCTCTGGACTTTTACCCATGTTTATTTAAGACTGAGCAGATTCTAAACTCTTCTGTTAGTAATGCAGATTCATAGCAAGTACAAGAGACTAATTACCCCCTCCCCACACACACACACACAGGATGTAGGCCTTCAGCAGGGAAAGTCATGCCAATAAGCTTTACACAGATGTTATTAATTAATAATACTAACATCTGATTAGTTGCTGTTAGGTGCTTTCAATTATTAATACTAAAATCTGCAACAAAATATTATAAGGGACAAAATGAAATTTTCTTGGGACCATTCCAGAAGCTAAAAGGCCTTAATGGATTCAAAGGGCTGAAAAGCCTTCAAACATTACACGGGTATTATTAATATTAACATCTGATGAGTCAGACGGCTCACGCTTAGCAATCACATTAGTGTCCAATTACAGAATTTTAGTGCGTGTTGGGAGCATCCTAATCAGACCAGGGCAGTAACACAACACGTTACAATATTACATAATCAGCATACAGAAAAGGGTATATTCTTTTAAAGTTACCAAAAATATACATATAAAAATAATACGATTATTAGCAGAATTACATGCAAACTTTGGTAGACCACATGAAATCACTCAATCACTGGTGACTGGTAGCAACCGCCAAGCTGCCCGGACAGCATCCTAGCAACTTGCAACAAATGTCAAAAGCACTAGTTTGTCTACTGCTGATATGATGTGTTTAGTGTGTGTAGTTTTGGCAGACACCTCATGCCTGTAATAACATACTTTGTTTAATAAATGTGGTTGGTGTAGTGTAGTAGATAACACCTGTGCCTTCTATGCTGTAGACTGGGGTTCAATCCCCTGCTTGGGCAAGCACCCTACACTAAGCCAACAAGAGTCCTTGTGCAAGGCTCCTAACACTATCTTCACATACCTGTGTAAAATGATCCAATTGTAAGTCACTCTGGATAAGAATGTCTGCCAAAATGCCATAAATGTGAGAATAGCCTGTTTTCCTGTTTGTCTTGTGTATAGACACTGAAATTTAGTTTAACTTTTCTTCATTAAATCAGATAAGTAATTCAAACATAACTGCGAGTAATCAGTCTACATTATTTTAATATAGTATTCATCTGAATTAGGTTACAGCTTACATTTTAACAGGTACTCAGCAATCTGTCCTGGAACATATTTTTAACCTTCCCAACCTTGATCCTAACCATACACTCCATTCTGTGGGTGTTTAAATGAATGAAGACATTAAGTAATCTGACAAATGTACTTTTCTCTTGACACATTAAGGATTCACTAACGCATTCTTAATATATTGCAAGGAATCACATTTGATTATAGAAAAATAATTACAAGACAGTATTTTTTGTCATATTTATCTGTACCTCGGCTGTATGTGTTGCAGGAGGACGAGGCAGGAGAAGGCCGTTTCAGCTTTGCTGCGTACGGCATGGGCCCAGCATGTCTGCAGGCCAAGGACGGCATGGCCATCAAGGGCAACAACAACAACGCCCCCACCTCCAGCATCCCGCCTGAGAAGAGCGTGGAGGAAATGCGCAAGCTGTTCATCAGCCGCGCCAAGCGCATCGACACCGTGTCCCGCGTGGCCTTCCCCCTTGTCTTCCTCATTTTTAACATTTTCTACTGGATCATTTACAAGATCATTCGCAGCGAGGATATTCACAAGCAGTAAAAACAAAAAGTCCTGACCGAAAAAGCCGCCGCTGTCGCCAACCACCGCCCACCCTCGCCCTCCTTTGTGCCCACTTCCTGTCCTCAGCACTCACTTGCTTTTGGTGGCAAGTCCTTGGCAGAGGTATTTACTGATATTCATTTTCTTTTTTTTTTTCTTTCGGCCCTCGTTCTCCTGAATAATCCGGACCTGTGCAATAGCAATGCAGTAAAATGCATGATATATGAATGTGGCAATATATTTACTAAAAAAGAAAAAAAAATCAAAATGACTACTTAATAAGTATAAGACTTTTACAGACACATCTGGACTTCTGAGGAGAAGGATGAAATCTAAGGGGGGGGGGTTTGCTCTAGTGAGACTTTTTTCCAACTTGAAGACATACTGCAGCATTACTAGAATATGAAGGAGAGACATGCAGCACTGTAATATATCATATATTTAAAACAAAACTGAAATTTCTTCGAGAGGTTACTGGAAATGGAAAGATTACAGATTATGACACAGTTCGGTGCTTCCATAAATAACTAAAGCAAGGGCCGCTGATGAATACATAGATGAACGGTGATGTCATGATGAATTCCTGTCATGATGTCAAACTAGTGATGGAAGCTTAATGAATGCCAGTCAAGGAATATTGTTTGTAACAAGCTGTGGTCAATGTGTTCCTCTATCTGTCCTTTTTGTTTTGTTTGTTTTGTCTGATTATATGTCATTTACTCATGTGCCAAGTGAACAGCATATTGCTGTAACATTTTTCGTCAGCTTTTGGGGTCAAAAAAATGTACCTGCACCCCTTCATTGCTTTGTTATACACAGGCTTATTCTGGAAATGCTCTTTACTGAACAGGAGAGATGCATTTAAAAGATATAAGGCATATCTTCTCTCAGCTCTGTTGGTCTTCATTTACTTTTGACAGTGTATTTGACAACAACCAGAAAAAAAAGACATGAACAGACTTGAAATGGGGAAAAAAAGAAAAAAAAGTCATTGCCTATCCCTCATAAGTTTCATGTTTAATGACTCAACCTCAGAAAAGTGTTATTTTTATAAGCAGCCAGTGCCATCACACACCTAAAAGTATATTTAACAGAAAAATATATTTAACAACCAAATGTGTATTACTATGTCTTTTAACTATGAAACAAGCTATGTATTGTGTAGCAGAGTAAATCATTTGCAATGTATTTAAACACAGATTTTGTTTACAACATGCTTTGATGGAATACATCCTCATTTGGCTTCTCTATGCAAGAACAATATATGCAATTATTTTCATTTGTTACCATTCAAGAAGTAAATATGGTTAGTACTTTTTACAAGTGGCCAATTCCACATCACATTGCCATGTTTTTTATTTATTTATTTATGTATTTATTTATTTATTTATTAATCTATATATTTATTTATTTGGCTCAACAAAGCACTTCAGACTTTAAAAAAACCCAACTATGCATGGCAAGGCTAGCTTCTTCACGTGGTGCGCATTATCCTTTGGCAATTTTTCACTTTTCTAATGTTTTGCTTTGAATTCCTGAGACATGCACAAGCATAAGGAGCGAGAGGCAGTGTGTGAATGATGATGTATTACCATTCCTGAGATTTGTGCAGTGTTACATTTCTTGCCAAATTCTGTTCATCAACTTTTTTGTTTTGTTTTCAGAGCCAAAGAGTAATCGTGTTAAAAGTTTTGCCATTGCCTTTCAGGTTTGGAAATAAATAACCTGATGTAAGAGCTTCATCTGTTAATGATAAATATGCAGATTTTTTTTTTATCTCTGCATTTTTTATTTGTGTCAGTATGTTGTTCATGTGTAACTGTCCTTATTTGTTTAGAAAATTGATATAACCTAACATTTTCACATTTTCAAATCACTTCTGTATAACAAGCATATTCATATATTTTTCAGTGTTATAGTGTAGATAAATATGAAATGGCAGTAAGAAGATTAAGGGATTGGGCAGGATTTCATTTAAAGGGTACCTATATAGGGATTTCATAACACCTGCATCAGCAGTAAATAACATTTAAAATCTAATATTTCAGTATTTATGAAAATCAGATTAGTGATTAATAATCACTGATAAATTATGGTATTTTGGCCATGAGATATCCTGGTTAGTGTTATGCTGGAATGGTTTAGATTCGTTGACACATTTGCTCATGTTTTATGCTTTAGGTTCATCAGTAGAACAGCTATAAACAATAAAATGCATTTCCCTGAAATAGGCTTGTGCTAAATTCTGAAGGGCTATTTTAAATTTTTGGGAGAGACACTGCTCAGATTAATTCACTTTATTAAGCATTAGAAATATCAGTTCATCCATTGTAAATGAATGTGTACTGCTTTAAAATGGGGTCATCAAACTGCAGCCCTGGAGGGCTACAGAAATGCACAGTTCGGTACTTATACGTTAGCTTATAAAACGTAATATTAAAAGGTAATGATTAGAATTTGAGTTTAATTTGATTAGCTGGGACAGGAGACAACCTAAACTGGGTGGTTCTATGCGCCAGGAACTGCAGAAAAATTCCAGAGTTTCTTTTCACGTTACAGTGCTATTTGTAATCATATAACATGGAACATGCTTCATAACTACCTGTTTGGACTTGATATATATTTTATTGCTTTATTAAGTACTGCAACAGTCGGTTTATTACAGTGATCAGTGATTCATGCTTAACCCCAACATTGGCAGCTGGAATACTAGTCAAGTGATGTAGGTTTTGATCTTGACTCAACCTCAATTATATTACAGATCAAGGTCATTTCCCTTCATTCATCAAAGTGTTCATCCTCTCATCCACATCAGTGAAGGGAACAGATAGAGGCAGGGGATGTATACTGTATATTTGAAAATTGCAATATTGCTTTATACATTTTATGATCATTTTTGTCAGCTGTGAAGCAAATCTGAAAGTGAACAACTTTAACATGTCGAGATTTGCCAAACTGATGCTCAGTTCAGTGTTGCTGTTTCACATATTCCCTCAACGATAAATGCTGCTTAGAGCCACCTAACGTAACCATGCTGCTGTATTGTCCTCTATGTGTATGGCCACAGCCGGAACCCCACCGTCCCTCACCGCTAGCTACAGTATTAGAGACTGGAGGAACCTGGAGCGGTCCAGGTTCATAGAAAACTAATACTGACCTAAGAAGAGGACATTGCAATGCGTAACATCTGATAATGTGCAACAGTGAACCCTTATGAGGCGAAGTGATCATGCAAATATCAATTAAATGTTTGCATCGGTTCCTGATATGTTAAATTTATGAGGCATGATGTTGGTTTTATTTACTTCTGTATGATTTTGTATTTTCTATTGTCACCTTTTTTTGCCATTTATCCTGTTAACTACCAAGAAACGATTCACTGAGAGTGACCATGGGCATGGCCGTTTCACTTGACCTCTGTACACAAAACTGTGGAGAAGGTTTTGTTTTTTGCACAAGCTGGTATGGCCTTAATTTTTTGGGTTTACTTGCTTATATTGTGTATTTGGCACTAAGTGCACCTCTTCATTTGCTAATTCTCATAACCCAAGAGTGCACTTCCAGGCAGTGAAAACTTCAGCAAATCCTTTTTTTTTTTTCATTTCTAAATCTGAAACATGGAATATTTTGCATGAATATTAAATTACAATGGCAGATATTTTTGGCTTGTACAGAAATGTGAGCAATTTGAAGAAAAAAAAAGGAATGTACCATTTCTGCTGTATCTGTATATAATTAAATATTTATTGAATTATGTCATTATGCTAAAGCTAATTCTACTATTAAAGGTTTTCTGAACAAAAGAAAACAAATCTCCAAACTATTTATGAGAATTGTTAAGACTGTGGGAGTTATTGTCACTGAACTCGAGGGTCTTTGTAATCATGAAAGATTAAAAAGCGTCCAAACCAAAGCAGCTCCCAGAGCTGTGTTCAGTCTCAGAGGCAGCAGAGAAAGACCTAAGAAACGAGGCTTTCTGGTGTGTTTGAGTGGATTTTCCCCTAATGTGATGTACAGTACTATGCAAAATGTTTTTCTTTTTTTCATTTATTTAATTTCCAGGCAAAAATAGCCATTAAGTAAACTCTCTTTATTTTTCAGCATCAGCAAAACAACTGAACATATATATTTCACTGAAAAACGCACAGAAGCCTCAACATCTACTCGTGGTATAACTTTTTTCAGTATTTAGTTTGTCCCTTTGCCTTTATCACAGCTTCCAGTCAAAGAAATCTGCAGGGATATTTTTCCACACCTCCAAAGTTCAGTCTTAGAAGTTGGCTGCATTTTCTGTTTCTCATGATCCAAGTAATCCCAAACACAGTCATTGGTGTTGAGGTCTGGACTTGATAAGTACATCTGGACCTCAGCAGTGTGTCTGGGGTCATTATGCTTTTCTCTCAACGTACTGTTTATCTGACAGTTGTGGTTCACCAGGTTATGCTGTTGTTAAGAATCTCATTTTCTCTATAACTTCTAATCATTTTTGAACTCCAGTTTTCTGAAGCCCTTTTATTCACTTTGTTTCCGTTGGCTTCCTCCTTCTTTATGCAACTGGATTATTATGTACAGTCTTCTAAGAAATATCTCCTTTAGCCACTTCAGATGAACATGCGAAAGAAATCTGCGCACTTTGTTGCTTGTGTGAATGTTAGTGTCTCTTTGAAGGGCAACGTCATGCCAGTGACACCTTTGAGAACAGCTTTTGTCTTAGTTTTAGGATTGAAAGGATGTAGGAGTTAAAGTGACACAAAAGTAAAGAGTAAACAAATTCATTACTGACAGATTTAATGTTCTATTTAGTCCTGTAGGCTTTTGTGTGATTTTCTGTTAAATGTGTGTCTCCTACTTAAAGGCCATTTTAACTGGAAATTGAATAAATGAAATGTTGGGCTCTGACTTCTGCAAAGCACTGTATGTTATGATTCTTTTGTAAAATGAACACGTTCACCTGCAGGAAAACAGAGCACATAAAAATGTTAAATATTTTCTAGAATAAACCGACCATACACATTTTCCTTTGCGCCATTTCATTAAAAGCGGGCACTCCTGCAGTCTTGTTTTTGCTGTGGGGTACAGGAGCACAGAACGTATATATTTTGGTCACACAGTCATAATTTTTGAGCAGAGTGCCTCAGGCTCCACACAGGCAGCGAGGATGACTTTCTCTCGGCTTATTAGGCCGCTGTGTCTTCCTCCATTTTCAGCATTTGGCCTTGTGATCGTGCCAGCCTCTAACTGACCGCCCGATATTTCCTGCTCCTTTTGTTATTGTCACCACTTTATTGTTCAGTGTGATGTTAAACATTTACATCATTCAGGTTTACTCATAAATATTGCTTAATCGCAGAAAAGTACTGCCAGTATTGTGCTTAACTGAATCTTAAACATTAAATGGAGTTACAACAGAATTAAATGCAGTTTTGCAGTTTTAGAGCATTTATGCATTATTATTTCTTTGGTGAAAATGTTCTCAATCACTGGCTCTAACGGAACACCCGTGTTTGATAGATGCACAGTTTGACTAAACGTAAAAATCACCCACTTTTTCTCATGGCTCTCCTTGCCATTGCTTTCAAATTATGCAAGTGGATTATAACCCACAAAGGACTCGCTCAATCAATTTCTCTTCCTTTGCTTCAATAGCATGGACGAGACCACCCTCCCCCCATTCTCTCCAGACCACCCGGTCCCTCTGACCGCACTGCACTCCGCTACACTGCCACTAGAATTACATTACAGCTGACATCCAAAATCACCCCAGGGCCCGGAGCCACTGAAACATGAAGGCTGGGACAGAAATTTGTTTCTCTGTGTATGAAATATGAATATTTGCCATCCTCGCTCAGGCACAGCTGCATTTTCTTCCTGTACAACACTTAATTATCAGTCGAGAACAAAAACAGATGGCTTTTTTTTAGGACGCAGCATCTAGTCACGCTGACAAATTTGGATGACAAACAATGAAGGGCACTCGATTAGGTACAGCTCCCTAAACTTTCCTTGGTTTGTGTGATAATTTGTGGTTTGTATACTTCCATATTAAGGGAATACTCCACCATTTTTCAACCTCTATTCTCAGCATTTGTATCACACGGCTGATTACCACAGACAATCATTTCTGTGCGTTTTTTCTACATGTAAAAGAACAAATAGCCCATTTACTTTAAACACACTTATAATAAAAGCCAATGGGGAGCTGCTGAATTTGGTCAAAGTACATGTTTAAGCAAAAAACAATCACATTCATGAATTCGTCGGTCAAAGGTACGTAAATCATATTGTAAATATGTATAATTTGGTTATTCAGAGATGGTACTAATACTACTCATCATGCAAAGATACCAGCTTTACTGTGTTGCTTCATTATTTGAAACTGTTATTAGAATAAGACATTATGATGTCATCTGAAAACCTGTATTGGTAGATTGTAGTTTGTTGGTTGTAGTTTGAATTTTGCATTACACAGAAATGGAGATAGGAGAGCTTGTTACAACAGCATATATGTAATATAATTCACTTAATCATCCACGTTTAAAACGATTTGCTAAATAATTATTCCCTAACAAAATATTACAATTCAGAACATGGAGTTAAGAAACACGAACAAGAGAGATAACAACCTAGCAGACGACTAGCCTAACTGTCTGGCCTGCTAGCCTGTACCTACAGCTCACAAATCAAATTGGAGTTATATAGGATGAGAGTATAAATAAAATAATAAATATAGTGAAATGGCCTAGCTGTAAACACTATGGCCATGACAATATATAACCACTTTGATTCGTAATTTCGTCAGTTTACCTGGCTAGCGTAGGTAACCTCGATACAACACATCGGGAATCTAAGCTAAGTGTAAATAAATTAAAGCACTTTACTCACCCAAATCAATGTTTTTTGGGAGAGATACATGCGCAGATATAATATAATAATATATATATATAATATAGTAGATATCTAATAATAACATTTTTGTTTACTTTGACTAGCATCGCTAGAATGGTGAGGGTCCCCCAATATCGGCCACGTCACGTCCGGTTTTCCGTAACTCATCTTTCAGCCTAAAACAAACTAAAGTTAGCACAGCCTCATGAACCTTCAACAATAAAATGACTGAAATAGCTCATTCTGAGAATCCTAACTTCGACATGTTGGTCTTTAAGTGGTAATATTAATGAGTAGAAGAGGTAACGTGGTATATTATGTGGACTTTACAGTGATATTTCAGAACCGTAGCTACTTCACTCTAACGCTTCCCACAGCCGTGCACTTATTCTACCTCCCCGTAAGTAAACACGCCAGAGACGTTATAGAGCAGGAGACAAGTCGCTAGATGGGAAATGGGAAAGCTCGTAAAGCTCAATATGGCCTATGTTTGAGGAGAAACTCCCGTCCTTCAGTAAAAGTACTAAATAAGCTTCCTGGTTATGCAGTGAACGACGAAAGCCAGTAGCTCGTCTGATCACTTGCCTAGAAATTTCTTTTAAGAAAGTAGAAGCTTCTACTTCACATAAAAGCAATGAAACCCTACGTGTATGATTAAGCTCTACAGCAAACGGATTTTGGGCAGCAGGACGTTTGAGAGACCCAGAAGACGTTACGGAGAGGTAGGAAAATTCTCTACACGTTCTTTGAGAAAGCCCCTCTACTGTGGAGATGTATTTCTGAGGTTTTTGTCAGATTATTTAGTGATTTAAAATATTTTGAAACCGAGTTTGGCTTTCAGGTTCATATATTTTGGTCCCATACGGAGGGAGCCTGGTCAGACTTTCCTATAAGTACTTCGATAAGGTTGGCTTTATGGTGTGAAGCCTTAATGCAAGTTGCCATCACTCTACCAAATTCCTTATAGCAAAGTCTGTTCACTGGATGGCCGTCTCAGCAACGTGGCCTGGGAGTTATTTCCAGTCATACAGGACAAGGCCCCTATGTATTTCAGTGGGAAGAGACCACAACTGAAAATAAAATCAGCATTTTGAATTTTATATACATATTAGAAATCAGAAAAATCAGACAAAAATAGCATATAGTTTGTGCGCATACTGAACATGCTCCACAATGAAGACACCAAGTTAAGCTAACTTAAGTTAACTAGTTATCCAACTGGTATTATTTCTGTAACATTATTTATTGTTATTTAAATTATTTTTAGCATGGATGGATGGATGGATGGATGGACTTTCTCAACCTCAGGAAACAAAAACAGTGCTATCTTCCAGAGGATTGGCAGAGCATGTCTTTAAACTGAGCATCCCTCAGCAACACCTTCTCACATGCCTAACATTTTGGATTGTTCTCATTGCAGGTTTATTCTGAGGAGTTGTGTCAGATGCTGTGCCTGAAATGGTAGCCTAATCATTATTTCATACATTTGATAGTCTGAAGCATTGTACAGCACTCTATTACAAGGAATAGAGCTCGTGATGGTAGTGATTTTCACATTATGGTAGTGTTATGATCACATTATACAGGTTTGCTCATTATTGTGCAAAAGCATATTCTGTTGCATAAACATTATAAATATCCTGCCAGAAGTCCAAATTAAGTGCTGACTTTGACTGAATTATGAGTATCCCCTGTCCTCTAGAGTGCATCAGTTGCACAGTGCTTGTTGTGATGCACTATGGGATTGTTTAAGCGCGCTGGATCTTTTGCACTATAGTTGCATTCCATTTCACAGGGTCCCTAAGCAGTTCCGTTATATTCCCTGCACACTTGAGCACGGGATGCTGGTTAAGGGAACTGCAGCTGATAAATACGTTCATTTGCAACGTCTTGCAGTGTCATAATTACACACACATCTTCAAGAGATGTGCAATGACTGATGGGTAAACCTTCCTGCAGCTTCCTGTGAAGTGATAAATGGTTGTTCACTACTCTTTGTGCAGTTGTATGTTCTCTTACCACGGCACTTTTCTACTGTCTATGGTTTGGAAACACCCTTAAAATGTCTGAAAATCTTGTACAGTACACTTTGCAAGGAACTGCGAGGGTGATTGGAATGCACTTGATGTTTTCGGTCACCACTACAAAATGGAGGTTCCCCAAAAGAGTGCATGAAATAGTGAATAGGGTAGTCACAATTTTACAAAGGTGAAATATAAGGTTTGAGACAGAAGCTCCTGAAATGAGTGAAATTGTAAACCAGTACTGTGTTGAAGGCTCTGCAGGCCCAGGGTTTTTGTGCTTTTCAAGCTGGGGGGCCTGAGTCTGTTTGGTGGGTCGCTGCTGGCTATATGAGGACATCTTGAGCTCATGTTGGTCACAGGGGTCTGGGCCTCTGCTGGAATACCAATGCTGGAACCACCTGCTGGCTCACCCTCCCCCACCATATCATCTACCCATAGCAGCCTATCAAGCACACAGCCCCTCACTCCTAATCCAGTTTTTCAGGTGATACATTTGGCCAGCTTCATAATTTTTAAGTAATATAATGCAAGCCAGGATTTCTCATTAGTGCTGGTTGTCAAACGGTGCCGTAAATAAGCCTTCGCCCTCATACAATGTTTGCCCAATTTGCAGAATTATTGCACTTTTTGTGGATTTAAGTTATTTAGTACAGGAGTTCTGAGAGAAGAGGTTATGGTCATTTACCCCCCACATTCTACTGCCCAAATGGTTGCTGTAATAGTACATCTCATTTGAGAGCCAACAATACTAGGTTTGGATGTCAGTCTTGGTTGATATAGAACTTTTACATTATGTGAAAGTTTGTTAAATCTTAAACACTTCCACATCTCATTTACAGGAAATGGTCTCTATTGATCCTTTCACACAGTGTGTGTGTGTGTGTGTGTGTGTGTGTGTGTGTGTGTGTACACACACACATATATATGTATATAAGCTTACATATAGTGTGTGTATGATGAATTGTGCTCAAAGTGACTGGGGACATGAACTGTATAACAAAGCTAAAACAAAAAAGGGTGAATCTGATTTCACACTGACTAATGTGGTATATTTCTATCCTTCACAAAGAATCTTCACTGTGAACATTCTGACAAAATAGCAAGTTTCCTTCCCCACAACAGACTTCAGATAAAACAAGGCCTCCCTCACGTAACACCATCAGAAAAATACCAGTCAGCTCCTTGCCTTGTTATAAAAGAATAAAACAAAGGTCTATCTCAAGGCCGGCAGAAGAAAAGAAAAAAATCAAACACCTGGATGATGGATGACCATGAAGTGTGCTGGAAAGAAATTCCATGAACAGATGAATTAAAGAATGGAACTTCTTGAGTGACAGGAAAACTAAACTGAACTTCTTTATACTTGAGCATGGTGTTGGGAGCATCAGGATGGGGGCACTTTGCTGTACTCCAAACACAGCTGTGCTCATTAATGAAGAATCCTGTGCAAAGTATTTAGCATAGCATTAGGCTTCAATGCAGTTGCAATATACATCAAGACAATGATTTGAAGTTTATGAGGTTGAAAATTAAGCAAAATTGTTTAGAAAAATCTGGTAAAGTTCAGACTGACATCCCAGTGATGCAGCTTGTGCTATAAAACTGCACTTCTAACAGCAGCAGGAGTCTGATCGTTAGTTACATGAACCATGGAGGCTGCCCTTATTACGAAAGGGAAACCTTTTAAATATGAAGCAGTAGGTGTCAATGTAATTTGTAAATTAAATAATTTATGTGCTCACTAGGGTTCAATTTATCCAACATGTTTTCACCCTGGATCTGATTATATTCTGTGTTCAAAATCTACAACTGCAGAGAAATCCATTAGGGAGACTCGGGGCTGTGAATCATGAAGTTACCATTGCTAACAAATAAAATAACCTGTTCAAAATTCAAAGTATGTGCAACATGCATTAGGTACTTCTTAATAAAACAAAACCCCCAGCTGTTTCCAGGTTGTGGGGACAGGCTGATTTCACATGTGAATAAAGAGACCTGTTGTGTTACAACTGAGACAGCCAAGACAGCTCTAGCAGTAAGGGGAAGGGGGCAAGGAATAAATGAATACAAACAAATGCCCTGAGGATTTGCAGGCACCTCAAAATTATAATTTTCCTTTAGTCTGAATGCATGCATGTTTTCTATTTCACTGTGATGGACCAATAGCATCTCTGAATCATTAGTGTTTGGAACAAATATGGCAAGCAGTGCACCCTTTAAATACAGACCAGACACAATTGAAAACAGTACATCAAGTTTATTTTTGTTCTCTCATCAGCAGAGTTGTTAAAATATGTCGTCATTCTTGATGAAGTGCAACAGTAGAAGGCAAACAGGATTCTTTACATGCTAGATAGTCACTCGTACACAACCATGATTTGACTTGGCAACAAATCCAAATAAAACCATACTTGCACTTTGACCTGACAGCGGGCGCTAGCAATACACAGGATTGCCCGAGCAGTAAAAACACGTTCCTTTAAGAAACAGGGAGAGAACGCTAAAACCAAAAAACGTTGGGTTTTACCTTTTCCACAATTCAAGTAGTTTGTTTGTCTACAACAAATTCAAGTTCAAACTCAAATACAAGGAGTCCAGATAAAAGGGGAAACGCCACTCCACAGCCCAGGAGTGGCCTGGAAACAGGGATGAGGGAAGCTGTTTGTTACTCAGGGTGACTTGCATCAGCAGTGATTGGACATGAGAGCTGCTTCATTGACGTGGTCCACTAGATCCTGCTCCGCGGCCAGCACCAAAACTGGGCTTCTGAGCCATGCCCCCTCTGGGTGGTGGACCTCTCGGCCCTCCTATCCTGTCTCGAGGTCCTCCGGGGCCCCTGGGGCGGATGTCTCTGCGGTCTCCTTCACGAGCGGAACGGGTCTTCTTTTCCTCCACGTTCAGACGCACGTCACCTCGTAGCTTTATGGGCTACAAGTAAAGATTAAAAAGCATTACTGGTGTGCCTGACTTCGCTAAGAACAGAGGGTCAGTTACATACTGAAATCTGAACAGACATACCCGGTTGCTCAGGATCTTCTGTACTGGTTCAGAATCATCAAAGACCACAAATCCAAAGTTGGGCAGTTTGCCACCACTGTTGATCCTCAACTCCAGTACTGTGCCATACTCTGAAGACAGACAAGCTGCGCTGTTAACACCACTTCAAAGCAAATCTGATTTTACTTTGGCAACATGTAAGTTAAAGTTGCAAGGGATGAAGATATTTAAAAGACTCACGTTCAAAGAACTCCTTAAGCTCAGCCTTGTCCACGTCATGAGGTACATTTCCTACAAAGAGTTGCTGACTGTCGGGATACCTGACCGCCCGCCTCACTTCAGACTCCCCACTCTCACCTTCTCGCACTGCAAACAAGCATGCGCAACAGCAATTTTTGAAATGATGCCATGATCTGCATAATAACCTACTAATTTACAATACAAAAACTTAATTTGGTGGGAAGAGATGTAATTTGTTCAGTAAGGACAGAGGAAGGGTACTGCACAGAGCTGAAAACATGCTGCAGGCAGTTTCACCTCATAACTAGGAAATTTTTAAATTAAGTTGCCTGGGAAAAAAAGCCATTCAAGTGTGGGTCTTTTGTAATTACTTTGATTAAAAAGACAATTACTTCCCCTAAAGGCATCCCTCTACCAAAAGGCAAAAAAAAAAAAAAAAAGATGCAACAGCTCAGTTTTGGGTACTAGCTACAGTATGCCACATGTACACTTTAATATAGAGAAAGAAACCTGGGGGAAACCAATAGTATCTCTTGTGCTGCCACAAGGGATATGCAAAGCATGTATCCACATGGTCACATGGAAAACCGTTCTGCTTTGTGTATGTTAAGTGCAACAGTGGTTACCTATACTGGCTGTATAACTGCATGTCTACACTGGGAATTGTTTGCCATATGGACCTCATTCTAACTTCTGATTCTCTTAGCGCACTTCTCATGCAAGTCTAAAAGTAGCTACACTGAAAAGTATTCAGAATTGATCAATACATGGTGTATACACAGTACTGCATACCTCCTGGTCTTGGTGCTCTCTGTGCTGGAGAGGGTCCTGGTCTTTGGTCACGTGGTCTCTGGTCTCTTTGAGGTCTCTGTGCTGTGGTCTGGGTTTCTGTTTTCACTTCCACACGGGGCTGCGGAAACAACACACATTCAGTGCCACATTTTGTACATTTCTCCATAAAGAAGGGAAAAAAAACATTTCCAAAATGAAACAAGTCCATGTATAACTCAAACCTAAAAATGAACAACCCATTTCCCACACAACCTGGCCTCCTTCTCACAAGAGTCGAAGGATGTGAAATTAATGAACAAAAAGCTGTTTATGACAGTATACCTGAGTTGCTGGAGCTTTGACTACATGAGGGGGAATTCCTGAAGGTGGCACCACTCCTCCTTGGGGGAGATTCTTACTGGTGACTAAAGCCCAGGAGAAAGGCTGAGGGACAGAATAAGAAAACCTCAGGTGTTGTTCTTTTATTATTAAAACAAATTTCCTAGGCAAAAAATATTAATGCCCCTTTTCAGTTATTCTCTGGCATAACCCAGATATTCTAACCTAAATCTACAACTTAAGGGGTCTGAATTTTACCCTGTTGGAACTAGATTTCTGAAAGCTACTTCATAGATTTTAGTTAAGCCCACACTGTGAACCAAATAGTAACAAAAAGGTGGGCATACTCGGTTGTCCTCTGGTGCAGCAGGTGCGGTGTCAGCAGGTGTGGGTGAGGGGGGAGCTCTCTGGGTCTTTTCCACAGGATGGGGTTCTGTCTGAATGACTGGCTCCTGTTTCAGCTCCACTGCAGCTGGCTCAGGTTCCGCTTCCGCCTCTGGCTCGGCCTGGGGCTCTGGGGTCACAACCACCTCCTCCTGGGGGACCTCCGGGTCTGGGCTGAAATAGTGCACACATTCGAATGTTATATCTGCCAGACTTTGAGATTTAATGTTTGTCAAATGGAGAGAAAAGAGAACAAGGTAGTACCAAGGTGTCTGTTCGTAGAATGCAGCAGCCTCTTCTTGTGGTACTTCAGGAGAGTTTACTCTCTCCTCCAGCTCCTCCACTTCCTCCTCAGACTCTGCAAAGGAAAAAGATGTATGATGCCATCTGCTATGCAATGGGGCTGCCTACACTAAGTCCCTATCATTTTAGTGACTCACCCTCAGGAGGTTCAGAGTCCGAGTCTCCAAAGACCTCATCTTGATAGCGGAAAATGTCATTGTGTACGTAAAACTTGTTTGCAACAGTGCCCTGAAATAGATGACATTAGAAATAACAGTATGAGGAGCACGTCAGATCACTAGCATATTACAAATTCAGAACAAAAATGGACTCAAATTAGCACTTTAATAAGTGAGCAACTTGTTTTGACACTAATGGCTGCACCTACAAATACATTTATACTTTATAAAAGCACTAACAACAAAATTCAGTTTAATAATATTACCAATCTGTTTTCAAAGTCCAATAGCACCATGTTTTTATAAAGATCAATGTGAAAGCAAAAAAAAAAAAACATGTACGCATCATATACCTCAGGGGCCAACACAAACGTCTGCATGAATTTCCTCATGGGTTGCATGTTGTTGGACAGCTCTCCCATCACCTGCACCACAACCCCCTCATTCAGAGTTGCATGGGCATCAACATGCCTGATTTTAGTGTGGCAGTCGTGGAAGCTCAGCGCCATCACCTTCTTATGAATTTCCTGTACATGGAACAAAAAATGTGTCCAACAACCTTCTGAAAATGTTTACTACCATAGCATACGAGTGCAGAGGGGTGACACGCTTGACAGAATTCATAATACAACCTGATATAACAAAAATAAGGAAGATGTGGCTTGGGTTAATGTTGTTTATTAAATCATTCAACCTTTTAAAGTGTAAGGATGGGCAATATGACATACTTCTCATGAAAAAGGAAGCAATTCTTGGTCTCACCGGAACTTACAGAACACTGTTTCATTACAAAGTTAGCCCAATTAGTCCTGTTTAAATTTAAAACATTAAAATCACCTTATTTGTAGTAGTACTTTTTAAAATGTGGCACAATAGGTTCCATTTTATGTTCTAACTTATTAAATTTCAGATAAACTAAATGCTGGATGCATTTTGTGCCATGCAAAACATGTTGAAATAATTGGCAATATTTTTGCTATATCACCCCTTAAAAATGCTTACTGTGAGCTTGCTTGTTTACATTTATTTAGATTTCATACACCGTGTGCACAATTATTAGGCAAGTGAGTATTTTGACCATATTATCATTTTTAGGCATATTTTCTAACTCCAAGCTGGATAAACTTGAATGCTTAATGGATTTAAGCATAGCAGGTGATGTGTATCTGTGTAATGAGGGAGGGTGTGGCCTAAGGAGGTCAACACCCTATATCAAGGCGTGCATAATTATTAAGCAGCTTTTTCTTTAGGCAAAATGGGCCAAAAAAAAGATTGAACTGACTCTGAAAAGTTAAAAATTACCAAAAGTCTCTCAGATGGATGCAGAACTCTTGAAATTGCTAAGATATTGGGGCGAGATCACAGAACCATCAAACGTTTTGTTGCAAATAGTCAACAGGGTCGCAAGAAACGTGCTGAGAAAAATTAACTGCCAAGGATTTGAGAAGAATCAAGCATGAAGCTACCAGGAACCCTTTATCTTCCAGTTCTGTCATATTCCAGAACTACAACCTAGCTGGAGTATCAAGAAGTACAAGATGTTCAGTGCTCAGAGACATGGCCAAGGTAAGGAAGGCTGAAACCCGACCACCACTGAGCAAGACACATAAGCTGAAGTCTCTAGACTGGTCCAAGAAGAGTCTGAAGACAGATTTTTCAAAGGTTTTATGGACTGATGAAATGAGAGTGACTCTTGACGGACCAGATGGATGGGCCCATGGCTGGATCAGTAACGGGACAGAGCTCCACTTCAAGTCAGACGCCAGTAAGGTGGAGGTGGGGTACTGGTATGGGCTGGTATTATTAAAGATGAGCTGGTTGGACCTTTTCGGGTTGAAGACGGGCTCAAAATCAACTCCCAAGCCTACTGCCAGTTTTTAGAAGACACTTTCTTTAAGCAGTGGTCCAGGAAGAATCTGCATCTTTCAAAAAGACAATGATTTTTATGCAGGACAATGCTCCATCACATGCATCCAAGTACTGCTCTGCATGGCTCGCCAGTAAAGGCATTAAAGATGAAAAACTTGACACGGTCCCCTTCCTCACCTGACCTGAACCCAATTGAGAACTTGTGGGCAATTATTAAATAGGAGATTTACAGTGAAGTAAAACAGTACACCTCTCTGAACAGGATCTGGGAGGCTGTGGTTGCTGCTGCACAAAAAGTCGATTGTCAACAGATCAAGAAACTGACTCCATGAATGGAAGGCTTATCACTGTTATTGAAAAGAAGTGGGGCAGTATTGGTCACTATTTTTTTTTTTTAATTTCTCAGAAATGTTCATTGGAAAGCTTTGAGTTGTTTGTTTATAACAACACTTGAACAGATGAAAATAAAAAGTGAGATGGATAATGTGTGTTTTTCATTTAGCTGCGTAATAATTCTGCACCATTATAGTTGCCCAATAAATGTGCACGTATAGATATTCTCCTAAGAAAGCCAAAACTTCACTTTTACTTTCTTAAACATTCATGTTTGAGGTTTATTAACACTTTGGATTAACCAAGAGCACTGTAGTTGGTAATTAATAAAAATAATCCTCAAAAACAGGACTTGCCTAATAATTGTGCACACGGTGTATAAAGCAGTTAAAATGAGTACTTTAAGTCTAATGACTTGTTTAATGCCCATGTGTACTGAATTGAGAAACGTGCACTGTATACAATGTAAAATGCTGTACTGTTACACTCCAAGACCAGCATGCATCATGAATTACGAGTCCTACTTTACATACCGACTGTCCATAGACTGCCTCTGCTGGCTTGCCATTGTTGTCCAGACCTCCATGCACATAAGATGAGTTCTTGCCGTAAAACCTATGAATTCAGAAATCACATGAGCATTTAAGACTTACAAAACAAAAAATTAGCCTGACACACACCCACCAACTATACTCATTATTAATTCATGCTTATGAAGAAATCGTTTTTATTTAAAATTACATTAATATTATTCATTACATTTTACCTGTGTAGGTAGTCAGGAGCCTGGTTCAGAAGGGTGTAATACTGTCGGACAAACTCTCGCCCGACAAGCTGGGCACTTGGCTTCTCCATCACCATTTCTTTGGTCAGCTGGTTTCAACTGAGAGAAGACCACGAGTAAAACAAACATCAGGCAAAAACCAAGGCAATCTGCTACATTACCTGTGTAATCAAACCCTCAGTTAAGCCCATCAAGATGGAGGAGCGCGAACTGCCCTTCGCTTAGGTAACCGATGGTCGCTAATCGTTTCTATCAGTAAATCTCGTTTCCAATAGCAGCGCACGGCACACCCTTTCAGTACTCCAATTGCACGCCGGCAATAACGTGAGACGCTGCTAGCCGTCTCGCTAACCAGGCCCGTGTGATTAAGCCATGCTCAATGATGCCTCGTTGCCAGCTTGAGGTACGCTTTGTTATAGGTGTGTTAACCGAGACGATCAATCTATCAAATAATCGTTATAGCGGTTTTATAAGGCAGTAAATACAGTCGCCGAATGTGATTCCCGTAATATTTCGGGTTATGTCGAAAATAAGCACGTGTTCTCCATTATTTCAGATTAGCAGAGCAAGCTATCAGGAACAAGTCGCATCGAAGTAAGGTCTGCATGGGAGACCTTAAGACAGACATAATTAGAATACAATAACTAAAAGACTACAGTAACATGTTCATACACCCAAAACCGCAAAACGTACATCGAAATTAGGTCGAATCCTAGCGTTTTTGTCTAACGTTACTCGTATGCTACGGCTAACCGGACAGCGCTCTAACGTTAGCGGATAAGCGGACGAGGCTCTGACTGAACTACAATGGCTTTAGCCTAGCACGCTAACGCGTTCAGCCTCTTCCTGAGCACACCCACGGACATTTCGTGCGGCGTAGTTCGCTCAGCTATATACATTAGTAATGAAACTTATTTTGGGATAGAAGTAACCGAAATTAAACCAACCGACACATCTAAAGGTGAGATCCGCCGTACGAATGGGGCGGTAATGCTAATTAACTAGCTAGCGGCGCAAACCGAAGCTGCTAAGCTAAATAGCAAGGGCTAACAAGCTAGCTAGTTAGCTAGTTATCGAACACGCGTCGCTAAATATGTAGGTTATCTTTTTAGAAATGAAGAAAAATGTTTGTATTTTATTCTCAATTCACTTTGAGGCATCTTACCAGGAGGGAAGATGTCGTAGGTTCCGTGAAGAAATTTCTAGCGAGTTTATGTAATCGCCTCCTGCGCCGGGTACAGTGAGAATGGCAGCGCGTGCTTAGCCGGTTTCAAATTCGCCCTAACTGCGGCTCCGGCGGAGCTACACGCGATTAATGGAGGCCAATAGACTTGCGGAAAGGAATCGATCCAACCAATCAGCGATCGAGCGGTCAGAATGCACCCCCAAGCTCACCCAATCAAATGTGACACAGCTCAGCCTGTGATGTAGGAGTACAGTCAGATTTAATTGGGTAATCGTGCAGAGGTTTGGTCCATTATGGCCGATTGGTTGGGTCAGTGGTATTGTGAAGCAGTTACACCATACTGTGATCTGAGAGGATTACTGTACAATACTGTGATCAAAACGAGATTAAATATGACAGCTGAAAACTGCAGTCAAAAACATTTGCACTCTGGTTGATACCGCAGTCAAAAAGCAATGTTAGGCTATGTAATGCTGCAATCCAAAAGCAGCATTAACAAGCAAGCTTAGGTCATTATCAGACTTCTATAAGCTTAATACCAATGTTATTATTAAACTTTCTTATATTTTGTTTTACTGCAGTAGTAATACCCATATAATTATACTGTTAACTGGTTTATATATAATACTTTTAGGCTTATTTGCCTATGCAGAGCCCCATTTACCTGGACAGTAAAAACACATCAACAAAAACACATCAGCTTCAACTTAGCTTGTTTCTAAGCCTTATGTCACAACAGCTGTTCAGAATCGCTTTGAATTCGAACCAACTATGGGAAACTGTGAACAAAAGTCACACTGTTTAAAAAAATTGATGGTTAATATAGTATATAAAATGTGTGCCTATTAGAAAATTACCTTCAATGGGTTACAAATAGCAATGTAATCTGTTTATTTACTCACTAATTTTATAACAAATATGTTGGTGCTGTAAAAGCATGCCACTCCACCCAGTGACATGACCTAAGTGTTTGTTAGGCCAATAATTATATGTCATGTTTACCTGTCTGTCATGCCAGTGGCCAAATAAGAAGCTTAAAGAGATCGCCAAGAACCTTTGCTGTGTGTCGTACATAATTTGATAAAATCATTGGTTTTCGAACCCGGTCCTTGTGACCCTCCAGACAGTTCCCATTTTTGCTTTAACCCAACTCACAGCACACAGGGATCAAGGAATAATGGAAAGGTCTAGTGGTTCCTGAGGACTGATTTGAGAACCACTGAAATGACATAATTTTGATAATTTAAGATTTTATTGTTGTTAGAATTATGTCAGTATCTATATGAAGGGCTCAATAAAGGTTATAGGGGCCACTGTACATCCTATGATGCTATCACCATGGCAACATTTACATGGTTGCATGCCATCATTGGCCACATACACTGATTACACCAATTCTGCTATGAGGCACAGAGCACTGTTTGAAAACGGCAACATGTAAACACAGCATTAGCTGTGTAATACCATAATCTAAAAGCAAGATTAGATTATATGATACTATGATGTTAAAGCAAGATGCATGGATGTCTTATCTTATTTTAGGAAAAACGAATGTGACTGGATTTGCTTTGTTACTGTGTTGCTTTAATGTTTAAAGATTGGATAAAACTTCAAAAGAACAGCTTTGATAAGACATTCTTTCATGTCTATCTCTTCCTAAAACCTGTTACTTTCGAATATAATGGCTGTAGTTTTGAATTTGCACAACATAGTTATGTATTTCAAATGTTTATTTGCAGAATTCAGCAACTGCACAATGTCTTCTATTTCAAGTGAGTTTAGAGTGGGCAGCTTTTGAGTTCCTTTCTAAGTACAGAGAAACATATAGAAATGAAGAGATTTTGGTAATCTTTCATATAATACAGATGCAGTGGATGGAGATTAGGTTGAAAAACACTGGGGTAACCCTTTAAGTTCCTCATTAACATGCATAGGCCTAAGTCATGGGTGCTTAATCCAAGGTCTGGAGATATACCACCCTGATGAACTCAGAGCCAGCACACCTGACTCTAACATTCAGGTGTCTCTGAAGGCTTTCATTACCTGCATCAGGTATGCTACATTAGAGTAGGAGCTAACCTCTACAGGGTGGTAGAGCTCCAGGACCAGGATTGGATACCCCTGGCCTTTATTTACCTGTAGACATGGACCTATAAAACGCTGGCTCTCCATATTAGTCCTACAGCACTGCTGCCCTGCATCGTATAGTATTTTCCTTCTAGTATACACAGTTGAACTTTTGTTAATTAGCTGACAATTTGAATGGGGTGGGTTGGGGCTGGATAAATGCTAAAATGTGCAGAACAGGGATACACAGATTTGGGAACCATTATTTTAAATAATTGTAATGAATGTTGATTGTCCACTAGGGGACGCCACTTCCCATTGAGGGGGACATAGGACAGGCCGTTGAAAAGGTCACCATTACATTACCATTAAAGGAGGTCAGTCAGGCAGCATATTTTGGCTCATTACAACATGTTATTGTGAAATGAATAATAACTTAATGCCAGATCAGTATTAGTAACTGCATTAGTTGACTACTAGGCTACTAACCACTTATTAGGCTTACTCCTAACCTAATTGACTCATATTTATTCAATGATATTCTTTTGAAAACTCTTTATACATTGCATAAATGTATGGGTTTGCATGAACTCACATGTTTCTGACTTTCTCCGTACAGGGTTAAACTTGTTATCTGCACTGTCTGGCTCTGGCTCGTGGGAGGATTGGAAATGTGAGGTTTTCTCCTCCTCCCTGTTGTGGAAGGGGTTGGGCCATTCTGGATCTTTGTGCTTGGAGCTCTGCCATTGTTGGAGATTCCTGAACAGAGTGCCTGGCTAGAAGGGTAAAGCTGGTGACTGGGTGAAATCAGCACACTGTAGCAGGGCTTTTCCCATGCCTGCACTAAAGCTCATCACTCTACAGGGACCAGTGGCTCATATTTCCCAGGATATTGAGCAACACACATGTGTTCAGCAAATTAAGCAATGACCTGCCTGCTGTTGGTTTTAGCTCTAGAGGATCCTCTTGTGACAAAAACAACTATAGTAAAGGAACAGGTGTATTTTGCATATATACAGTTGTATGCAAATGTTTTAGATTTTCTAAGTGAAAAGAAGTAAACATCATCTAAAGAGAATACACTATCTGCACACTTTAATGAACAATTACCGTTTATTTAATACATTTAACACACTGGAAAAATAATCAGTGACTTGTGCCCTGATAGCTTGCTCTGCTAATCTGAAATAATGGAGAATACGTCATGAAATATGGCCTGTGCAAAAATTCTGGCATATTTTTTTTGTTTTGTGTTTCATGTTCAGCAGTTAATATCAGCAAGTACAAGCAAATTGTGGACTAAAATGCTGTCCTATATTGTGTATAAATTTCAGGATTAATGGGCCAAAATTACTTGGTTCCATTGACTAACATTAAAAGTAAAGCATGTTTTTCCTTCTTCGAAAAAAAGTTGGGATGCTGTGCAAAATGTAAATAAAAACAAAATGCCATGATTTGCAAATCATTTCAACATTATATTTAATTGAAAAAAGTACAACATCAAATTTTATTTATTTATTTTTTAAATATTTGCCCATTTTGAATTTGATGCCAACAGCACATTCCAAAAAAGTTGGGACTGGGGCAACAAATGACTGGTAAAGTTGTGTAATGCAAAAAAAACACATGGTGATTAATTGGCAACAGATCAGTAACATGATTGGGTATAAAAAGAGCATCACAGAGAAGCTGAGTCTTTCAGAGGTAAAGATGAGGAGGAGTTCACCACTCTATGAAAGACTGCACAATCAAATAGTGCAACAATTGAAGAATAATGTTTCTCAACCTAAAATAGAAAAGAGCTTTTGCTTTTCATCATCTACAATACATAATATCTTTAAAAGATTCAGAGAATCTGTAAAAATCTCTGTATGTAAGGAACAGGGCCAAAACCAGTATTTGTTGGCCATGATCTTTGGGCCTTCAGGTGGCACTGCATTAAAAACAGACATGATTCTGTAGTGGAAATCACTGCATGGGCTCAAAAAGTTCATCACTGCACCCACAAACATTAAAACTCTAAAATGTCAAGAATAAACGATATAAACAGGATCCACAAATGCTGCCACCTTCTCTGGACCAAAGCTCATTTAAGATGGACTGAGGCGAAGTGGAAAAGTGTCCTGTGGTCTGATGAATCAACATTTGAAATTCTTTTTGGAAATCATGGGGATAAAGACAATTAGGGATAAAGACAATTAGGCTTGTATCAGTGCACAGTTCAAAAGCCAGTATTCATGATGGTATAGGGGAGCATTAGTGCACAAGGTATGGAAGACTTGCACATCTGTGAAGGCACCATTAATGCTGAATGATTATATATATATATATATATATATATGTATGTGTGTGTATATATATGTTTTGGCAACACATACTGCCATCCAGACAATGTCTTTTTCAGGGAAGGCCTTGATTATATTATATTCATATATATATATATCATATTACAGCAGCATGACTCCGTATTAAAAGAGTCCAGGTGGTAAACTGGCCTGCCTGCAGTCCAGACATGTCACCCACTGTTAACATTTGGCATGTTATGAAATGAAAATATGACAAAGGAGACCTGAATGATGAGTAGCTGAAAATTTATATCAAACAAGAGCTAGAAAACATTTCACTTTCAAAACTAAAGCAATTGGTCTCCTTAGTTCCCAACTGAGTTCCCTTACATATCAGTACATTCTATTTTTATTTACTTTCTGCACAGCATCCAAACCTTTTGGGAAATTAAGTTGCATATATATATATATATATATATATATATATATATATATATATATATAAATATATAGTGTGTGTGTGTGTGTGTGTGCGTGTGCGTGTGTGTGTGTGTGTGTGTGTAAATTGGGCATGTGTTTTTCAGTTTCAACATTTGATATGTTGTCTTTGTAATATTTTCTATTAAATATTAGGTTTAAATGATCTCAGTGTCCTTGCATTCTGTTTTTATTTACATTTTGCAGTGTCCCAACTTTTTTGGAAGTGGGGTTGCAATATATTAATTTTCAGATTTTTTATATGATTAAGTATAAAATTAGTTACGGCTGGCTGCAGCATTAAACAAGTTGTTACTTAGCAACCAGTTCTCCGTGGAACCTGTGCTTGGGTAGAATGCTTCTTAACCAATCAGGATGTACCGTAGTTATATAAAGAGCTATTATTATATTTAATCCATTGATTGTTACTGTAGTTTATTACAAGTCACTTCCCACGTGTTATAGATTACCATAGAGATAATAAAGTATAATACTAGTATTATAGACTACTATTACTGTTGCTAAGACAGAGATACAGGAATATTATGCCAAGGTGAAAGTATTACAGATTTTTATTGAAGGATTACAATGATATAGAAATGGTTTACTTTCCAATTGTATTTCTATACATCCTTTATATAATCCTATATAATAATATAATATATATCCTTTATATGAGTAGTATTTTGAATTTTGAATGGTTACTATAATTGCAGTTTGTAATACCCAGGCACAGTCACAACAGACTTTAGTTTCTGTCTACTGCGCAAATCTTTAAAAAGCTGTTGTGGCCTTTTCTTTCTTTACTTTGCTCAACACACCCTGTATTACACATAAACGTTTGAGCTGTGGGTCATGTTGGCTTTTTTTGTTTAAAAATAACCTCTTAATTGTAGGATATAGAAATGCCCTTTCATACAAAAGCACAGGAGAAACATTACATAGATGCCCACTCCACCCTCAGGGAAATTGCAAACATGTGTGCTGCAGATCTTATTTTTTTCTTAGCGTTCATGTTTATACGATAGCCTATTTTCATGCAGCTTTCACATCTGTGACGTGTCCATTAATGCTTTTTGCTTTGGTATGAAATTTAAGCACATACAAATTTAACCTAATCAAGTTCAAACAAGGAGAACTGAACATATATGAATCGAAGCTCAGCTTATTCAATGTTCTACAGGCTTCGCTGAACTTGAACAAAGACATGAGAATTGTAATTGTAGAAGCAGAGGGCAGAGAGATATCCATAGCAGAAAGATGAATCATTGAGGAAAATGCATGCAATGTTTGGGTTTGGAAATTTCAGTAGCTTTATTCATGTAAAGAGTGCTCACATTGTGGCAAATACTGCAAATGTACGCGAACAGGTTAGAGGGAGAAATGTCTCATCCTGCGAGATTCTTTCCCTTCGAGTTCAAATAATATTTTCTTGTATTGTTATAGTTTCTAAATACTCAACATGGTGCCCTATTTCTTCAAGACACAGCAGGCAAATAAACAGACTTTATTATTATTACTGTTATTACTCAGGGCTCAAATTTAAAGAAGCTCTAACCAAAAACAGTGTATCCCCCACCAAAAGAGTGCAACAAACAAAAGTAAAGGGTTATAAAGCAAGCAGAAAGAATATTTATTTGGAAACTTTATTTTTGTCTTTTTACAAGTTTCTCAGTCACTCCGAATTGACATTAAATTCAAGCCCTGATTCCTTGAAAAATATGTAACTCTTTGTGCATCCATAAAAAAAGCCTTTCGACGTACAAAGTCCATCATATCCTTAAGATCATCCTCCTCTGACATTTCAAACGTCTACTCAGTTCCATCAGCTGGCTTAAGCATTTGCACAATATTGGAAAAATTGCAAGAACAAAACAAAACAAAACAAAAAAAAATGGGAACTTATCACTTACTGTGATGCTTAGTGTGGACTGTGCATGTTCTTTTTACAGTTTAAATTTTAGTGGTATACATAGGTTACTGGAAATCGCAATTAGCACCATTAATGTGATTTTAATTTAATGGCTAGCACCTCATCCCAATAGTAGGCTAACTAGGAAGCGTTGATGGTAGCCACGATTTAGATGACGAGGTCCTTGTCAATGTCCTCTGCAAGAAGAAACACAAAAAAGTATTAGTGAATGAGTTTATTCAACCTCAGAAAAGCCTAAAAGCATGAGCATGACGTACGCTCTCTGATGCCGAAGCAGCTGGCCCACTCCTCCAGAGCGATGTAATTGTCCTGGTCAGCATCGCACTGCTCAAAGAAGCTGGTGGTACAGTGCTCCATTGGGATCAGAGGGGCACGCAGGGGAGATAGCTCAGTGTGGGACAGGAACCTGAAAAACACAGGCTTCGTTCAAGCACTGGAGATGGAAACACCAACCATCTTTTTCTTCCATGGTATTTAGCAGGAAAGCCAAAAATGAATGTCAATGTTTGCAGAGAACAGTTTGTTCTACAGGTTCAAATAGATGTGACTTGAACATGCCAGAACTGCTGCTAAATAAGCTAGACTGGTCCGTCGGGACATTTAATTTGGCCGTCAGGCAAGGTACCCCAACTCCACAAGAGAACAAACATGTTTATACTAAATATACTTGTTAACTTGTTTACTCTTTCTGTCCATT
This sequence comes from Pygocentrus nattereri, assembly GCF_015220715.1. Lineage (NCBI taxonomy): Eukaryota > Metazoa > Chordata > Actinopteri > Characiformes > Serrasalmidae > Pygocentrus > Pygocentrus nattereri. The sequence continues at coordinate 13,765,799 of NC_051218.1, forward strand.
TTTATATGCATAAAAAGTAGTGTGATGTCATGAAATACATTCTTTATTTGTATTTTTTTTTGGCTATCGGCCCACCAAAAACATTGGCCCCCAAGACTAAATATTTGGGCACTCCTTAAGAGAATAGCTTTTAAAAAATGTATGGGCGCATACCCGTCCACGGGGTGCTGGTCGAGCTGGCCAAACTGCCAGTGCACAGGGAAGATGTACATGTTGTAGTTCTTCTCGAAGTCCAGGGCCAGCAGGTCCAGGGAGTGGTCGCCAGCCTGCAGCCTCTTCTCATTCTCATAGATCTTCTTCACCTGAAGATGGAACACAGGTACCTTTTTTAATTAAAATAATTGTGCTTTTCAATAATTTGCAAAGCATTCATAGTTTATTGTAGTGCGTAGTATGTGAGTCATTCCTAAAAATAAATGTTCTGAAAATGTTCTAGGCTTAGATGTGTAGACCTTTCTTTGGTATAGAAACCTGATATAGAAACTTCAAAAATGCTTCTCTAAATAATCATTCACTGAAATGTTTATGGAACTAAATGTGTTTCTTTAACGGCATCCCTTTTTGGCAGCTTAACATTATATCCTTACTGGGGATGAAACTATGTTGTTTATTGACTGCACTGACCGCAGACTGATGGTTTTGAACAATTCATAGGCACATTAAGTAATGTATTGAGACCAACATTGAGGAATAAGGACAGACCCTCAGCTTCTGCTTCTCGTTGAGCAGGTTGTTATCCTCATCGCGCTCGTACAGAGTGACCATCACATTCTTCAGCCAGTCCCTCATACGCAGGGGGAACTCACTCAGCTCGTTGTCCAGGCAAGGGGCAATGACTGGGGAAGAGAGGCAGCAGAAGCAGTTAGCAGAAACCAAGTGAAAATCAAAACGCGGCAAATACCCGCATGCTTCTTAATACACACTGTATGCTAAAGGTCTCGACTGGCTGTGTAGCAAACAGTCTGCTATGAAACCGTGAAGGGTGCCTTTGGTGCTAAATATATCCTTAAAGGATGATTTACTTCATAGCTTGCAACTATGTCATCGCTATTAACTAATTCACTAGTATCAAAAAGTTTTTCTCAAATCATCTGCAGCTCAGGCACACTGCTTTGTCTGCTCTGCAGTGAGGCTTTAGTCACAGCAGGATCTCCATCTGAGCCCTTTAGTCCAGAAACGTGGCCAAACCCAGGGAGATTTAAGAGGGATTTTCTCTGTTTTGTGGAGTAGAGTAACACAGGCATGCTAGGGCCTGCCCCATGCTCAGCATGTGCAGGACCCTGCGAGGGAGGCCTCCAGCCTGGAGCTCATCAATCATTGCGAAGCACTCAGCTTTGCCTGGCTTTTATAACCCACACCATGACTGGCTTAAATGTTAAACATCCTCTGCGGCAAACACCTTGCACTTTCAATTCATCACTTTTTTTTTATATCTGACTAGTGATGCACACTTACATTTGCAGGGTCCAATGTAGTCCAGGTGCAGCTTGTGGCCCTTCTTGGTGCCCTCCAGGGCGCACTTGGTGGCGAAGAAGTGGCAGGAGGAGTCATAGGTCTTGTTGTCAGTGCCACAGACCTACAGTGCAAGAAGGCAACTCTAAATGCCACACTTTCCATGCTGGAAGATTTAGATTACTATTCATCAAAGAAGTTGGCCTGGCAGCAAAAAAGTCTCACTATGAAACACAAATATTCTTTTCAATCAGAATTCTGGCTTAAAAGAATGTTGTCCCTGAAGTCCTAGGTATTGCTGTCAGTCTTTATAGTCTAGGTTTGAGAGCTTGACAAAAATAATGGAAAAACAGTCAAGACATATTTGGTGTCCTTGCTTTTCTTCTTTACTCTGGAGCTACAAAGCCTAATGTAGCTAACAAGTATTGGAAGCTTGTGAGCATCAAGTTACTTGCTTAAATCTCCACATAGTTGTTTTGTACCACACGGAGATGTTAGTGTAACTAAAATAGACCTGTTTTGTTATTTCTGACACTGTAGGACACTTTTACCATAATGGACAAAAGTACCTTGATTAACTAATACAGCATTAGTAGCATCTTGAGAATTGAATTATGCACTTGTGAGATATAAACCATTGCTTGTCATCTACGTAGCCGCATAACACAGCCATGACTGATCACACTTGGGGTAAGGGGGAAATTAAGAAAACTTGATTTTTTTTTTCTTTTGCTACACCAGTAAATTATAATGTGTTATTATCAGTGCCTGAGCTCCATAATGAACCACCATTCAAAAGACTCACATGCTCAAACTCTCCAACGGCAGTGGGGCAGTTCAGAGGATCCTGGCACACACACATGGGCTGATTGCTGTCATCAACCTCACACACCTTGCCCTTCTTGCAGTGATGGTTATCGCAGGGGTCTGGGGGGGAAGAGATGTGACAGTTAAGTTAGCATGTTTTTTACAGGCACACAATCCTTTTCTCAATTTCCCCTCTCTGGTTTAGCTCTTTTATGGCTGGCAGACACATCACATTTCTGGATGTGTGGCACTTAAACATGGTTTTCTAAGAGCATAGCCTGGGTAACTCTTAATTATAGCTGTCTAGATTTGACTTATGTGCAGTCTGTCATTACCAGAGGCATCATAAGTTTACTGCTGTATAATTTACTCATTCTAACACAATGTGGTTTGCTGAGTGGCAGTGGGGATTCAGTTTTTCTGAAGTAAAGTGTTTCAATATACAGTCATCATAACAAAATCACTGGCCCTTATATGGTGTGGCTGCACTCTTATAAAGCCCACATCATGGAAAACCAAATAGTTTTCCTAGTTTCTTTTTAAATAAAATAGTTTTCATAGTTTCAGTCCACATTTAAGCTAAGCCTTTTTGAAAGTTTTTGTGATATTATGAAAATTATGAAAAAGCAACAAAAACAGCCTATTTATTTCTAAGGGCTAAAGAAAAGTTTAAAAATGTTCATTTAAATTAACCATGACTATTTTTGGTGCATAAATATACCTCAAGGCAAATAAATACAAGAAAAATGTCAGACCTAGCTAAACCCCCTGACATTCTTAATGATATTTACACTTACTCTCTGCAACAACATCCTCCACAACCTCAATGGCCTCATCAAACTCCCCGGTCTCCACTTGGACTGGGTTGACTCCCACTTCCAGCTCCTGAGTGAGGAAAGAGAAAATCAGCGCTGTAGGAATTGCACATATTGCCCATCACATTTAATGGCTGAAATGGCTGAAAATATCATAAGACAATGTCAAACGGAAACCAATGGGATTAAATGTCCTACATTTCTCAACAGGCATGCAAAGCGAAGGCAAAAACAACAGGCTCCATGCCCACATGTGGGAAAGTGATGACACTTAATTGCTTCTTTTCAGTTATATTTACAAACTATTGTGGATTTTGAGCCTCCAAGGACTTATAATAGGAAGCTGCATGCAAAGTCATATATGCATGTACATATACACATTAAAACATGTGGTGCCATACAGAGAAAAGACCCATTAATTCTTATTAGAAACCCAAAGTTACTAGAAGCCTATTTACATCCAAATTAAATGGGTCTTACCTCCTCAACAACTGGCTCCTCCTCTGCCTGCAAAATAAATGGTGCAAAAGAACATCAGTGCCTGTAAATTGTTTCTGTGTGATTAGATGCCGACATTTGTTGGTATCAGTTTTGCTGACTTCAGCCACCAAAGGAGTTGAAGGTCTGGATTAATTTAATTAGTTTAAATAAATAAAGCTGCTTGTAAAACCATTGTATCATCAAGTTCACTTTTATTACATCTTCCAAACACACTCACACACACACACATTGTATAATTGTACACCATAGCTACACAGACACACACATCTCAGTAAAGGTTGTGAACTTACTGGAGCAGCCAAGGCCTTTCCAGCCAGGCACAAAAGGAAGACAATCCACACCCTCATGTTGGGATTCAGCCTGCAAGTGAAACAATCAAAACAAACAAAACAATGATACAAAAGCAAAGATCTGACATCTAAATCATCTACATGCAAGCTATGGTGCTGAGGAGAGAGTGCTAGTGAAACACATGTTTTGTATATTGTCACTGTTATATAAAAACTACAGTTTTATATCATTTACAAATGCCAGCTGCCCTTTACAGCGTCATTTCTTGATAAACGCACTAACAGAAACTTTTGTTTGTTTAAGCCCTTAAATGGCCAGTTTTATCACACAATTCTGTCACCTAAGAATAGCTCAGACAGATTGCATTAAAGTCCCTGTAGTTGGTGAATAATCAGCCTTAGTATATAATAAGCCTGGGGTTTTATGGGAAAAATATGGAAGACTTGGAACAGTAGAAAAATATTTATTTCAAAATATGACTGATTTTCTCAAAGTATTTACTTAGTATCTCAAGACTTTTATAATGGGTTATAAAATCTGAGGAAATTAATAATTATTTTGGGATAATGCAAGATATAATTTAGACATAGCACTTCAATATTTTGATACAAAAAGTCATTTTTTGGCATAAGTCAAAGTCATTGTTAAGAGATACTGTCATTATTTAGATGTAGAAAGACATTATTACAAGATACTATGTCATTATATGTCATCATTATGTAATACTAACTCATTATTTTGTGAATAGAACAAAGTATAAACTCTGTACATCATTCCACAGGCATTTTGTCTTTACTGGAATTCTGTGAAGCTGCTTTGTGACAACATCAGTTGTCAGTTCTGTAAAAGGGGGAGTGTTTTTTGTCATTTATTGCCTGAAATTGAGCCTTGAATATGAAACATTCCTAGGACAGTGAGAGGCTGGAGTTTGAAGGCCCATTCTGCTCTTATTCACAGATATGGCAGCAAACTTCAGGCTGTGCCTCATACCCCATTCCCGCTGAAGTCTGTCTGTGCTGTGAAATCAATATTACTTCTGTTCACTCTTCAGATTTCACCGTTGTAGCAGCCTTTTGTGGAGGGGATAACAGCTAGCAGTTTCCCATCAGACCTGCCCCGTATACTCTTTGACAGACGTCTAGGTGCCCAGCAGTGAACGTGCTTGACACACGCATCTAAAGGGATGCCAGACTCAGTGCATGATTGAGGTAACAGCTCCAAAAGCCTTCGTTCTGCAGACTGTCCTCTGCCTGCCTGTGGTTCAGAGGGCCCCTCCAAGAGGGGCTAGAAACTGCACTATCCTGTAGGTCGATAAGGCCCTTTGACTGAAAGCAAACTGTTCTGCATTCTCTTTCCTCACCAGCCTAGTTTCCTCTCTTCTGCAGCAGATATTTTCCCTCTAGCTTGCCCCCCTCTTAGCCCTGGCAGACTCTGTTTATGGCTGGATGTTCAAAGAAGCAACGAGCCTGCTGTCATTTGGGTGATGGTGTCACACGATCAATGTGAGAAATCTAAAACGCAATGCAGATGAAAGCCAGCAGCACTTTGTTTTGTCTTGTAACTATGTACCGAGGCAAGCTGCAAGGGCTGCTATGAAAACACAATGAGACAGCCTGCCATTTATGCACATGAAAGACAAAGACTTGCCTTCGAATGAAATGACTGAGATTGCACTGATGTATAATAAGTATCTGTGTCAAAGCTGAACAACAGAAGCATTCACTGGCCCTCAGACTTTGTTCAAAGGCCGTACAGTGTGATGCACCATAGCTTATATGCTGTGGAGGCTCTTATGTGACGAGTACCACAATTATTTGCCACTCCTGAAGCTGTGATGGATGTGTTATCACATGATTGAATATGGAGAGGGATTATTGCGCTTTATCTCCTCGTTCATAATTGGCCCAGCTGTAACGTTCTTGGGGGGATTTATAGGCTCCTTGAAAGCACTGACCCATGAACAATTTGCCCAGCAACTAACTGAAAAACTCTCCTGGCTCTCTGCCACGTTTCAGGATGGTGGAATTCTTGTGGGGCTAACAAAGAGCTCATAGCACGCTTCACATTCTTCAGCAGAAAGGAGCCAGAGATGCTTCTCAATGTGAATCTAGAGTTCTTTTGACTGTGATATCATAAATGTCACATATTTACAAACAGCCATAAACTGTTTTATCACATTTGTGACTCACTCTTCAAAATAAAGGTTCCTAAATGTTTCTTGGTTTGGATGTGCAGTTCTATGAAGCACTTGTAACACTCTTCAAGGAACCAATGGTTTTTCAGAAACATTGACTGAAGGTTTCAACAGGGAGCAAGGGTACCTAAAATATTTGTCTTGGGCCCAAAAAGGTTCTTTATACTCTTTAAAGTACCAGTGAGATGGTTCTTAACAAAAAAATAATAATAATTATGGCATGGTTCTACTACAGGAGGTTCTACTACAGGAGGGGTGACAAAACGTCTTGGGAGGCCAAAAATGTTCCTCACACTCTATAAAGAATGATCTCAGTGGTTCTTTAAGGAACATTAATTGAAAGGTTTTTTCTTCATGAAGCTAAAAGGTTCTACTAGTAGTACTACCCAAGCTTTTGGTATTGGAGGCCCAAGGTGCAATGCTTGTTTTGGGCCAAGGGAGAAAAAGACAAAATCTTTTTTTTTAATATATTTTATTGCTTTATGCACTGTATTTAGCTAGTAATACACTAAATTGCAATGTTAAAACAAGAAAGGATTGAATGAATTCTATATAGTATAAAAATATATTCCTTCTCATTGGATGTTAGTGTGGAGGGCCAAATCAAACATCCTAATGGGCCACACCTGTTCTATGGCATCCCTCTAAGGAATCTTTTTGGCACCTTTATTTTTAAAGGTGCAGTTTGAAGCTTTAGCTCTCAGGCTAGTTGGAACTAAGAAACTGGAACGAGTATTCACATGCTGTTTCAATATTATGAAGCTCCAGGGAGTAGCCCATTATTAAGAAGGAGTGTCATTATAATGGTGGTGAGCTGATGAGCACTCTGTCCACAGCCCAATCCTTTAGCTGCAGATGCTTGCTGCTGTGTCGATGTGGCACGATCTCACATTTCTCCATGTTGCTGGGGAAGATTTGCGAAACTGGGCTTGGACATCGGCCCGCCAGGCTAACCAGGCCTGGGACAAGCTCAGACCAAGCTTCTTCCCCTTTCTGTTTTCACTGGAAAGGGAAAAAAGGGCCTGAGCTCAGAAACTGATGTCAAGCAGACAGCCTGCAGCTCTGACGGACGTTAGAAGTGGAAAAATACAGAAGCCCTGGCTCGCCCTGCGAAACGTTGACGTCTCCAAACGTGGCACACAAGAAATCTTCTCTGCTCAGGGAGGGGGAAGAAGGTGTTATTTCACCATGAGCGGCGTCTGTTAAGGCAGACAGTTAGAACCTTGGCAAGAGAGTGAAGGAAATGACTTAGAATCGTCTCCGTCTGTTTAGCCTGGAGGGGTCAGTCCTTTCCCTTCGAGAGAAGTTTTAACATATTTGCACGCTATTTCTTTTCCCCCGAAAGAGGCAAAAGGCTGTTTGCTGGGTGGACTTTGCTGATGTAACAGCAAAACAAGCTGTTTTATTTGGAAAGTAGTGCTCATAATCAAACAGGCTTGAAATTAGTTGACGGCAGCTGCATAAAGGCCGTCTTTTTCGCTCAATATTTGATTTAGGGGTTAGTTAGGTAAGCAAGCAAGCTGTGGGGCGTCAACCCAGGAGAAAAACAGAACACAGTGCTCTGCTTTTGCCTTTTTTTTCAGGCAAAGGATTAGGGAATTCTGTCTGTTCTTCTGGAGTGACTTAACAGGTGGTGTAGAGACTGGAAAAACAGTGGAGCTCAGAGACCGTAGCCACAAATAAGTGAGACCACTTTTTCCCGTTGCTTAAGTAATTCAGCATGAACAAACTTAAGGTTATGTGCAAAACAACATGCTACATCCAATAATATGCAGTAATAGGGTCAGAATTGGGAGGCTGACTCTGGCTGTATAAATCAAACCCACAAAAAAGATCCAAGCTAAAGTTTAGTCCCCTCAGTAAACACTGAGTACCATAATCAGTGCCCAGTCGCAGGCCCATGAGCTCAGGGGGTGGTACGCAGCTTTGATTTATGGTGCAGGAAGCCACATGGCTTAAAAAAGTAAACTCCTGCGCAAGCCACCTGTCCATTACTAGGCAATTATTCCCCTGCGTCTAGGCAGCGTTCAGCACTGAGCCGAAAAACAGGTCCCATCCCATCGAAAAAACAAACAAGAAACATGCCAGCAGGGCAGCCACGTGGAAATAAAATGATCCAAAAAACTTGACAAAAGTTGAGAAGCTTTTAAAAAAAGCAACTTTCAAACTGGCATGGAAAGAAAGACCATAAATGGCCTTCTGGGTGTTCTGCCCAAAAAACACCACAGGTGTGTTGGTCATAGGCTGCCTTTGATGGTCTGCGGTTTGCAGGAAATTAACATTTCTCTCTCCACGTAACCTCAACCGCTTTTTTCCTGCAGCTTCAGATGGCCCCTCAGGTACTAAGCCTCCATTTCATTATAAAGAGAAAGGTGGGCAGTAGCCACAATGCGAAATCCCATCCTCTGCTGAAAAGGCTGCCATTGACATGCCTGAAGGAAGCTCTGAGGCAGACAAAAGAGAGTCAGAGCAGAGTGGTGGAATCCTTGTAACCTGAGTTTTGCAGTCACCTGACCTTTCAAAGCCCTCCTGCCCATCCCCCCAGCGCTAACTTGTAGCTCCCAGTGATTCACCCCACTTCCATCCTGTTCCCAGAGCCGAGCCAAAAGAACAACAGCTATCAGTGGAAATGAAGCTTTTCTATTGGGAGATCTGTCTCCTTCACTCCAATGTCTCCATCTTTTTCTTCTAAAGTCAAATCCACCCTGAAAATTCTAGCCTCCCTTTAGATCGTGTGAACATTTCATGACCACAACTGATGTTTTTTAACAGATATTAAGAAGTTTTTTAATAACGTAACTGGATACAACAAGATTACTGGATTTTTCTTACAACAGTGACAGTTGTTGATTAATTCTTATATTACATTTACAAATAACTCTGTGCAAAAGCAGATGTGGGTAATAACTCCGTTACAAATTTAAATGATGTGTACTTGTGTTAAAATTATAATATCTTTAAGTAATTTAGCAGAAAAATAGTACCTCCTACTCAGGTACTTTTTAGTCATTAACACTTATTTAGTAACAATAGTGGATAGTAATGAAGCACTTGAGTACTTTTTTGAGGCTGTATTAGTATAGTATTAGTAAAAAAGTATTTACATTTTTGAGACGTTTACTGTCATTCCACTACATTCTGAACAACCCCCCCTGTGGCTCTAAAGTGAGTAAAAATTGATTTTTTAAAATACCACCTGCCCCAAATGATACTTTCAGACTGAAGCAAACCAATCATAGAACACCTTGCATTAAACCCCTCACCAAAGCAGTACTGAAATACTGGAAATTAAAGTCATTTCTGATTAATATCAGAAATCTTTAGAAATCTTTGCCTGTGTTTTAAATTCCATTTTTCATGTCTGCTGCCACACAGGTTGTATGATGAATAGAATAATATAACAATAACTTTTAAAGCTAGAATAACTTCCAGGACTTTTGCTTTTCATATTTAAGTATGTTTAAAAGCAAATACTTTTTCACTTGAGACATAAATAGAGGACTTCTTATTTTACTTGAGTTACAGGGCATCTCTAAGTTTAGAGATGATTCAAGTACTGAAGCTGTGAACTTTGTCCACCACTGGTGACTAATTAGTTCATTGTGACACGTCTGTTGTTTATTTATTTATTTATTTATTTAGGCTGACAGAAGCAGAGACTGTTCACACTTTCTTACTTCTGAAGCATATTTTCTCATTTTAAAACAAAAGGGTCCCCAAAGATCAGAATAACATCAAATAGACTTTGGCTCTCATGCTGATAGATGGAGGTACTGAAAAGTTCCACTGCAGCCGATTTTTGACCTGATAACTAAAAGCTATGGGTTTAGGTTACTTAACCCACCTCTCAAACTGAAAGACCCAATTGGGTTGATGTTTATATTTTATTTATGCGAAAGTAAATATTTATTCTATTACTTTTTCACTATTAGTCAGTGTGTCTCTATAAAGGTTAAAGAGGAATTTGACTTCTTGTCAAGGCTTGAATTGATGATGATAGAGGTCAAGAATGGGGCTAAAACCAGATTGGTGCTAATCCACATTCTTGTTTGGTATTTGTACCTCCCCCAACTGGTTTTTCAAATCAGTAGCTATGTTTACTATAAATCCTCTCCATATAGCCTGTGAATTCTCCAGGCCTGAAGGTTTGTGCTGTCTGGTTCGACGCCAACGGACTTTTGATCTGCTGGTCATTCTCTCTTTGGGACAGCAGCGAACTTTTCTCTCTCACCCGGCCTTCCGTTGCACCCATGAGAGTCTTCTTTTTCCTGGCTAAAGCTGCTTACTTCTGTTTGCCGTTATTTAACCCACTGTGGCTCAAGAGCAAATGTAACATTTTGATTCACATGTCAGTGTCAACCAAACGGAGCGCTGACAGCATATTGGCAACAGCCTGGTGCTAACTGCCTAAAAGCTGACTTGCTGCATTCTTGCCTTATTTTAAGCTAGACGCAACTTTCAAAACACATAAGAGCTTTTAAATAAAGGCCTTCTCTCTGTTAAGAATGGAAAAAACAACTAAAACATCAGCTGACGTGCAACACTTTCAGCCTGTTTTAATGCGCCTTCACCTTGCGGTCATCAGAAAAAGAACAAAGGAGTGAAATATTGAATCTCTCTGTTTGATTTACAAACCAACTCCAGAGCGGGTAGCACAGCATCTGAAACTAACATAGGTTTTTTTTTTTCAAATAAATAAATGTATTATGGAACTTGAGCGCTTTTTGTTCTTTGGCAGCAGTAGACAGTCTTCATCCGGCAGCTGTGGATGTGCATTCTCACGAAGTTGTTTGTCAAGAGAATAGACATCTGTACATTCTTAATGCAGGCCAACAGCTGGTGAGAACTGCCATGGCAACTCGCATTCCTTTTGATGGGAGTAAGTTGGGGGGGGGGTGGGGGGGGGGGGGGGGGGACTGAATGAAAACTGACCCTCCTTCTCTTCTCTCTCTCTGTCTTTCTCTCAGGCTTTGTAGCTCAATCCCCCCTTCCCCTGCCCCTCCTTTCTCTCTGCGCCCCCCCACCCCCCCACCTTCTGCTGCCTATGTGGCACAATGCTTAACTCTGTGCTACACTTTAACTGAGCATCATCACTAGACTGAGATGTGCTCGGCACAAGAAAACAGATAAAAACCCCTCAGCAACTGTCTTTCTAAGTTTATCAAAGACTTCTTGAACAATGCATTTAATAACTAAGCGATATGAAAAATTTAGATAGACAAATAAACTAAAGTACAATATACAATAAACACATTCACCTGTGGCTTAAAGAAATATAAACATTTATGGAATAATAAGGCAGTAATAAAGGTAAAAGACAAGAAAAAAAAGCAAAAAGAAAACAGCAATATGTTTTAGGATGTGTCACTGAATATCTAAAGCAAACATCAAATCAGTGAATTGACATTTGTCTTCTTTTTGCAGTTTGAAACAAACAAGGCTCTGGAAGTGGATCTGAGCTGGAGGTGAAGATGTAGTTCTGAAGTAATAATAGATGATGGGGCGCAGTGCTCTTACCTTCTGTTCGGCAAGCCGAGAAGCCAAAGAGAAGTCAGCTGGTGCGGGGGTCTGGAACTATCTAACAGCAACACAAGTTCACACAGAAGACATTTGCAGTGGGCAGGCCCAGTTTACCCCCCCCCCCCCCCTCACTTCACTGGAGTGGGACGTCCCACAGTTAACTCTATGTATCCAGTTAAAGATCTTTCTTGCCATGCAGATCAGATCTGCTGTGTTTGTTTAGACAGAGGGTGCAGTTAATTTTTTTAAAGTTTGATGTTGTGCTCACAATTAATGAGAGACAAAGTCAAATGGGAATGCTTTGGGTACAGGTTTTAGCTACTTAGAGAAACTGCTTAGGAAGATGTATCATGGAGGACATGCTAAAATGTGTTTCAGGTGAAAGAAATAAAGTGTTTTAGTTCCATCTTTTTAGATTTGGAGTTCAAGAAAATGATTAAAAGATACAGAGAAAATGGGATTTCTAATAACCATACAAGTCCTGGCAGACCACCTAAACTGTCACCATCAGATAAATAGTACTTCTTCATCTGTAAAGAACTCCAATCTTCCTTCAGATCGGAAAAAATACATATGTTTTTCTGTCCATTCTTCCACTGTGAGAAGACAAATCAACACTATTGGCCTGAAGGGATGTGCAGCTGTAAAGAAGGCATTGCCAAAAAAAAACTAAAAAAGAAGTTTAATCAGATCAATCAAAGAAGTTGCTGGTGTTATCAGAACAATAGACTGACAACCTCAGACTCCGGACCCCAACATCAATGAATGTTTGGGATTACTTGAAGCATGAGAAGTAGGAAGTGCAACCAACTTCTAAGACTGAACTTCAGAGGTGTGGAAAAATGTTCCTCCAGATTTCGTTGAAAAACTGAGAGGAAGTCTCCCTTTTCTTTAGTTAAGTAATGAATGAAAAATGAATGACTCGTTCTCAGTGGCCCTTTTGACTGGACATGAAAGAAATGAGATATGGTCCCTGCCTTTTGCACAGTACTGTATATAGTTTGATTGTAATGTTATATGATGCTAATTGCTATTTGTTAAATCACATGTGTTTTGTGCTTTTTTAAATAGTAATAATCTACTTTCTATTTGTCATGTTTGCCTGTAGCATATGCTAATGCTGCTGAAATAACGTAATGGTGTATTTCACTTTAACCTTCCATTAGTGCTGGAATCCTAATGGCCTACGTAGAGTCTAGTGTCCCCTTAATTTGGTTTTGAAGATACAAGATGCTTTACTGCCACACAACAAGGTTATTAATCAAAAGTGAAACAATAGGCTGTGTGAAGTTTGGACAGAACCATACATGACAGGACGACAGAGCAATAGGTGCAGACAACAGGACAATTGTGTTCTTATTTTAAAGATCAGCTTTGATGCTGAGTTGAATGAATGTCTTATGATTTCCACGGAAAGGATTAAAGAATAGAAAAAGTTTTGTCCAGTCAGAGTCAAATGAATATCCTGAACTGACCACACTGCCTATAATGGACATAAAAATAAACTCTCTACCTCATGTGACTCATCTTCAAGTAAACTCACGCATGGCTCTCGCATCTATGAAAATTTCATTTCTAGATATATTTCAATGTGCAAGACCTTTAAGAAGTGAATGTTTTTTTTTGGTTTAATTCTTTAAAAGCCTAGTCATACAGTCACATTCCTCCATTCTTACTATTCTTTCTTTGTTTTTGTATAAGCTGTGGGTTGCTGAAAGTACATCAGGCTAAAGTAATCACTGCAGCTGTTCTATTTAGCTTTAGGCATCTTTGCCTCAGAGAGACTGGTCTGCTATGGATTGCTAATGTCTGTACTCTCCCAGCTTCCAGATGAGTAAGGAGAGAAACATCTGGATGAGAAAAGGCTGGAAAAAACAGCAGCTATGCAACGTGGCATTTTCCGTTCTGGCTGCAGCAGACTGAGCGAGCTGAAATGGGAGCAGTCCGCGATGGAGGAGGTGTAATTACTCAGCCTCTCTCAAGCTGTAGACGTGGCGCTGTCTACGCAGCCTAACAAGTCTTCACATGGCCATCGGCTCACTGGAACACCCTATCTAATTACAATTACTTCTAATTGTAGTGACTACCATCTGCAGATCACAAGCAGAAGCACCAGAGCTGTGTTTGGAAACTTTATAGAACATCTCTGCAGATTCTAGTCTGGGTGTGGTGTACTTTAGTTGATTCAAGGATGATTGACCCAACAATGAAATTTACACAGTTTCAGTCTGTACTGCAGATGTAGTCAATCAGCTAAGACAAGTTTGGTATCTGAAGTTTGCTTGTTTAGATTTTCCACTTGAGCTGCAAGGCTAACGTAGCTGACAAGTAATGGAAGGTGATACTCAAGAGTTAACAAAATGCTTGCTAAAATAATCACTCACTTGCCTCAGAAGCCCTGCATGACGCTAGTTGGTAGGCAGGGGTTCCGAATCGGGGTGAAGGAGCTAGAACGATTCTATGGGCCTGTGACTACAAGGGCTCTAAAAATGATTAGAATATTAGGTCATTTTTTTCCATATTAAAGTATTAACCTATCATCTGGAATAGATTGTTTTATTTACAATGTAATTACAAAACTAACAATTTCTTTTCTTATTTGTGGCACAAAATAAACATCTAGAGAGGCTCTGTACTGCTAAAATAGCAATGAAATGAATATCATGAAATAGGCTATTCCTAATATCATTTACTTCATATCTTCACAGAAAATTCTGAATATTTACATTTCTCCCTTTTTTTAGCCTGAATCAATATAGGCAAACTTATAGCAAGCTATTCATACTAAATCAGTTATCACTGCCCTTCCCTGGTGCCAGGCCCAACAGATGCAGCTTCAGGCCCTATAGCTCTACTCCCCACTGAAGAAGGACGTGTGCAGCATCGTGTTGAGCGGCCTGTCAGTTGGCACAATTGCAGGGGGACCATGGGAATTTCTTCTTTGTTATTATGCAAAAAAGAAAAATGATTAAATCGTTTTAAAAGAATGTACATGCTGTAATTATTTCTTATTATTTATTTAATGAATAATTTAATTAATTCATAATTCAATTTAAACAGTTAATTTAAATAATTTTACAAATTAAATTTAAATAATTACATTCAAATAATTTAATTCATAATTAATTTCTTATTGAGGATGTCAGTTTTGCATCAAATGGAATATTCCACCCTATGCAAAATGTGCGCAGTGTTATATTTACTGGGTTGGTATGGCCTTTAGCTTGGTGGGGCCCAATGTGATCTTTTCATGGCACCCAAAATCCCTAGTGGCGTCCCTGCTGGAAAAATAGAACCTTCCATTACTTAGCCTTATATTTCAAATACAAAACTAAAGAAGAAAGTTTGGGACACCAAGCCTTGTTTTCAGCTATTCAGTAGATATTTATACCTATGGTTCTATGCAGAACCTTTTTGAAACAGGTTCTATATAGAAATAAAAATGGTTCTACTACTGCTACAAGCTTGACATTGTAAGAAGAGAAGTTAAGAAGAGGTGCTATGTAGAACCCTTTTCAAAAAGGTTCTATTTAGAACCTTGCGCAGCATAATCTCCATCAATCTGACGAATCTTTTCACAACGCAAAAAATTCTTCAAGCATGAACCATTGTCTTTACTAAAGAACTGTTGAAGAACCATCTTCTGCAGGCAATTGTTTTTATTGGGAGAACCACATATAGTGGTTTTACATAGTTTTTAAAGCATATGCATGAACTAAAGTGGTGTTGAATGCACCCCAAGTCCAGCCTTCAGCTCACTCAGCCAAGGGAATGCTGCGGTGGAGCAGAGCCTGGCCACACAGTCTCCATGGTGACGTATTCTACAGCAGTTTCCATGTGTTCATAAAGTACAACAAAAGCAGTTAAGAAACTCCACAATTGATAATATGAGTTGTTACTCACTTTCTAGGTTCCTTGGTGGTATCAGTAAACATTTATTTATTTCTTTATTCATTCATTCATTTGTTTATTTATTTATTTATTTTCATGAGACTTGGATTTGTTGTAAAGTTTGGATTGTTTGTAAAGTAACACAATAGCTAATGTGCTAATTTACCCAAAGTGAAAAACTGTTAGGGACTGAGCTAACTGGTCTACTAATGTTATTCACTGTGCATCAGGCCTCCAAACATATGATTGTCTAAATAACTGAGTGACAGACAGTGAATTGAATGCATTTTGAAGTAAATACATGGAATTAAAAGAAAGCTGAAAA
This sequence comes from Pygocentrus nattereri, assembly GCF_015220715.1. Classification (NCBI taxonomy): domain Eukaryota; kingdom Metazoa; phylum Chordata; class Actinopteri; order Characiformes; family Serrasalmidae; genus Pygocentrus; species Pygocentrus nattereri. The sequence continues at coordinate 13,781,595 of NC_051218.1, forward strand.
TGCATTTATAACAAAACTTGTAACTTCTGACTTAGCTAGCTACTTAGGAGCTATAACACCTTTAGAGGGCAGCGTTGAGTAATGTCTGTTTATTTGAGCTCAAACAGTTTGTGTTACCAGCTGGTAGCTACTAAGTATTGCCAGCTAGGAAACAACTACAACCCTACACTATTAATCACAAAGCAGCACTATGTAGGATTTGGGGATTTGGAGACCTCTCTGGTTGAAATATGTATTACATGCAAAGTGTGAAAGAACATTTTGTAACGTCGCTTGTGCTTCGGACTCCAACAGGTGAATGGATCTGACATTTGCGAGTGCACTGAAAGAGTATTCGAAGAGAAGTCAGTCAAAACTTGGTGTAGGATGTATGTTGATGTATGTTGATTTTGCATTTCAGACTTAAACACTGAGTCAGACCTTTTTTTGAGCTGGACATATGACATTGTCTGAAAAAGATATTAGTACCTCTGACCTTTAGGTGATTATTTCGAGCTTTACAGGGCGACTCATGGTGGCGCATGCAAGTAGGCTAATCAGCTAATTTAAAAACACAATTGTTAATTGCAGTTATTTATAAGACTCTTCATTGTTTGCTAAAATTTCATGATTGTGACAGACCTAGAATTCCATTTAAGAAAACCCACAGTCTGACAAGGTTCTCTTGGCTAAGGAAGCTGGAAACTATAAATTTCATTTTTGGCCACATGGACAAAATGTCAATGCAAAAACAACACTTAATAACCTTACATTATTTCAATAACAAAAGTAGTTTTATGTTGGCTTTGGAATGCAGCTTTTATGTACTGTATCATAAATGTGGGGACATGGTTATTTTGGACTGTACACTTTCTCTGGCCACTTTATGGGAAATACCTCCCTTTGGGGCCATGCTTGAAAATAGAATCTGAATCACACAGCAGATGGTATGATTTTGACCATCATTTCCTCAATAAAACTCCACAGACCCTTAAAAGGATCACAGCCACAGAGGGGGACACAAGGCCTCTATTCATTCTGCTTCCTGTTTTGCCTCTGCGTAAACGCTGGGCAGACTGAACCTTGCAATAGCAAATAATATTAAACATGGGACTGGAATAAATTACAGCACCTGAGTTTACACGGGAGATAAACCAGTGCACCACACCTCCGCTCGGTAAACAATAATACAGATTCACCTCCGACCTCTGTGAGGCGCTAACAAAGGCAGCGTAAAGGTGTAAACTTGGTGTTAACGGAGAGCATTTTCCATTTAAAATCATGATAAACTAACACAGTAGCAGCATGTGTGATATCATAAGCTGCCTGAGGAAGAGCGCTGGTTTTCTTTCATTACATCACCTCAAAGGCAGCCCACAAGAAGCAACACAAGACTCTGCATTGTCTCAGGTTATTGGTCTGAGTCTGTAATTTTGAAACGGACAGCTCAACCCTGGTAATTGGAACTGCAGTTAACCCTTAGCAGTCTGAGAATTTAACCCTTAGAAGAGCTATAATTGCTGCTTTGCTATAATACATAGAGTGATCAGCCTTAACATTAAAACCACCTCCTAGTTTCTACACACATTGTCCATTTTATCAGCTCCACTTACTATATAGCTGCACTTTCTAGTTCTACAGCTACTGACTGTAGTCCATCTGTTGCTTTGCATACTTTGTTATTTGTCACAATTGGTCCCTCCCTGTCCTGTCCATGTGTTGGTGTTGTGTTTTGGTCTAGTCCATGTGTTTTCTTTGTTTCGGTTTTTAGTCCAGTCCCCTTGTTTAGTGACTCTGCCCCTGATTGTTCCCACCTGTTTTCCTCCTGTCCCTCGTCATCCTTGTTTGTATTTAAGCCCTGTGTTTGTTGGTCTTTGTTTGAATTGTTATTTGTTCGTAAGCCTGTTTCGATGTGCTGATTGTATAGTTAAGATTTGTTTGTTTGTTTGGTTGTGTTTCGTCATGTCTGTCCCCCATTCTATCTGTGTTGGATCTTTGAACCTGGACTGTCATGACTACAACCCTGGATTTGCCCTCAATAAAAGTCGCTTATATCAGTGTATGCGTCTGCCTCCTCACTCCACGGTACATAAAGATCAGCCGCCAGCAGAGGATGCAGCGAGTAAGCGACATACTGGGATGTGGCTGTTCCGCTCCCGCTGTTTCTACTATTACGTCCTCTAGGGGTAGGACGCACAAAAGGTTTGAGTGAGTGCCCACTTAGCCTCAGACCAAACAAACAATACCAAAAACTAAGTAGAGCAGATTGTTTTATTATTCTTAACAGTTCTCGAGATTCACCAACTTCTGGAACAAATGACCAAAAATAACAGGATTTTAAAAGCTTCAGGATGACCCCAGGCCAAAACAACAAACAAATCACCTAAAAAAAAAAAGAGATGTTTAACTTGCCCTGAAAACCAAACCAAAAGAAAATAAATTACAAAGAAACTACCCTGCCTACTCTTTTCCAAAAAACAGAGGTAAAAGTCCCAACAAAAAAAAAGGCAGGTCACCCCTAAGAATCCTGCTACTAAACATCAAACAACATAAGAAATTTGGTCTGTGCTGGTGGGCATCCACTGGAGCAGCACATGTCGGCTCAGCAGGAAAAAGAATCTGTGCAGCTCGCCGACTGCCAGACAAAGGGCCCTTTTGAATTTTCTCGCCATCAGATCCAGCCAATAGAAACTGCACAACTGGGCGGAGCAACAAGCAACCAACTCAGCAGAGCAGCCAATCACTACCACTACACCTGACCTGAAACAGACCAGAAACAAAACAAACAGACCTACAAAACACAGAACGTAACACTACGCAGCCTGAGTTACCCGTGTCCCAACGCCGCCAAGCCGGTGAGAGCAAATCCCCTGGCACTGAGGGGACATGAGTGTCTCGTCGGAGGACCATCCCGTCTTCGGTTTGGATGACGAGAGCTCAGGTAAGTTTCTTGGGTCCACCCAGCTTGAGAAACACTGAGGGGAGGAGCGACCTGCAGCGCAAGACGTGGTAAGACGGAAGGAACCTGCAGATAACCCTTACTGTGGTACTTGGCTAGTTTTCAAGCATCACTGCAAGCTTTTCATAGCTTGAGTGAGCCTTGGGAGCGGCCGAGAGGGTCCTGTGTTCCTCCAGGTTGGAGCAACTGTGCCTAGCCCAAGTTCTTGTTCCCATGGCCACACCCATGGCAGCAGGCTCTCCTGTCACTACCCCATTGTTCCCACCTGTCCCGCCCTTGCCTGTGTCTGTTGTTGTCCCCATGGGCCTCCTGTTTCTCCTGTGTCTGTTGCTCCCTGTGGGCCTCCTGTTTCTCCTGTGTCTTCTGCTCCCCGTTGGTCTCCTGTTTCTGCTTCTGGTTTTTCTGTCCCTTTGTTTTTGCCCTCCTCAGTCCCTGGTGTGGTCTTGTTCCCTTCTGGCGTGTCTGTGCCCATTCCCATTCCTGTGTCCTTCTGTTTCTGTCCCGGTTTCTGTCTGCGTTTCAGTGCCTATGTCTGTCTTGGTTCCTGTGTTCTTGTCTTTTGCGTGGTCAGTGTTACTTTCTTGTTTCCTTCATCCTGTTGTGCCTCTGGTTGTCCCTCGCTCAGCGTCGTTTTGTGTTGTTCCTCCTTGTCCTCCCTCCCGGCCCATTTTTCGTCAGTCTGCTCGTGTGTCTTCTGTTCCTGTGTCTGATGTTGTGTCTCCTGTTTCTGTGTCGGTGCACTTGTCTTCTGTTCTGCATTCTCATGTCTCTGCTTCTGTGCCTGTTTCTGTTCCTGCTTCTGTGCCTTTGGTCTCTGCTCCCGTTTCTGTGCCTTCTGGTCCTGTTCCGTGTCCTGTGTCTGCTCCTGTGCCTGTTGCGTCCTCTGTTCCTCGTGTTCCGTGTTCTGTCTTTTTTTTAGTTCTGTCTGTTTTTGGTCCCTTGTGTCTGTGTTTCATTTTGTTCTGTTGTGTTTTGTTTGGTGCACCTCGGAGTTGTGCGCCTTTGGGCATGGGGGCTACTGTCACAATTGGCCCCTCCCAGTCCTGTCCATGTGTTCGTGTTGTGTTTTGGTTTAGTCCACATTTTCTTTGTTTTGGTTTTTAGTCCAGCCCCCTTGTTTAGTGACTCTGCCCCTGATTGTTCCTACCTGCTTCTTTGTATTTAAGCCCTGTGTTTGCCCTTTGTGTTTGCTGGTCTTGTTTTGACATGCTGTTTGTATAGTTTGGATTTGTTTGTTTGATCTGTTGGATCTTTGAACCTAGACTGTTATGACTACAACCCTGGATTTGCCCTCAATAAAAGTCACTTATCTCAGCATATGTGTCCACCTCCTCACTCCACATTACATATTCCTCTTTTATCCTGTTCTTCAAAGGCCAGGGCCCCCACAGGACACCAACAGGGCAGGTATTATTTGGGTGGTGGATCATTCTCAATACGGCAGTAACACTGATATGGTGGTGGTGTTTTGTTGTGTTGTGCTGGTATGAGTGGATCAGGCACAGTAGTGCTGCTGGAGTTTTTAACCACTGACTGTCCACTCTGTCAGACACACCTATCTCGTTGGACCATCTTATAGATGTAAATTTAGAGACAGTAGCTCATCTGTTGCTGCAGAGTTTGATTGGTCATCCTCTAGCCCTTCAGGTCACAGGCTACTGGCTGGATATTTTTGGTTGGTGGACTATTCTCAGTTCAGCAGTGACTCTGAAGTGTATAGACCTGGTTGTTTCGATGACAGAAAAAACCAACATTGCAATAATATAATGGTTGGTTTTTCTTTTCACAAAGCATGACTGTAGATACAAATGACTTTTCAAACTCTTCAACTTGAGCTACAAGTGAGAAATAATCATACAAAATGCACAAGTCTTTTGGGAAACCAAGGAGAAATGAAAGGAGACTTAAAGCCCCCTGTGTTTAAAATTATGCTCTAATCTTTAACAGGAAAATGTTTAGCAGTATTCTATTAAAGGAATATACATAAAATGAAAAATTTAATAGCAGATATATGCTGCAAAGAAATTCCAAGCTGCTGCCTGCTCAGAACTGTGTGGGCATGTCAGATCATATAATGATCGACAGTGGCATCTTTCTGGCAATGTAAACCATACTAAAGATGGATGCAGCAGGCAGGATCGATGTGGTCCAGCCCTAAGCATGTGATTCTGAAGAACATCCCCCACAGGAAAACAGACCACTTTGTTCTTCTTGACCGCTCATTTAATGGTGAGGAAAAAGTGTAAAATGGAGAACAAGCTGTCTAATGATCATATTAGAAACCTAGAGACATTTTGTACTTAATGTTACAGAACTCAGGCTGTACTGTCATTAAATCCATGCCCTATAGCTAGCTAGCTAACAGCTGGACCATGCTTCTGAAACAAAGGTCATATAAACTGCTGTTGTTGGTGTGGAACTGTAGAACAGTGGAACAGAGATTTTCTGTGTGCCATGCCTGTAAATTACAATTACTTTACTTGAAGTTGGGGTGTAGCTAAAGCAGTATTAAGCTAACATGTCATTTCAAGCCTACACTCCTAAATCCTAAAGCAACACTATGTAGGATTTGGGGATTTGGAGACCTCTCTGGTGGAAATATGTAGTTACATGCAACGTGTGAAAGAACATTTTGTAACATCGGTTGTGCTCAGACCCCCACAGATGGATGAATCTGACTTTTGTGAGTGCATTGAAAAAGTATTTGAAGAGAAGTCAGTCAAAACTGGGTGACACCAATGCGTAAAGTCATATGACAGATACTAGTACCTCTGACCTTTAGAAGATTATTTCAAGCTTTACAAGGTCACTCATGGTGGCACAGGCACACTATATTTTAGTGTGTTTTTTTTTCTCCATACTCAGTAATGCTACTTAACGAAAGTACTATATAGCGCTGCTTTAGGGTGGATGGCTAGCTATTGTAAATTTGAAAAGCTACTGGAAAAGCTTAAATAGGCTACTTGCTGGAAGTTTTGGCTGAGACGTGCGGGACAGCAGTCACTTTATGTTAAGGAGAGGAATACTCTGATTTGTACTTTAGGAGGTCTGACTTCACCTATGTCTCAAACTTAGTCCCACCCAACTCAAAACAAACAGAAAAAAAGGCAGAAACAAATAATTTCCAAAAACCTCTCTTTCTGCCAGTTCACAGTAAAAATCATCACAAAAATGACAGACAATAGTTCACGATAATGAGTCATGGGCTTTAAGAATACAGAGTCACAATTTCATCAAAATATCAAATGTACCCAACATCCCCGTTTCCCAGAATACTGTGGATCATCCTAGACATTTTTGGTGTCTAAAGTTTGCTTCTTTAATTTTTTCAATGGTACTTCAAGGCTAATAAGATCACAGCTGCAAATTAGCATCATGGAAACTGCATAGCTACATGACCACATGCTTACCTCACACCACTGTAGTTTCTGACACTGATGATTGCTACTACTGTTGGCTGTGCAACATATGCCCACATTTGCCCATTTTTATAGAAAATTGTATGTTTAACTATTAGAAAAAACACACAATCAAGTTTATTTGAGGCTGCTTAACAACTTTTCACAGTTTGAGGCAACTATGAAAGTCCATTCCTAAAAGTCTGCATAATTAAATTACTGAGAATAAATGTAATGTAAATAAAGCCATTCAGAGTGGTTTGATGTCTGACTGACTCTGTTTTCTTTACAGTGGTGGTGAAATATAGCCATTTTATTTACGACCAGAATAACCAACCAAACTAAACGTGCCTCAGTTTTCGTATGTAATGTTGCTGATGGTAAAATAGTGGTAAATCTGAAAGGGGATTTCTTTGGGGATTATTTTGCCTCACAACACCCATGTACCTCTCCAATATGAATACACTTTTAACTATTGCATGTATTTCTATGAGAGAGCATTTAGAGGCATTAAATTAAGACTTCTGGTTCCTGTCATCACCAATGTGAGCAATTTGGACTCGACAAGTTTCTCTACAATGGAACGTTTCACATCAAATTATTCTGATCAGTTTAATTACGCAGAAATGGTGAAGATTCTGAGGAATTTCTATGTAAGGATCTCAGTCAAGATTGCCAAAATCCATATCTCACTGTCGCAGAGGATGTTTATAAAACAATCATTCTGAAGATCAGCAGCAGTAACAGGTAAACAAAGTAAAGAGAGTGCAGTGGAACTTTGGTTGGAGGAACCCGGTTTGTTGCTAGGAGATTGAAGGAGAAAGACTCTTCTGCAGGATGCATGCCTGAGAAACACAATGGCTGCTCATCCTTTCCTTCCTCTGCTTACTTCCCAATGAGAGTGACAGAACTGAAATGAAAACATGTGGGGCATCAATCAAGCTGGAGGATAATGACTAGGAGACAGATGGAGCAAGTGAGTGGAATGGTGAGCATGGTGAGGTTGCATTGTCTGTAACTTTCTCTTGCAGCTGTTAAGTGGGTGTAATGGCAGCAGGGCAAGACGGGGGGAAGCGGTAGAAGAAGGGCTGTATGCGGTGGGACGGCAACCAGTGCCAGCGTTCGGCCTGGTTACTGTAGAGGAGGTGACGTGTACAGAGGAGACTGAGCTACTGCTACATATTGTGTTCTGGCAAGAAGGCTGCCCACAGCCGGCTGATGAAACAGCACGAGCAGAAGCAGCAAAAGCTCAGTGGACGACTGAAGCAAGCAGCATTGTCAAGCCCATGCTAAAGCTGTGCATATGTTGCAGCTGCGGAGGCTTTGATGGCCTCCTAGGATGAGATGAAATTCGACAGTTAACATTTTATTACGTGAAAATGTAGAATTGAGCTAGAATCAGTTCAAGTGTCCTGAAGATTTATGTCTTTTTAGTTTAGATGACTGCTAATCATTTATATTCTACTTCTCTCTCATCTGTTTATAATTGCATCCATTTTCCATTTCTAGATGACTATATTGTTTTTTTCTTCCTTTCTGTACACAATATTAAAATAAAAGTGTCACAGTGATGTATGTCTAATATTTAATTTGGCCACTGGCAGGTCAGCTGCCCTAAAAACAGGCTTGCAGGAACCTAATTTCAATATTTCACTCTTCCTCATTTGTTCTTCAATAGAAAAGGCATTTGGTAGATTAAAACGCTTTAATAGGTTGGTGATTAGAATATAAAAGAGTAAAATGTGATATCCCATTAATGCCCTTATATTGCTACATCATCAGTTTTACCTCAAAGGCCTAATCTGCATTTAATTACTGAGCCAGCAAGTCTGTCCACTGAGTGACATTTAAAAGAGAATACCTTTGAATTACTGGGTGCACTTTTTCAAAGATAAAAAACTCTAGCAATGTTGTCTGTAACTTTGGCAACTGGTAGGCAATGCAACTATGTTCTTGAAAATAAAGGTTAATTGCATCATGTCAAAGCTCTTGAAATTTAAAGGGCCTACATGATATAAACATTATTTTGCATTTGACTTCTTTCTCTATTTACCACGTGATGTTTGTGCAGACTTATAAACCTGAAATAGATACTTTAATTTTTACATGACTGTTTTCCACCCTCTTTTTAACTAAACAGGCTGTTTTTGTTATGGCTTTAAGCCTGGAATATGTAAATGACCATTGATTGGCTGCCCTGTATTGTGCCTACTTCAGAAAAGCAGTCCTGGGAAACACTCCTTATAACTTCTGGTACCTTCAAGTCGTGTTGTATCGTATTTAGAAAATGAATGACGAATGATGAACGATAGCAATAACGATAACAAAAAAACCCACTAAGAAGTTCATAATTTTTTGCAGCATTTTTCGATGAAAGCTGACTTTTCAAACGGGATATGTGCCAGCAAAAAAGCAACAGTAGCCACTGTAGTAGTTGTTTTGCAAACTGAGTGTATTTTATTCATGCATGAACACTGAAGGACAAAAATGTATTATTCTCATCTACAAGCAAATATATTGTTGCTGTCAAGTCTCCACTTTTAACAATTAATTTGGAAATACCAGTTGCTGTTTAAAATGTGTCACAATGTTATGGCAAGCAGACCAAAAGTAATAGCCCACAATTACAATAACATCGTACTACATTTTCTTATATTGCAAGTTAAGAGTGTTTTTTTGTTTGTCCTGTAGAGGTACTTTTAGGGAGATATGAGATTTTCTTTCAAAAGTGATGATATGCTACACAATGCTTTTAGATGGATAAAAACTTTGGTAGCAGACCTGAAGACAGCTTTCAGCATGAATGTGCAGGGCTAAACTGCTGAGTAGGTGAAAATAAAATAAATGCAAGTTAACCCAAAAACAGTTAATCCAAAATGGGCTGCATGGATATATTTGGAAATATTGGGTAAATTTATTGATAGTGTTACTGTTTAACAAACCCTTTTATTTCAAAAAAAGCCCTTTATGGGCCCTTTTAATATCTGAACTGAACATAGAATGCTCTTCTCGTTCTACAATAAACTCAAGGATTATCCGCACGATGAGTTGTTGAGATGGAACAGACCAAGGAACTGAAGGTTTGCATGCCAAGGAGTGGACTTTGTACTTTGTAAAGGACTTAGTTGAGTCTTCTTCTTGATTCACTCACATGATTGCACTTGCCTCTACCTGTACAGCATGCCAGTGCACACATTTGTGCACACTCTGCACTTTAAAAAGGAAGAAGGAATGTTTCTTTGTGTCCTTGGGCCATGACTTATCAACTGAAGTTTTTTCAGCCTTGCGCATCAGTATTCTGGAACTGAAAATTTGATGATACGAATGAAACAATAACTCAAATCTTAAAAGATTCATTAATGCTAATTACCATGACAGTTAATGCTGGCTTGAAAGACTAGGTCATTTTTGTGTTTATGTGAAGTTTCTGTCTCTTGCTTTTCCTCCATCTTCTTGGCGCTGATGTTGCAGTCTAATTCTGATCTTGTGATAGCCGTGGAAATATAAGGGTTTCCTTTTAAACAGAGACAGCCCTGTTCTAGCATGTCTGCAGATGCCAGTGTCTCATTTTTTTATTTCTTTTTTATTTTTCGTGGATGGAGTGCTGATTACGTTGGAACACAGGGCAGTCTAAACAAGCTGTTGTTGACTCTCTGGCTAGATGGAATACACTATCTGAATGCATTCATCTGAATGCCATATATTAACACACGTTCAGACTGTGGTCTGAACTTTTCAAGATGAGGCAGTTATCAGATACAAAAAGAGCATGTTGCAATGTCTAGCCTATACTCATTGATCACAAGGACACTTACCATATATACATACATACAGTACATTGTTTAAAACCATTTATCTTGGTAATAAATGTTTATAAAAGCCCATTTACAATACATGTTCAAAAATATCCAGACCCCCCATTCTAACTAGTGAATTTAGCTACTATAACGTGCCCCCATCACTCACACAGGCATTCAAGTGTGCATACACAGCTTGTATAATTTCCATAGAATAACATTATAAATAGAATGGGCTGCTCTGGAGCAGCTGGACATGGGCCTATGGTCACAATGCCCAATGCCAACCTTTACCTAGAAGGGTATAAAGACCACCATCATTGGGCTGTGGAGCAGTGGAACTGTGTTCTTTTGAGTGATGGAGCCCCATCCAGTACCTTTGCAATGAGCTGGCGTGATGTTTGTGATCCAGACCTAATCAGTACCTGACCTCACTTGCTCTTGTGGCTGAATGCAATCAAATCCTCACAGTGTTCCAACCTCTAGTGCAGATCCTTCTCAGAAGAGCAGAGACTGTAGCTGCAACAAAGGACAAACTCCTTACTGTTGATTACAGAAGAAATGATGGACAAGCAAGTGTCTATACGCTTTTGGACATATCATTAGAACAAATGCATACAAACAAAAATACTGTAAAAAGTAGCTAATATCTGATGAGCTTGTTTGAATAACGTCTGGTTTCAGATTTCCTTCCTAGCCATTGCGTGGATTTGCTATATTCCACAACCAGAGCTTAATGAAGTACAGATTAGCCAACCAGATATTTTTTATAGGGACATGTTGTTCATATGTCAGCATTTGGGAAAAAAGCAGAAAACATGTTTTCATGTATTACACATATTGAACATTTCAATTGGAAAGAAGCCTCAACAATGGAATGTAGTGTTTAATTTGTCCATCATTTGCCTTTATTAAACTTTCCAATCTTTTGAGTTTTTCACAACAGAAATTGGCAAGGATTTTTTTCAGTCTTAGAAGTTGGTTTTAAGGTATATATCATTATTTTAATTTACTGATTAATGCTGTGAATTAATGTGATTTTTTTCTTCTGAGAACTAGAATGCACTAAATCACTATGCATGGAGGACACAGTAATTTCTACTCCCATGTGTGGATTTACTTGCTAAATAGAAAGCTGAAATGAAATCTAAATAGAAAGCTGAAATGAAATCTAAATAGAAAGCTGAAATGATTTTAAGCTGCGTGTTTGTTCTTATCATTGCAGGTACAGTACATCCTTTGATTTTACTTTACCTTTTTTCCATTCAGCTACACACTGCAGCCTGCTGGCCAGATGAGGATGGTCCAGCGCAATGAATGGGCCCCTTCATTGATTTGATAGATTATTGAATCCTCTCCCTGCTTCATATGAACAGAAAGGAAATTAATTTTTTTTTTCTTGGAAAGAAAACTGTGTTTTACCTTATTGTAACATATTGTCTCTTTTAATTTAGTGTGTCTTCCATCAGGCAAAACCTAGAGCGATTTTTGAAGACATATGCACAAAACTATTGTTTGTATTTTTTTTTTTCGGGTGTAGTTCAATTTTCTCTATTTACATTTATTGTAACTATACTAACAGCACAGCTATTAAAATTACAGTTTTCACTAAAAACCTATGCGCAATTTGCTTAATACACCTTTGCTTGATCACTTGCATAACTTACATAAAGATGGTGTAAAGAGTGTTAAATGTGGTTACCAGGCTGTTTTGAAGTGTAATGGAGTGTTATAAACGTTCAGGCAGATAAGGAAGGCACTATTATCCTTACTCAGATAACAGAAAAAGGCTACATGCCTGCTAGCTCTGTTCCTGTGTTTGTGTTTGCAGTGTGCTTATCTGGTGGGCTCTGTTTGCTGAAAATACTGGAAGCAAACAGGTTGTGAGGAAATCTGGCTCCCTTTTTGATTTGGCTGTCTCTGTGCTGACCAAGCCATTTGGATAACAAGTCGTCATCATCAAAGCTCACCTGAATTATCATCATGTAAACAAGAAAGGGCTGCATTTGCCTCGCAACGGCTGAAACAGAATCACGTCTCTGCAATGGATCATCCAGAGAGATACTACTGAAATTGTCAGCATCTTAATGGATAGACAGGCATCAGCTTTCAGGAGACTTTAATGCAGCAACACAATCATTTTTGAACAAGATTCCACACATCAAGACTGACATCTTGGGGGGGAAAAAGGAGGACTGGAAACTGTCATGAAGAATTCAGTAAACGTTTTGAGCACCCTTGTCTGTGTGGAGTTCCTGTTGTACACTGTGTGCCTGTGTGCCCCTCAGTGGCTGGTGCGGCCAGGGGGTGCATGCGAAGGACTCTTTGCTGTCTGTGACACTTACAAAGGCTTGTTCAGTTGCACCACACTTCCAGCCTGGATGGGTGAGCATTCTTTGCATTTTATCCTTCTGTTCAAAAGCCATGAAGACATTCTAGATGACACATCCTAGATGATGGAACATCACACTGTGGAAATGTGTTTTATGGTCAGACGAATCAGTATATCAGGGTCTGCATTGTATGGAGTTGTGTCAAGGGTAACTCACACTTCTGTGATGGCATTATTAATGCCAAAAAGTGCATAGAGATTTTGGAGGAACATATATTATCGCTGTCCAAAGAAATAGCTCCAAAATTATAAGTTTACAGGAGAGGGCAAAAACATTCTTCACTTTTAATGTAAGTTAATGTGCAAAGATTTTATTCCAAGCATTTTTAAAACATTTATATTGGCCCATTCATCATGACATTTTCTCATAACGTCATGGACAGCTGTCATGCTCAAATGATGCAGTAAGATAAAAATAATAATTAAAAAAAGGGATACATGTTTTTTCTTAGGACAGTGACAATAGTCTTGCCTTCAAGACAACTTCTCCAGGGGCGATCATGCATATTTCAACAAGACAATGCAAAACCACAGTCTGAAAACATTACAAAGGCATGGCTGCCCAAAAGAGGGTGTGGGTGCTGAACTGGCCTGCCTGCAGTCCCAACCTGTCCCCTTATTTTAAAATGAAAAATACGACATCGGTGACCCTGTACACCTCAAGACTTGTTTGCATTAAAAATGGGACAAAATCACCCCTGAAATGCTGCATCACTTGGTGTCTTCAGTACTTAAACATCTTACAAGTGTTGTGAAATGGAATGGTAACGTTACAAAATGGTAAACTCCTCCAACTTTTTCTGAAATATGTTGCAAGAATCAAAATTGAAAGTTGAAATGTTTATTTTGAAAAAAAAATCCAATAAAAATATTAAATAATTTACTGTTGTATTATTTTCAATGTAATACAGGTCAAAAAATGTACAAATCACTGTTTTCAGTGTACAAGAAGTTGACATATTTTGTGGTTGATATGTAACAAAGGCCTTTGTATTACTTCTTTCCTGCTTAGGCTCGTACAGTCTGACTTGGATGTTCCTGGCAAGCTCCTCCACACTTTCCTTGGCAACGCTTGTTGCCATTAAACCAGCTCTTCGCAAAGGAAAGCGAGCCATTGTAGCCCTTCTTTTAAACGTCATGTCAGGTAAGAACAAATGGCCCATTCGTATGTTTGTGTGTTACCAGATGTGGGAGGAATTGCTAGAAGTGATTTACACAATTAACAGAACAAGGTAGCCAGGCATTGGCGTTGACTGGCGTGATTCAACCCACATCTGGCAGCACGCAATTACAAAATCAAAATAACCCTCTCAGATCCTGACAATGTGACCAACTTTGTCCTTGGATGTGTCCTTTATGATTCAATCAGCAGTAATAAAGCAAGGTTGTGCGTACTGACTGGAATTTTTTTTATTGTTTTTGACTGACATTTTCAAAATCTTTCTATTTTAACAGTGGCATTTTGTGTGTGTGCCCTCATTGCATTCATGCTGTCCATTGAGGAGCATTTGCCCGAGATGGTCAAGTTCCTTGGTTGGGCTTTTTACATCTGCTGTGCTACAGTCCTCTATGCATCTGTAGTGTCTGTGGGCCTCGGACTGGTGGGAGGATCCTCAAGTGTTGAGCCAGTAAGCCCACACGACTGTTCAGGCTTGCCACCTGTGTCCCCTTAGCCCACCACACCATTACCCCTAAACCCTAAAGGGCTAGTTTCCCAGATCCAGATTAAGCCAAAATCTAGACCAAAAAGAAATTCTGAATATGTACTTCTTTATTGAGACTGAGTGCAGGACAAGGCTTAATCCATCTCTGGGAAACAGCTTTGCTCCACAAAAGGAAAATCGCAGCCTGTTCACTTGAAAATGTATATGTGGGTGTGATACATTGTACTGCAACACAATAAACTGCTAAAGGTTTTACCATGTTCTTCACTGGCAAAAATACAAGATAATATACATCAGGGTATTTTCCTAGACTAAAACGAATTTCCAAATGTGATTCAATATTTTAAGCCTATACATTGTCTAGTAAAGCAATCCTGCAGCAGGATTAATGCTGTGATAGTGATGTTGCTTTAGTAATGTGTAATATTGCCCCCAACTGGCAAACTGAGGGCAAGTAATTTTCATAAAATACAGAAACAGAAATCTGCAATTTGCCCATGTACACCAAAACTATCAAACAAATTCTACACATTCACTTTTACATTTTACAGTCTATTTTAACTGTAAGATATTGTCAGTCAATTGTTAGATCAGATGCAAATGTTATACATTTTCAGCAAATTACAACTGTTGAACTCTTTGGGATAGTTTGGAAAACTGATATAGATGCATTGAAATATACGCAACATTGTGAGAATATTAAAAACCTGAGAAAATTGTTTGAAAAGTTATTTATCTTTACTGTAAGCATTTATTTGCTCAGGAAAACTTTAATGGTACAATAAATACAAACAACATTCAGTCTGTCCATGCATTCATAAAATCATTTCCAAACCTCTCCTCAAGGAAGCCCTTAATTATTTTCAGCTATCATACAATACTTGGTGTAGCTAGTCAATCTTTCCTCAGAAAGGTGTGTGGATGATGGAATTTAAAAAATGGCCAAAATCTTGAGCCAAGCTTTGTTTTATTTTCATCTATTCTAATGGTACACAATACTTTTTCAAACACACATATTGCCAAGATAAATGGCTTTAAATAAGTGCCAAGGTGCCCAATACCTTTGCACAGTATATACATTTACACCGTTAGAACTGAAGGTACCATGTAGGTACGTGATTCGTTTATCAAGGTACAAACAGTGTAAACGTTCCCTCACAGGTACAGCAGTGGTTTTAAAGTCCAATTGTGTAACTTATAAGTTTTTCCTAGTAGAAAAGCAGATATTTGTATCTTTTTATAATGTTTTAAAACAGAACCATTTAATAAAAAGCCTGGAGGCAAGATGGGGTGTGTGGAGTCAATACAATTTAGAATATAATAATATATAATTTCAGTGGATTATGGTATAATCATGTTCTCTGAATAAAGGTGCAGAGATGTCCCTCTGAGGGTACCACCCCAGTGACAGTGTCGTACCTTTTTATCTGAGAGCGTATGATGAATGTAAGATTGCTTGCAAGTTGTTGCACTACTGAAACAGTAGTGAAGGACCAGGATGTTTGCCTAAACTTCAAGAGCTTTAGATCCATTTATAACCGATCTTAATCAAAATTATGAGCATAAAAAAAACAAAAGTCTATAACTCCAAACAGGGCATGACAACAGTGTTTATTTCTGCAGGCGTGTATGTAAACAGGGTCATGATTAGACAATTAAGCAGCAGTGTATGTCTATTTAATAAGCTGTTTTAATGCAACTACAAAACTCATATATATTTGTATATATTCATCTAAGCATTAGATACTAATATTTCATTACATCGATTAGCATTTGACTTTATTTTCATGGTACACAGCTGGACAGGTTTAAGACGCTCCTTCCACTGGTCCCCAAAGTCACACCTTCATTCTTGAAGTGTACGAACTCACAGATGGCCATGACCTTCCTGTCAAGTGGATAAGTACAAATGAAAGGGAAACTGAAGCTGAACACACACACACACACAAACACACACACACACACTAAAAAAATTCAAAATGCACATGCAGATCAACAAGTAAATAAAGAACCAATCCGGGCCCAAAAAATGTCACCATTACTGCACGTGTTGTAGAAAGGCCTACTTTGCACCCTACAATAGCCCCACTGCAGTGACATTTTCTAGTTTGAAGAGTAGAAAACCCCCATCTGATGATGCATCTTGTAGATGGGAGAAAACTAAATAAAACCAGTCACTCTGAAGTAGTAGTTCAAAATTCTTGAAATTGTGCCCTATTCCACTGGCTTACAAATGCAAGGAAACTGTATAACATTACTTTTTAGCCTTTACGTCAGTGTTTAATGGGTACATGATGCATTTGCCGGGCAGTGTAAAGACGAACAAAAACAAAAAGGATGTGTGAATTGTGAATTCTGTCCAACTGATGAAGCTGAGGGATATAATACTGCGCTACAGAATATTACATAACATGACAAAACATTAATGCTACTATTAGGCTGCGATGACTTTATTAACGAAGGGCAAGAGGCTTACGTGGTCTTCAAAACAGACAGATCTGTAGGTTTTCGATCTTGTCTATTTTGTGCCGATGTAGGTGACCGTTTTCCCCGTCTTTTTCAGCGTCTCCAGAAGGACATCTTTATCTTTGTCGGACTCAATGAACACCTTCTTGTTAGGAAGGTCAATGTCAAACTTGACATCTGTTCAAATGAGAAACGCGTTTAGAGCACAAACACAGCCCTCATTTGAAACTGAACGCTGACCTCTACCTGTTACAGCTCCTTTACTGTGTGTCTACCTCACTGAGGTTAAAAATATATAAAACTTTCAATAGGTCAGCTCCTCTGAATAAATAAATAGCTATGGAATATCATTACACTGATAGCTTATGTGAGAAGCTGCTTTTGGCTACATGTTTGACCCAGTTCAGTTTAAGACTTAATCACTTCTATCACTACTTTATTTGCAATAGTTCGACTGGGTTAGCTCACATAAATCATACTCCGTTGGATAGGTTGAAAATATCTTCTCAAAAACACACAAAAGTGTAGACCTACCTATTTTTTTAAGGACTCGAGTGACTGCACCTGAACATCCCTCGCATGTCATATCAACAAAAAATTCGTGGGTCTGTGGAAAAAAAGTAAACGTTAACGTTATTTCAGGCTGGTCACCAGCAACGTTACTCCTCAAACTGAAGTTATCAAATCCAACAGGCTAGCGAGCTAGCTAGGTTAGCTAACTGAACAATCCGGGAAAACTGACCCAAAAAATCCGAACAGAACAGACAGCATATCGGCTTTTATCAATGATAAAAACAGACTTACAGCCATGATCCGACAAAGCCTGCAGACGATCAAAGCATTCAAGTCCACCAATTCTCCTGCAAAGAGACGCAATGAATCCCAAACACTGCACTAAAGTCTGACACCGAGCAGACCGGAGACGTGTGACTTTAGGGATGATCGATAAATTACTGCAGCTTTCTTGAAGCGTTTAGTACAACACAGACCGTCATGCACACTCAAAAATGGTTCTTCGAGTCTTGTTTAGTAAAGACTATGGTTCTATTCAGAACCACGAGTTCTATATAAAACCATTTCATGCTCAAATGGTTCTTTGCATGGTGAAATGGTTCTTGAGACTGAACCAGAATATGTTGTAGCCCACTGTTTCTCGGCTCTGTTCCTGGAGGACCTGCACTTTTTAGCATTTTCTCTGCTCTCTTTTTCTATTTCCCCTGATCCAAATAATCAGCTCATTAACATCCAATTTCTGAGTTAAAGTGGCTGAAAATGGCACTAAAATGGCTGGACAATGGACCTCCAGGACCAGGGTTGTGAACACTGTAGTCTTCATGGTTCTAAATAGAATCTATGTAGCACCAAAAAGGGTTCTTCTATTATTGCACCCTCAGAAAGATGTGGCTCCATCAAGGATTCTTTAGTAAAAACGGTGGTTTTGGTTTTAAAACCATGAACACTCAAAGAACTGTTTTCATGCTTAATGGTGTCTTCACAGGGGAAATTGTTCTTCAGATTGATGGAGAATGTGTTGTACATAGTTATATATATATATATATATATATATATATATATATATATATATATATATATATACACACACACACACATTTTTTTCAGCCTTTATTTAAGCCTTTAATTTATTTCAGCCTTTATTTAAGGCTTGATGTCATCATTTAAGGCTAGATATACAGATTATATTATTAAGGCTCTCTCTCTCAATATTTATTCAGATGCCTATAACTTACCGCGTGTAAGATGATTGTAACTTTGACACGACGTGGATAACATTTTTGTTTTGCTAGCTTGGAGAACAGGCCTTTAGTAAAAGCTGAAGCTGCACGTGGAAGCTGGGCGAGTTTTTTCTCTGCACGTTTTTTCAGGCTTTATACAGAAGCTCCCTGGAAGTTGCACCAGCTGACCAACACAATCATGTGACCGCGGGCTGAGCAGAGGAAACAACAAGCCGCAGCAGAAAGCAGAAAGCGGGCGGGTGGATCAGTGGACTTCAAACAGGGTCAAGGGAGGACCCAACCGGACCAGACTTCTATGAACGGATGTCTGCATAAGTTATTACTGGAAAATGTGTCGGGCCGGTCATCATTGCTAGTGAAATAAGCTTCAGTCTGTGCCAGCGTGCTGTGGACTTTGTGGTAAGTCAGCGTCACTTCACTGAAAGAATCAATGCGTCTCTTACAGTAGAATTTGGTTGCAGTAGGAAGTGAATAGAAGCCGGGCTTCCAGTGAAAGGACTGGACAGATTATATCTAGGGAGTTTAAAGTTTAGTTATTAATGCACCTGCTGTTCGTACAAGCTGATTAGCTGGGGGCTTGTGAATGTGAGAGGCGAAAGTAGGTGTAGCAGTTATTATGTTCATTATTGGTGTTTGTGCTGTACCTGGGTAGCCTTTGTAGTTTTTAGCCTGTAAGCCTATTATACTGACCTGCATGTGGTGTTAATATAAATTGCTAGGCATTGTATTCATTAGTGCTGTAATCCAGACAATCCTTGTTTCATATAGAAACTAAACCGTCCCTTCTGCTTTAAGTGAAACATATGAAATATGGAATATCTCGTGCTTTCTGCTGATATATTTCAAAACCTGAAAATATATTGTGATATGAAATAATATCAGAACATATTTTCAGCATATAAGCCTTTTGTGTGTGGAGAGCCAACATTGTCAAAGAGAAATAATCTGTGTCTGCAAATGCTGACTAATGAATATACAGTCCAGACTTATTCTCTGGTTTATAATGATGCAGCTGTGACAACAAGAAGAAGAAGAAAGAGGCTATAGAGAGATCTTAAAAGGAGGGTTTGGTTAAGTAACAATGTAAAACCAACTAGTCATGCCTTTGACATTTGCAGTGGTCAGCAGGTATTCTATGGCATCCCTTTGCACAGTGTGCTGATGTATGTGCTGCTGGTTCACAGAGATGTGAAAAAAATCTTGCATAACATGGTCAGTTGAGCTGTGTAGCATGACACACTTCCTGGTTTCAGTGTTACTTGCACACATGAACAGCGTTCACATTGACGGGAATGTTGGCTCTTCACATCCAAGAAGGTGATGCTCTGAATATGTGTCACAGTATCTTGCCTTCAGCTTTGGACCCTATCAGCAATAATGTAATATCTATCAGTTTACATAGGTTTCATCTAGACATGTGCTGATATTTAATAATAAGGAACAACACAATATTCATTTCGGTGATACTGTTATGAACAATTTGAAATACTGTTATTGCGTTTTAGTACAACAAGTGCTCTTTCACCAGATATATTTTTAGACATACAGAGTAGCTCTGGTTTCAGACCACAGTAGTAGAACTGTGTGGTCACATACTGATCTCAGGCTTTATTTGATGTTTGTACAGCTGTTTTACTGTATTTTTGTTTTGAGCATCTTCATAATTCACAGAAATGGTCACAGTGCTGTCCTTTCATGCTGTATATACTGTGTAGGGGGTCTGTCACAAGCCTGGGTGAACAGAAAATGGGGGAAACCAAAGACACCGTGTCCATTAAGAATGTCAGAAAACAAGATTCCAGAAGGTTAATCAAGATTGCTGGGCCGTGATTAAAGAACCATCAAGGATGCAACAATTCCCAATACCTCTGTGTGCATGTATTATCTTAATACAATATTATGAAGATGTCATTAACCACAATATGTGATTACGTGAATATTGTTATTGTCAGCTGATACATGGAACAAAGATTGTCTAGTTGGCAATATGTAGATAATTTATTTACAGTGATTTTATGTATACACATAGTAGTATGTTAGACCTACAGCCATTAAACAACTATATAGACTGCCCTGATATTGACCCTAAGTGGGACATGACTGTTACTGCTTTTGTCTTTATACAAAAAAGCATGCAGTTTGAATAATCAGCAACATAATTTAGTGCAAATGAATTCAAAATGTTGATATGAGTGTTGTATCTTTGTTAATGTAGGCCTACTTCTCCCTCTAAACGAGTGTCAGAATTATGTGACCTCCTTAAGAGTTGCATTGTCACTGTCATATTAAGTGTTCTTAGTTGTTGGGTTATATGAAAGTTGGTGTGTAGATAAAATCAGACAAGTAGTGCACCTGGTCCTTGCATCATGCACAACATATAAAAGCTGCGCTGTGCAATGACTGGACAAGAACAGCATTTTACATGCACAGTGATCTTTGTCTTGCTTTGTAGATTTGAGAGAATAAGAGCAAAGGGAAACAAGTGCTATATATTTTGTACTACACACACACACACACACACACACACATTTTCTAAGCCACTCATACTTTTGTACTGGAAGAGTAATAAATGTAATAACAATGGATTGTTTCTCTTTGATCACAGTGACTGTGGATGTGTTGTCTCTGCAGTGAAGCTGGGGACCAGTAAAGCGTTTAGACAACCAGAACAGCCATGGATTCAGACATCAACTATCAGGATGGTAACCAAATTTAGTCTGCATTAGGAGACCATTTCAGCTACAGTCTGTTTTGTTTTATTAAATTAACCCCTTAAATGGCCACTACTCTCAGTAGGTTCAAGGTTTTACAACACACTTCTGTAACCTAGGAATAAATCAGGCAGTTTGCACCGTAGTCCATGTAGTTACTGAATAATAAGCTTTAATATGTAATACGCCTGAGATTTTAAGGAGCTAAACTATAGTTTGCTCATGTGCATAGCTGTCACTGTGCTTGTTTCTAGTGCAGATCAGAGGTAGGGCTGGGTGATTTGGAGAAAATTCCCAATTACAATATTTCTGGCCAATATAGTGAATATTGAGGTTTAAATAAGATTATTTTCTACAAATTAATTTCCAGGCCTTTTTTCCCCAAGAAGCCTAACACATCAATTTTTTTGAGGGATGAATGCTGAATGCAGTTTGCCAGACTGTCTTTGTTATTAAGTTAAATTTCCCTACTTAAAACTTGTTATGACAATATTCACTATTGTGGGCTGTAATTAAAATTAAAATTATTTAAAAACTGCATTCTTTCAAATGTGCTTTTTTTCTGTAATATCTCTCTGATGCTTTTGCCCCCTCACAATATCCAATGTAGCAAAACTCTAACCTTGTTTCATGTCATACATTGTCTATATCATGTATGACATACTTTAATATGATAAATTGTTACTTTTCATGTTGAATAGACCAATAGAACTGGTCCAAATGTACATACAATAAAATATAGTTGCATTAACGTTCATTAAGCTAAAGAACGTTTTTTTCCCATCTTAAAAAGCTGTGGAGCTGTAAGGTTTTGTTACAACAGCAACAATAAAGAAGTTTTGTCTAGAACTTGTCATATTCAATGGAAACATGATTATGGATTTGTTTGTATCTTTTCTTAGGCCCTGTGTTCTCCCGAATAGAGGAGAGCCCAACAGAGGATGACGAACCTGTCCACTCACCCTCACGCATGCAGAACGAGTATGAGCGAATTGGGGGCAGATCGGGATCCTCGTAAGTCTCATCACAGCGATTATTTTGCATGAATGGTTTGAAGTTGTTTTGTCTTGGCCACTGATCTCAGGCCCTGATTCTCGTCTTTGCAGGTCTTTACAGACGTTAATTCATTTACTGAAAGGAAACATCGGCACTGGTCTTCTCGGCTTGCCTCTGGCTGTAAAGAACGCAGGGCTTGTGGTAGGATGTCATCATCAGTTTAAACAAATTACATTTGCAGATACACATGTCTGCTGTGTAGTTTTCCTCTGTTATCCTTCCACTGCACTTTTAAAACTAGCATTAATGGCAGATTTTATCTTTGAGCACGATACTTGTTTTGTCTTGCTCTGGCTTGAAACTAAGTACATGCTCTCAGTCAGTTGAGATGAGAGGTGTAGATGAATTCATAATGACTGAGAAAACTGCATAACATTGAGGATTTACAATAAATGTAGCATCCAGCATACAACTGGACAATGATGTCAATAGGTAATGACGGTCTAGAATTCAGAGTAAATGAACTCAAAGTCCCTGAAAATTTGAATGAAACATCTAAAATTACCTCTCATTGTCTAGTTCATCAGATTTAAGTCTTCACTGAATATCTTATTGTTATATAGAGTCATATGCAAATTTCATGTTTTGTTTATTTTGTAGGTGAAAATACACATCCTTTATAGGGAACAAGCTTAAATTGTAAATATTGTATTTTTCTGAAGTTTTATTGGGCAATTTCTGTTTATTTGCTAAGTTTAAACATATGGAAGAAAGCATGCTTTATAAAATATGTAACTGTATAAAATAACACAAATTATTCAGTTCTCCAAAACTTTTGAATTGTAGTGTAACAAGAGAAAAACAGGTTTTTGCAGTGCCTGTTATATATAATACAACCTTTGTTTCACGTGTGAATATTACAAATGCAAAACCTTTTCCAGTCACTAATCCATCTCTCCTCATTTCCAAACAGATGGGACCACTGAGTCTCTTCGTGATGGGTATTATAGCTGTACATTGCATGAACATCCTGGTGAAATGTGCGCATCATCTAAGTGATAAGTAAGTCTTTGTGAACCACCTGTCACTGTTTGTTTGATCTGAGTTTGTTTGCTCAGTTTTATATGACAGCCTTTGCATGTTCTGCCTGACTTGGATGTTTATACTTGTCGACTGTAAGAGCTTCTAAGTTATACATTACATGTACAAAGGTCAGAGAACATCCTTTATTTAATTTCCAGTCAACAAGGCCATTAAATACAAGTTGTTCATTTTTCAGCACCAGTAAAAACAAAAAAAACCCCACACTGATCTGGTCCGAGCAGTGCCGTGAGATTTTGCTTGTAAGAACCCATTCAGTGAAGCAGAGACCCTGTGTGTTTGAATAATAACATGCCGGAAGCTACCAGTACACTAATGTATTGTTCTGTTCTCTTTAATAATCAACACACTTAAGTGATATGCTTCCCCAGATGTTATGAGAATCTTAATGTGCTTAGCTGAACAGGAATTTGTATAGAAATGTCCTGGTTAAAGGTTTTTCTGTCTCTTTTGTTCTGTAGGCTTGGCAAACCGTTTCTGACCTATGGGGAGGCAGTGGAGTATGGAATGGAGAATGTATCTTGGTTGAGGAACTACTCTCATTGGGGGAGGTGATGGATTAGTTTTTTTTGTCTCCATTTGTTTCATGTTAATTTTTCATGTTCCTCTTTTTACTTAATTTTATGACTTATTTTATTTCCTTTCTTTCCAGCCCAAAACCCTACTTCATTTCTTCCAGTCTTGTTTAGATCCACATTTCTGTAAAGCTTTTTGTGATGCGTGTGTGTGTAGGAGAGGTGCAGCACAGATAAATCATTAGAAGAAATAATATTATTGTAGACTGTGCAAAAATCATTTCCAGTCAAAACAGCTGTTAAGTCTCTGAAGTTACTCATTTTTCAGGAAGATATTTCTGAGGAGATTAGACATAAGATAATCCACTTGCATAAGGATGGGATCGACGAAAGGAAAAGAAGTGAAAAAAGTTCAAAGGGTTTTCAAAATATCCAGAGAAAATGGGACTCCTCACAACCATACAAGATCTGGTAGACCACCAAAACTGTCACCATCCGATAAACAGCACTTAGTTTTATTACTGAAGACAATCAAGCTTCACTCTTGCTTCAGATCTGAAAAGAATCCACAAGTATTTCTGTCCATCCCTCCACTGTGAGAAGACCATGCTATGGGTCTGAAAAGATGTCGAAGGTTCTGAGGGAAAAAAAAATAGGCAAAAAAGGAACAGGAACAAGAACAAAAGCTACAGAGTTCAGACTTTAACATCACTCAGTGTGTCTTATGGGATTATGTGGATCATGAGAAGCAGAAAATGCAACTAAATTTTAAGACTGACCTTTGGAGGTGTGGAGAAATATCCCTGCAGATTTCTTTGAGAAACTGAAAACGAGTCTCCCAAAAAAAGAATGGAAGCTGTATTAAATGCAAAGCCTGAACCCACTTAATGCAAAATGATTGATAAGTTGAGGCTTCTGTGTCACTTTCAGTGCATATATGTTTGCTTTTTTCCCTGTTGCTAAACCAAATAACTTTCACTTGTTGTCTGTTTTGACTGGGCATTAAATAGATGAAGGCACAGCGCTGTGGGTTTATATCAAACTAGTTTGGAAGGTTCTGTAGCTACACAGTCAGATCCTGTGTCATTCACTTGCATTACTTGCTTTGCCTGTTTCTCAGAAATGTTAAAAGTGCTGGCTCATGGATGTACTGAAGCAGTTTTTTTTCTTTCTCTTTCTTTGGTACCCTCTGTGTTTCCTGTTAGACGAGTGGTGAATTTGTTCCTGATCATCACTCAGCTGGGCTTCTGCTGTGTGTACTTTGTATTTCTCAGTGATAATGTCAAACAGGTGAGAAACATCTCAAAGATATCTCATACCCAACGTCAGCCACCTGAACCATTATTTTTATTTTATTCTTAAATTCAAAACCTTGTCTATTTTTTCATAATCTCCCAAAATGTTATAAGCCATGTTATAAGCCACGCATTAATGATCATCTTGTCTACAGAATACATGTGATGTGCTCTGTAAATAATTAAAGGACAGAATTTTCCCATGTTCACTGTCAAGTAAGAGATACACAGTGCAGTAATTATAGTCATCTAGTCATGTAGGACTAACACATTGCACGTGTTTTTTGTTTTTTTTTGTAGGCAATGTGCACACACATTTATGAAATATGAAAGAAGGAGGAGCATTTTAAAAATGTCTGCATGTTAATTTTGTAATTTACTGTATTTAAAATGTTTACAAAACAATGTGGTGACAAGAACTTTTGACCAAGGCTTTACTGTGTCGAGAATATAAACTGAGCCAGGCCAGTCTGCTGCTGTTATTTTTATCACCACAAGAGTGCGCTGTTGGCCTTTCATATACCTTCTAATATCAAGTTAAGTGAAACTGGGGTCTGCATAGCCAGTGCAGTTACATAGCAGAGTGATTTTACTTTGCTGAGACACAGAAATCAACTGATAAGAACTCGAAACAAGTGTGCTTTCAGATGGCTCTCGAGTGGATTTGATCTTTTCATCAGAGGCTTTTGCCTAAACTTGTGCCGTTCAAGATCCAGCTCAAGTGTGTGCTGTTGTTAAAGCATAATGAGGACACACTGTATCAAATACTGAAGTTCTGAAATTCATGTACATATATAATAGGCTCTATTTTTCATAACTTTTTTTTGCCGATTATATAATTATCCAACTAATGGCTTAATAACTTTAGAAAATATTGCAAAATAGAAGCACTAGTGGTGACTAGTGGACCACACCGTGCATGTGCATTTTATACAAAACACAGTTCATTTATCAAATCAAAGAGTCTTATTTTTCACAAAGATTAAGATAAATGACAGGTATGTAAACTATGTGTATGTTTGAGAGTTGTTGAGATTGGTGGTTTTGCAAAATGCTGAGGAATGCATTTAAATAAGGAAAGGCAGAATTGAATATCATGCTCTGATGTGTTTTAGCTTAAGGCGTTTTATTGATTTATTTTTAATATCACTTTTGCCCTTTGGTTTAAGGAAAGGTTCGGCCACAAATCTATTTTACATAATTGACCCTTTAGCTCAAGTACAGTCAATCAACCAAGACATGTTTAGCATCCCAAGTTTGTTTCTTTAGTTTAGCACTGGAGTGATGAGACTAACGTCACTAACAAAGAATGGAAGTCTGTGTCACCCAGATTAGAACATCACAAACATCAAGGTGTTATCTTAAACCGCTGGGCTTTAGTGGTTTCTGTATGATATACTGTTATCTATACAAGTCGACAAAGATACAGAGAAAGATTTAGACTTTAAGATACTGCTATGCAGTGTGATTAGTGGTGCAACATACCTACTTTTATAGAAACCACATAAGCAAGTCTGTGATTACTTAACAGTTCAACATGATTTAAGGCAAGTGTGTAATGACTTAGGCCTGATGCTAATTAGGCATGATAAAAATTTGTGGTTTTAAGCCTTTTATTGTTTGCTACCTGCGTTATCCTTGTAGCTCCAGTGCAAAAATAAAGACGAAAACTTTACCAAACACATCTCGGCTGGTTGATTACAGGGGTTGAGTAAACGTAGCTTGCCACAAAACTGTTCCTTTAAAGTCTCATGTTGCCCTATTTTGCTCAGGTTGTAGAGGCCGCCAACGGGACCACCATGAACTGCAACACCAACCAGACTGCAGTGATCGTTCCCAGCTACGACTCTCGTCTCTACATGCTCTTCATCCTCCCCTTCATCATCCTGCTGGTGTTCACCCGTAACCTTAAATTCCTGGCCCCTTTCTCCTTCGTGGCCAACTTGGTCATGAGTGCCAGCCTGATTCTCATCTACTACTTCTGCCTAACGGTACATACACACACACGCGCACACAGGCTGCTGACTATCCTCCCAATGTGATTCTGTCTGCCTGAGAGTGGCAATCAAAATTCTTTTGAGGAGAAAATAACCCCCCTGACATTTCATCATTGTATGTATTATTATCTGAGTATGTATTTTGTGTGTTGTCTATGAGGTGGGGGGTGGGGGGTTGGGGGTAGGGGTAGGTGAGGCAAGGGTTTAGGTTGGATTACATACTGAAAATTGTATTCCCCTCGCTTTTAAAATGAGGCCCCTGGCTGTGATCTTAAAAGAAATTGTAATTATATCTGTAGGTCATGCATATACCAGATGTTTCAGTGCTTCATTTTGTTTTCAGTGAACTTTTGAAACATGCACAATGGCTATAAATGATCACACCTCAGACCAATCCCCCCTGGACACGCATCTTTCTTTCTTTCTCTTGATTGAATGCTGGTGGTTATGGATGAAGAGGCAACTGCAAGAGACAGCCTCTCAAGATGTTTTTTTCTGCCTAGTCCTTTAGTTTAATAGTTGCTCAAACTAACAAGATCAAAAGCCGAAACTAACATTTGTTTCAATAAGGAAAGCCATTTTGACCTAGTACATCAAAACCCAATCTCAAAACAACAAATAAGTGAATATTTCAATCTAGTGCGTTACAATTTGAACCAGAATTGGAGGATAAAAAAGGTTTTGGCTGCATCCCCTGGCACTTCTATACTTTACATACTGCACTAATAAATGCACTTCTTATGGTGGTGCGCTGCTTTTTAAACCCTATTTGGTGATGCGGTGTGTAATTTGGGACGCAGCCTTTTCTCCTATCTGCTGGAAACAGGCTTCCAAACAAAAAGCACGTGGTTATATAGTTCATGCTTATGTGTTAAGCATGAAGTTGCAGCTGTGTTCACTCGCATGGAAGTTCTTAGCAGATAAGTATCTTTTAGTTAATCTGACCAAAAGTAAGCAAAAACAGATGTGTACTGGAAACACTCCTCATTCAGTTTTTGGTCTGTTTATTATAGCACCCAGTGACATTAAATGCTTAATACAAATAGGCTATTTTTTAAAGAGTACTGAGCTGTAAATACAGAAATTGAATGTCCTGAAAATGCTGCATTGTTCATCTAAAAAAGAAGAGAGTTATTCCAGGCAGAACTATGTAGGCAAACCCTTGTTATGCACAAACTGTGGAGAGTTGCTTTTCTTTGATTGGTCAATACTATGTAAAAACATAAAGATGGCTCAACAACATTTTTGCCACACCGCTAGTCAGTTTTTCGCTCCTCCTTCTCAATGAATGGGAGCAAAACTTTATTTAACATTTTTTAAAAGAGATTCTTAAGAGTGTGATCCCATAATGATCTACACTATTTCTCCAGTATTAGGTTTTGAGAGGCAAATACAGCACATGCTCCCTCCACATGTGCAGCAGCACAGCACTGACCTTTCCACAGTCAGTGCTTCAAGCAGTGCTTCAAGCTGCTTGAAGGAGAAGGGCTTGACTCTTCCAGCCAAAACCCATACTTACATGTGCTTAATGAGAGGGGGGGAACAAATCTATTTGTCCTTCATTCCCAAAGAGTATTCCCAAGGATTCTAGCCACAGATTGAACATTTTACAGCTGTGATTTGAACATAGATGCCTGGAGCGTGGCTCATCTCTGTATTGGAAGATTCAATGTTAGCAGATAAGCTCCACACTGGGGAGATCAGCCTCAGAAATGTTTACAGTGGTGGTAACTGCCTGGAAAAATTAATGCATCTAAATGCCTGAGGATTTTCCGATTATACGCCCCTTTCAAATTGTGTTTCAAATGAAACCCTGTGGATTAGTTAGCTTGTTTCTCCATCTCTTATGCAATCTTGTGACACTACTCAGGGGAACCACTACTGCACAGATATCTAACAAGCCTCTCACATTATTTGATCAAAAGTCACCTGTCTGATGTTGGAAATGTTTACATTTCTGGCACATTTGTGTTCCATAACTGTCTATACTCAAAACCACTATTATCTTCCTATCTTCCAAATTTGTAATATTATTCAGGCTTGTCCATGTGTTTCTGTTTTTATCCTCAGCATATTCCAAACCCTGTTGACCTACCGAAGGTTGGAAGAGCCGTAGACTACCCACTGTTCTTTGGGACAGCCATATTTGCCTTTGAGGGAATCGGTGTGGTGAGTTTTCCTAATCTTGTATTTACGACAGCACCTCACCAATGTTTGTCATTATGTCATCAAAAGTAGAGGCCAAACATAACAATATTATCAAGGTATATGAGGTATGATGTGATTTTGTTGTGATATAATGTACTGGATGTATTGAGCTTTGTTACAATTTATTGCCTATAGCTGCAAAGGATACTTCTAAAATTATACCTCTGTTGGTTTCAGTAGCTGGTCAAAACAGTCATAGCATTTCACACACAGAAAGTAAACAGTGCACTAGTTCATCTGATAACTAGGGATGCACTCATACCATTTTTTCCCTCTCAGGTACTGATACTGCTAACTCCATCTAACCCAGGAGTGTCAAACTTAACTACTGAAAGTACCATATTTTTAAAAATCTCAACAAATCTGTGGGCCAGAGAAGGCCTATGTTTCTATTTCATTTTTAAATATCATTTTGCTGTGATCAGAACTGGCCATTGTTTATTCAAAATATGGCAAAATGTCATGAGCAAAATAGAGGCACTTCTAGTAAACCGTGAACAAGTAGGTCTTTTAAACTTACCTATGTGCTTGATCTAGACACCTGGTGTCTATTCTTTGCTGCAAGTTCATTCTTGGTATCAATTTCTGAGCTGCTGTGCTCAGTGTTTATTTTGGCTGAACTGCAGCTGAAAAGCAGCTAGTGTGTTTGGTGAAATGTGTTCTTAATTGAACCACAGACCTCTTGGCTTGGTGGAAGCGTCTGGCAACGACACCATGTCGCTATCAGATGCAGTTGACCAATGGAGGCACACCGCAGGTGGGACTAATGGACACATTAGCCCAGCTAGCAGGCTGCTATAGTAAAAGCTAAAGGAGGGTGAAGGGTAAAAGTAAAATCATTAGAGTCTGACAGTTTTTTCCATATGTCTTTCACTCCCTCAATAACAAGCTGTACTAACATTAACTCAGACTGTAACTGATTTACTGAAAGTAGCCTGACTCAGCTGTTCAGCTAAGGAGCTACTGTAAATGTGTGTGCACATGGTGCTATCTGGCCTAACTGGTATACCACTACTATTGCCTTCCCAGCAAATACTGGTGTTACAGTTTTTGCAATGCATCAGAAATTGCTTCATTGTCATGCATTCAATATTGCTGATCCTGTGTTTTAAGTGCCAGTATGAGTGCAGAACCAGAAATTATATCAGTACCAGTACTGGTACAGCCTACCTGATAACAGATTTACAAAGAAAACCATTTGATTGCATTGATTAAAAAATCCCACTTATTTTCCACCAGCAGAATGGCCACTGCAGGCATATCAAATTAAGCTAAGAACTAAAAATGTACCCAAATTCACATGAAATTGAATGATATTCCTTTTTTCTCCCCTCCTTAATCAAAAGCAGCCTTAATTGTTAAAATGTTTCACCTTATCTTGTAGGTACTTCCACTTGAGAACAAAATGCAGAAACCTAAAAAATTCAGTTTGGTCCTGTACCTCGGAATGGGCATTGTCACTATGCTATACATTTCCTTGGGCACCATTGGTTACATCACCTTTGGAGATCACATCAAGGGGAGCATCACCCTCAATTTACCGGACTGCTGGTGAGTTTCTCAAGTGCATCGCTGTGTTTCTGATGAGCTTTTCTTCCACTCTCAGTGGAAGTGCCTCATCCCTGGCATGACTTTTTATCAGTCCATCTCTCACATGCTGAATTGGAAGAGATTAAAATGTTTTACAATAACGAGAGGCATACGGGCTGGATGAAAACAGCCAGGTCTTAATATGCTGTCAAGAAGAAGCTTGAATTATCTGAGGGAGTGGCTGTATTCAAGCCCAGAGCGGCCCGGCAAGCCCCCTGCCTGCCGTTGCTTCTCGACTTTAATCTCCTCAAGGCTCTGCCGTGCATTCTAATACACTTTACGGCTGGACGCTACATGCGCCATCAGTTGAGTGAATTTTCAGGTGTTGAAGGCGGGCGCACTTGGACTGTTTGATCATAGAAGAATTCAATTTACAGGAGTGAGCCTACCGCTGCTCTCCGTAATCGAGTTGTGGAGGCAGGAGGCAGCTTTAGGCTCTTAGGCGCTCCCTCTGGCCTGGGACATGGCGGCAAGAGGATGCTGCCCAAACGGGTCACTGAGTGCGAGGAAATAAAAGAGCTGACCAGAAAAGCATAGAAACTTGGGCACAGAGCCCAGAAAGGCATCCGCTGAGATTGGGCCTGTCAGCATGCGAGAGCCCACAGATAACGATAAAGACACAGGCTCTGTGTAAATAATAATAGTTGGGGCAGAGGCGTCAATCACCCTCCCAGCTAGGAGCAGTTAGGGACGTGTGGTGATTCAAGTGTCTCACAGTAAACAAATGAGTCACGAGGTAATGCTGCTGATTATATAATGCATCACTGACAGTTGCATGTGTATATGTGTATTAGTCGCTCTGTCTGTCAGACAAATTTGCTGTTATGATCTCTTCAAAAGACTTCAAAACTGACTTTATTCCCTCTTTTCACTGGATCTGTCATCTTCCTTGAAAGCTAGAATCATAACTAAGCTGAGTCATATATAATGCTACTTTTGTTAACATCTCCAAAGCACTTATCAATTGCTATTGTGTAAACAGATGGTCTTTATAAAAGCTTGGGCCAGCATTCAAAAAGTATGTAAGAGTGGGAGTTCTAACCTACAGTCTTTATCATTTGGAGTTAGTGACAATCGCTCGTCTGTTGCTGCACAGTTTGTCCTCTAGTCCTTCATCAGTGGTCACAGGACATTGCCCACAGGACACTGTTGGCTAGATATTTTTGGATGGTGGACTTTTCTCAGTCCAGCAGTGACACTGAGGTGTTTAAAAACTCCACCAGTTTAGTGTCAATGCAGTGCTGAAAATGATCCACTAGCCAAATAACACCTGCTCTGTGGTGGTCCTGACCAGGGTGAAAGGGGGCTAACAAAGTGTGCAGTGAAGCACATCACTAGACTCTAAGCAGCAGACTGATCTGGTCTGGTGGTAAACTCTTTATCCACATTTGTTGCTTGATAAAATTCTACAGTTTGCTGATATAAGTCAAACTCTGGTTAACCCTAACCTGCCAGATCTGAAACGTAAATAGAGTGACTTTAGTCACATGAGGTGCAAAGTTACTTTCATTTTTGCAAGTATGATTTCTTTCTCCAATAGTTTTAGAATGTTGAGTGCAATATATTAATTCTCATGGAAAAACTCATGGAAAACTACTGAGAGCTGATTAAGGAGCGTCTACAAATTACGATCATCAATATCCGAGCATGGCTCTCCAGTTTGAAGCCTCATGAGGCAGTTCAGCCCTTTAGCAGACAGAACATACATGATGGACAGTTAGAGTTTTACAACCTCTGTTTATGATTATTGTTGATGAGGAATCTCAAAATAAGATTTCTCCCAGACTGATCTTTTGACTTTGCCATGTTAAATGTTGATTTCTAACAAAGAATTAATGAAAAGTCCCAAGAGAGCAGTATAGTTTTTAAATATATTGCATTTGATCCCAAGTACTGGATCATTCTACATTTGATTACTTAACTGTATTTTAGTCTTTGTCTCGTTGTACCAATTTTTAAAAATTATTCTCTTCCTTTTAAAATCATTTTTTTTTCCTGGTGATCAAAGTTTGATTTTTGAACTTTGAAGGTTTGACTATAGATACAGTATCTAAACTCAAGCAAATTATACTGTTATGTGTCATATTTATGTTTTAAAAATGTAAATATATTGCTCCACATAGATTTAGCCATTTTGCCAAATGCCATTTTGTTAGATCAGTAACAGTTTCTGTGAGGCACATAGAATCTATCACTTCTTGAAGTCTTGTTGAAATTATTTTACTATATGCTACATATATTAATATACAAAATATGTTTGTACACATATTTTGTATATTAATTTTTGTATATTATTTATTTCCTTGTCCTGTAAAGTTACAATTTCAGAGATATAAAATCTGACAGTGACAATATTAAATTAGATCAGAACCAGGATTAGGTTTAGGTTTTGACTTAAGGTTAAACTTTTCTTTTTTTTTGAAGCTTATCCCTGTAACTTTTTCCCAGGGATTACTCTTTGAAGTCTTTTTAGAGTCTTTGAAGATATAGCAAGTAGGTCTAAATGTCAACTCTTTGTTTTATGGTCTGCATGGAGCCCTGCTGGTAACATCCCATCTAAATTAATGTAATACGTGACCATGACTTGGTAAGGCATGGGAACGAGATCCTAATGCATGGCCACGACTTAGTACGGCATGTATCAAGTATTAAACATTTGTTGCAATTTCCACTGTATTTGCAACAAATGTTTAATACTTGATACATTCACTAATTAAAATATTTGGAAAATGGAAAAGCTGTTTGAAATACTGATACATTTACCACTTTGATGAGCTCATTGCACCTCTGTGGAGAAGCAAATTTTTATCAAGCTAAATGCTAGCTAGTCGCCAGCAGCATGCAGATGCTGGCTCTGCACACTGGCCTCATTGGAGATTGTGATTTGGCACAGTGTTTGAGGAGATGGTCAACTCCAGGTGCGGTACACATACATTTCCTACTGCTCTGGATTGATAGCTTGCTAGCAAGTGCTCAATTGTATTAGCAAGAATGTGTGGCAGCTAGCTGTCCAGAGCTATAGGAAAATTATTCTGACTGCCCTGGGTGTTGAAGATGGGGCTGAGTTTAGTGCATGCTCTGATAGAAATCAGTTTTGAGCTGCGTAAAACCTTCATCACTCCCTCATTCACTGACAAGAACTGACCAAAAAGATTGTATTTTCAAAAAGAAGCTGTTTCCTCTGCTCTCCTGCACTGCTCACTACTGTTCAAACAATTGACAATAATCAGTTCCTCAATCCTCATTTCTCCTCTGACATGCTTTCTGAGTACTGATCCCTCTTGAAGGGTCAGTGTTGTGCCTGTATTGTGGGTCAGTATACGCAATAGTAGGCATGTATTTTTCATTGCCGTAGTATTATAGGTCAGTAGAATACTTGCTTTGTGAACGCTGACCTTGTTTACAGTCTGCTGTTTGTGTGTTTGTAGGATGTATCAGATAGTGAAGCTTCTGTACTCATTTGGGATCTACATCACATACGCCCTGCAGTTTTATGTCCCGGCTGAGATCCTGATTCCCCTGGCTGTAGAGCGGGTGGATCCCCGGTGGGAGCTGCTAGTGGACCTCAGCATCCGTGTGGGTCTGGTCATCTTCACATGTGAGTCTAAGCACAAAAATCTCACCCACAGGAAACTCTCTCGCACAGGCAAACAAAGTCCACTTATTGTATTAATAGATGTTGTTATTTTGTTCAGCAGTAGTACTTGGACAGTAACAGACAGTAGCTACACCTGTTGAAATATTGTAAAGTAGACATTAAGGGACTGGTTTGACACTCCAGATACAGCTGATCAACCAAGACGACCAAATTTAGTTTAATGCTGGAGCTGCAAGGCTAATGTAGCTAACAAATCCTGGAAATCATTAGTCACCCAAATCCTTTCTGTTAATACATCCTCAAAACTTGTCTCAACTTGCTCAAACTGCATGCATAACTTTCTGTGAAATATAAAATAAAATCTTCACTGTGTAGCCTGACATGAGACCTTGATTGTAGTTTGAGAGGGTTGAGAAAGGTTGAGAAATTTAGACGTATTTACAGAAAAATTTTGAGTCACTACTGACTTCAAGTGTTTGCTGGCAATGTACACCTTATAGGTCCAGCACTAATGTAAAGAAGCAAAATTTGGACACCAAACAGCTTGGCTGATTGACTACACCTGGGTTAAGTGGAAAATACACTATATTGTCAAAAGTATTCACTCACCCATCCAAATCAGTGAATTCAGGTGCTCCAATCACTTCCATGGACACAGGTGTATAAAATCAAGCATCTAGGCATGCAGACTGGGTTTGGCGGTTGCCAGGAGAACAGTACTTGTCTGACTACAATGTGCCAAGTGTAAAGTTTGGTGGAGGGGGGATTATGGTGTGGGGTTGTTTTTCAGGAGTTGGGCTCGGCCTCTTAATTCCAGTGAAAGGAACTCCTAATGCTTCAGCAGACCAAGAGATTTTGGACAATTTCATGCTCCCAACTTTGTGGGAACAGTTTGGGGACGGCCCCTTCCTGTTTCAACATGACTGCAAACGAGTGCACAAAGCAAGGTCCATAAAGACATGGATGAGCGGGTTTGGTGTAGAAGAACTTAACTGGCCTGCACAGAGTCCTGACCTCAACCCGATAGAAAACCTTTGGCATGAATTAGAGTGGAGAGTGCGAGCCAGGCCTTTTCGTCCAACATCAGTGTCTGACCTCACAAATGCACTTCTGGAAGAATGGTCAAAAATTCCCATAAACACACTCCTAGCCTTCACAGAAGAGTTGGAGCTGTTATAGCTGCAAAGGGTGGACCAACATCATATTAGACACTATGGATTAAGAATTGGATGTCACTCATGTTCATATGCGTGTGAAGCCAGACGAGCGAATACTTTTGGTAATATAGTGTATCATTTAAAATGTATTATTATATCTTTATTAGATATTTTAATTGTTTGGAGAACAACAAGAAGTTGTTTACATAGTATAATAGTTATTTAAATGTAACTTTTATAATCACTCTTGAAACACAAGGCACTCTGGATATTACTATTTCATAAACGTTTTGCAGCTTTCTCCTTTATGCAGTCCTTTATAGCTCCATTGAGATTTCTGGACAAATATGAAATTTCTTTTTTTTTTTTTTTTTTTTTTAAACTGATTCCTGCAAATTACTTGAAACCTAAGA
Source organism: Pygocentrus nattereri (assembly GCF_015220715.1). Taxonomy (NCBI): domain Eukaryota; kingdom Metazoa; phylum Chordata; class Actinopteri; order Characiformes; family Serrasalmidae; genus Pygocentrus; species Pygocentrus nattereri. The sequence goes on from NC_051218.1 coordinate 13,817,585, forward strand.
AGCAGTACAACAACAGCATCATATTATAATCCTTTTATATGAATGGAATCCAGGGTTTAGAGCTCTGATGTACCATGTCATTGCTCTATAAGCAAACCTACACACACGCACCAGGGGTTCTTTGACAAGAGCCAGTAGTGCCTCAATGCTGGGGAGGCTGTGCTCTTTTCTGAGGTCAGTGGCATTTTCTTCGCAGCTCATTTGCTCAAACATGCACTTGCGTCAGTTTGTTCATGTTCAAGGTTGTGTATGCATATGAATGTGTCATCTATTTCTGGATGAAATCAAAGAGAGGTGTATTTTCTGTTTCTGTCTTTTTCTTTTTTTCTAAACCATTCATTTTTTTCACAAGCCTGACATTTCATGTTCGATTGTCTAGCCTTTGACTGAACACTGCCCAATAAACGAGGAATTTGGATGGAGGGCTGGTGAAATGAAATATTGTGTGACCTCCGGCTGACAGGCATGTGTACGGCAGTGTGTGAGGCATGTGTGTGTTCACTGCAGGGGGCTGTCAGGTACAGAGACCACAGTGAGTGTGTGCTCTGTTGCCTCGGGTAAAGGGAATCACGTTTCATGCTGCCGAACGTGCGAAATCGCTCTTTTTAGTGCCAGTGATTAACGTGGCTCTCGTGCCGCTGCCCCGTTTGCTGGGCAGCATTGAGCCCCGTTCCCTTTATAGACGGCCTATTTTTAGCAGCATCTGAGGATGACTTTTTCCTTTTTTCCATAATATTGATTCCTCTTGCAGCCTGAGATTCTTAATTCTCCTCTGTCTCTGAGTGCCTCACGTGAACAGCAGACAGCGCTCTGTTCTGGTTGCAGCGGCTCACGTGGCCAGTGTCATCACTAGGAGGCAGAAAAACACACCACAACCCGATCAGACCAGAACACAGTGATATGTGAAAAAGGAACATGCACAGCAGGACTGTTTACTGAATGTTTACAAGGTGATTTATCAATGACTCCAGAAATCTCTCTCTCAATTCACTTCAGTAATCTTTTTTTGACATGACCGCACATGCGTTGCCAGAGCTTCATTAAGAAATAACAAGAATGAACATTTAGAATACTAAGGAGTATAAAATGAATAAAATGAAAAACCATGAACAATATGAGGTGAAATTAATAAATAATAAAGGAGGAGGAAATAATACATTAAAAAATACATATTTACAGGTTTTTATGAACAGGGCCGTACATTTTTTTTTTTTTTTGGTATCTTGTGTGGTCTGTGTGTCTGTGTGTCTGTGTGTGTGTCTGTGTGTCTGTGTGTGTGTGTGTGTGTAGTGTGCATGGAGTTTAGTTGGGTCACTCACCATCCCTCATATTGTGACAGGCACTCACTGAGCACTTTATTAACAACGCCTGTACACCTACTCATTCATGCAGTTATCTTAGTCAATCATGTGGCAGCAGTACAGTGCAAAAAATCATGCAGATACGCAAGGAACCATCAGAATAGGGGAAAAAATATGAGCTCACTGATTTTGACTGTGGAAGCTGAGGCTGCAGTGGGCACAGGCTCACCAAAATTAAACAGTTGAAGAATAGAAAAACGTAGTCTGGTCTGATGAATCTTGAGGCACGGTAGGTAGGATCAGAATTTGACAACAGTGGCATGAATCGGTGGACCTAACCTGCCTTATGTCAACAGTCCAGTCTGGTGGAGATGGTGTAACTATGTGGGAAATGCTTTCTTGACACACTTTGGGCCTGTTAGTACTAATCAATCATTATTTGAGAATTGTTGCTAACCTTGTGCATCCCTTCATGGTCACAATCCATCTACCATCTTCTAATGGCTACATCCAGCCTTATGATGCACCATGTCACAAAGCAAAAGTTGTCTCAAACTTATTTCATGAACCTGACATTGAGTGTCAGTGTTCTTCATCTGCCTTCCCAGTCACTGGATCTGAATCCAACAGAGGTTTTTTGAGAGCAAAGGGAGGCCCTACCCAGTATTACTATAGGCGCCCTAATAAAGTGCTCAGTAAGTGGATATAGTCCTGTTAAAGTACTGCTTTCTCTTAAAAGGATGACATTTGTCTTTATTAGAGAAATGGTTAAATTGTTCTTAAATTGTGTAAAGTACTTTTTGCGTAATTATTTACATTTTTCACATTTAGTCAAAAGGTACTTCTCTGTCTTGACGGAGTTCCTGCTGCACTACTGGCAGATTCCCTGTTCTGTGGGTAATCAGGGTTTCTTATAGTGGACCTTGCTGTGTTGAGTGTGTTGAGTCTGTTCTTGGTCAGCGTGGTTTTGTGTTTAATATTAGTCAGATACTCTGCTACAGTGTACTGCTGTTTCAGGGCCTGCTAGCACTGCGTTCTGCTTTGTGTATGTGTCTGTGTTCCAGGGGCTGATGTAGTTTTGTTTTTGAAGAATTTGTTTTTGTTAGAATTTGGTTTGGACTGATTCATTTTGACGTGTAACGGTGTTACTGTTTGTTAGTGAACTCCGTCCGGACCATCTGTGTGAGGGAAATCTTTTCCTTGCTCGGCTCTTGGCTCTGCAGGTCTCTCTCTCTCTCTCTCTCTCTCTCTCTCTCTCTCTCTCTCTCTCTCTCTCTCTCTCTCTCTCTCTCTCTCTCTCTCTCTCTCTCTCTCTCTCTCTCTCTCTCTCTCTCTGGCTAGGTCTACACAGCAGGTAAAAGTAGCCTGAATCTGATTTTCTCACCAAATGCGATTTTTTTTTTGTTTGTTTGGCTGTTCACATTATCTTTTAAATGTGACCTGTATGCGACATCAGTCTGAATAGACCAGCTCCTAAACAGACCCACACGCACAAAAGAGCAATGCTTCACGAGGCTCGTCCAGAGGTAAACAGTCATGACGGCCAGTGAACGCCTATTGCTCCCGGAGCTTTCAGTGTCTTCGCCAGCATCACAGGAGCGGTTATGAAGTTCTAGTGGTTGACAGCTGGACTCATCACCCACAGTGTGTTCGAGTTCAGCCTAAAAGGGCGCGTTATTCGGCCGCTTCTTTGGTTCCGTGTCTTCGGATTCTTGAAACTGTTCTCTGGCGTTGCAGCCTCGGGCTCCTCCATTCGAAACCTCTTCAAACTCGGAGCGGCTGCGATGAGTCTCCTCTAATTGTTTGGTTCAGCCTAAATGTTTAGGAGTCTCAGCAGCATGAAATTTTGATGAATGTCGAGTTGGATTGACGTAAAAGTCGCATGAATTCCGATCTGGCTGTTCAGACTGAGCCGCAGATTGGATACGGATCGGATTTCAGTACCACGTATGAACGCGTCTTAAATCAGAATTGAAAATGTCACTGCCACACAAATGAGAGAGAGACAGAAGAGTCACATATGAGGAAAAAGATCGGATTTGGGCCACTTTTACCTGCTGTGTAAACATAGCCAAAGTCTCTCTCTCCCCCTTTCTTTCTGTCTCTCTCTTTTGCATGCTATTCCTCTTTCTGCCTTATTTTCTCTCTCTCTCTCTCTCTCTCTCTCTCTCTCTCTCTCTCTCTCTCTCTCTCTCTCTCTTGCACGCTCGTTCTGTCTTTTTTCCATTCTCTCTCCCCCTTTCTTTCTGTCTCTCTCTCTTTTGCATGCTCTCTATCTCTCTGTCTTATCCCCCCCACCTCCCTGTGTGCTATTTTAAATTCTGCTCTCTGAGCTGTAGTATATTTTATGTATACTCTCAGCAGGTTTAAAACCGATATTAAAACAATATTAGCTCAAAAAATTACCGCCAGCACATTAAGGGCTTTCTCTCTCGCTTGTATGGGGAAATTGTCAGCATTCTAATGTGCAGCATACTGTGATGTGCTCTGTGATGTGGAACTGTGTGAGGTTATTGGAAAAATTGAGGTTTGTAAATGTTGTATTGTTGCAAGCCCAGTAGGTAAATACATGGCAAAATAGCTCTGTCATCTGCTATAGGGACAGCGGACCCATAAGATATACAATTTAAATAATGCAGTCAGAAGGTTTTCCATTTTAACTTGGTCAGTTTTCATGTGTAAACATAAGCAAATGGGGTTGTTTTCATTTGATTTAAGTGAATATTATCAATCTAATGTGGCAATTTTGTCCCTTTTTGTGTCATTTTCTGTTGTTAAGCACATATTTTGCACTTCATAATGCACCACACATTTTCAATGGGAGACAGGTCAGGACTGCAGGCAGGCCAGTCTAATACCCGCACTCTTTTACTACAAAGCCATGCTGTTGTAACATGTGCAGAATGTGGCTTGGCGTTGTCTTGCTGAAATAAGCAGGGATGTCCCTGAAAAAGACGTTGCTTGGATGGCAGCAAATGTTGCTCCAAAACCTGTATGTACCTTTCAGCACTAATGGGGCCTTCACAGATGTGCAAGTTACCCATGCCATGGGCACTAACACACCCCCACACCATCAGAGATGCTGGCTTTTGAACTTTGCACTGATAACAATCCGGACAGTTCTTTTCCTCTTTGGCCTGGAGGACACAACATCCATGATTTCCAAAAACAGTTTGAAGTGTGGACTCGTCAGACCACAGGACACTTTTCCACTTTGCATCAGTCCATATCAGATGAGCTCGGGCCCAGAGAAGCCGGCGGTGTTTCTGGGTGTTGTTGATATGTGGCTTTCGCTTTGCATGGCAGAGTTTTAACTTGCACTTGTAGATGGCGCGACGAACTGTGTTCACTGACGAAAAAATGGTTTTCTGAAGTGTTCCTGAGCCCATGTGGTAATATCTGTTACAGAATGATGTTGGTTTTTAATGCAGTGCCGCCTGAGGGATCGAAGGTCACGGGCATTCAATGTTGGTTTTCTGCCTTGCCACTTACTTCGAGAGATTTCTCCAGATTCACAGAATCTTTTGATGATATTATGGACTGTAGATGATGAAATCCCTAAATTCCTTGCAATTGCTCGTTGAGAAACATTGTTCTTAAACTGTTGGACTATTTACTCACGCAGTTGTTCACAAAGTTGTGAACCTCGCCCCGTCCTTGCTTGTGAATGACTGAGCTTTTCAGGGATGCTCCCTTCATACCAAATCTTGACACTCACATGTTTCCAATTAACCTCCTCATCTGTGGAATGTTCCAAGCATTCCTCAACTTTCCCAATCTTTTGTTGCCCCTGTCCCAGCTTCTTTGGAACGTGTTGCAGGCATCAAATTCAAAATGAGTGAATATTTGCAAAAAACAATAAAGTTTATCTGTTTGAACATAAAATATCTTGTCTTTATAGTGTATGCAATTGAATATAGGTTGAATAGGATTTGCAAATCATTGTATTCTGTTTTTATTTATATTTTACATAACATCCTTATTCCTAACATTTTCTCCTTATTTACATTTATGGCATTTGGCTGACATTCTTATCCAGAGCGACTTACAATTTGATCATTTTACACATGTAGGCCAAGGTGGTGTTAGGAGTCTTACCCAAGGACTCTTATTGGTATAGTGTAGGGTGTTTGCCCAGGTGGGGATTGAACCCCAGTCTACAGCGTAGAAGGCAGAGGTGTTAACCACTACACTATCCCAACCACATCCCAACTTCATTCGGTTGAATATGTATTCTCTCATGGGTGTATAAATATGGTATTCTGAGAGCAGCACAACCTTAACTTCACATATTTGGTGCTCTACTGTTTTCGTAATGACAAGATTACACAAGATTGCATTGAATGACAGGGCTGATAAGTCACAATGCTGCCATCCTTTTCTGAAAGAAATGATAAAATATGGACTCATGGATGCTGGATAAAAAGATTGTTCAATGCAACACTAGTTTTGAAAATCTAATTGCTATTTTGCATTTTGAGTAATCATTCACAAAGAAGCAGAGGCTTGCAAGCACATTTCAATAAAAACATGGAAATTGTGCAGCAGTTGCTGATTGAGGTTGTTATGACTTCTGTACAGACGAAGGGGAATAACAAATCCTTTGGAAATTATTTTTGTCTGAGCGCCTTGTTACATTCCCTGCCAACCCCACCCACTAAAGCCCAAATGTATTCAAATTTAGTTTAAACACTACTAAAGTTTGGATGGAGCTCTGTGGGCCAGTTCTATACAGAAACAAGCCATTTGGTTCTGCGGATCAGCTGAAAGGTGTGCAAACTCTCATTGTAGGTCAGCCTCCTGAATCTTAATGTTATTGTATGTGAATTGGTTTGGAGTGACATCGCCATCAAGCCACCTTCACAGTCTGCTGCTCTTGTTGTGTTTGGGAGTTTCAGATGGATATCTTTGGGAATACCTAATCATGGCTTGCGCCGACTGCAATCTGTTGTCATTTCCTCAGAATGATACTTTAACAGAGTGCTTGATGCTCCAGTAGCCATCTGGTGCAGACAATCTTTAGCTGCCTCACATTTTTAAACATTCATCACCCTTAGTCGCAGAGAGCAGGCTAGAGGCCAGAACAGCCTTAAAAGCGTTTCTATGAGAGGCCAGAAGGAGCAGCACCAGATTAAAAGAACTTGGCCAGTACTATAATCAATAATAGAGAGGACAGTTGTGATGGAAATTGTTTGCTCAATCTCTGATTCAAGTCGTACACTGATTGCCCAATCATGCAGTCTGTCCGTCAATCATTTTCCCAGACCATTTATTGAATCTGCAATCTACACGTTTAATCAGAGTGCAATGGGAATAATAATTCTGCAATGATGCTGTTTCCTAGCAAACATTAGGACTGCTTTTTCTAACACGAGTCAAGACCAGCACTACTTTTTACCATTGACACCTTTATTCGGTTCTTCTTATTATTATTCTTATGTATTTCTAAATATTAAAAGTTAAAGTAATTGTATAGCAACACAGTTTTGGTTTGGTTTGGTTTGGTTTGTTCATTTGGTTTGAGATAGGGATGCACTGAAATTTCAGCCACTCAACATTTGATCAAAAATCTGTATTTTTTGTCAATCAGAAAAGAAACAGCTGAAAACAACCCCCCCCAAAAAAAAAAAAACCAACAAAAACAAACAAAAAAAACCAAAACTCCATATTAAGTAAGTCTACAACGAGCTGTCATAATTGAACAGAAATCAGTTGAATGATAATGAAACCTTTTGTTCCTTTCACTCTGCTGGGCTGGTCAGTGCAGACGCAGTCAAACAGTTAAAGTGGCAGAAGATAAACAGCAGGAAAAACAGCAGCGTGTGGAACATTTATGGTTTCTATGAAGTACATTAGACAAGAGATTTGTAATCACTGTTCATGCTGAATATCTAGAGAGATACAACACCTAAGACCCTCTCGTTACAGGTTTATACAGTTTAAAAACACATCATGCTCGGCACGAAATATACAGCAAAACAACAGAAGCAAAAAGCCCCTGCTAGCGCGCCAACACCATCTGTAGCCTCAATTTATGAAATAATGAATAGGTTCACTAAAGGCCAATGTACAAATAACAAAATATGGAATTCATTGTCTTGACCAACTGTTCATGGTTGTCGAGTGTATTTATTTCATAGGCACATTCTGTTGCTAATATACTGTACGGAAGTTTATTCTATGCACACATTTGTATTTACGCTCAGTCCATTTCTGTCCTATTTCTGTCCTGTCCTATACAGCAGTCTGAGAATGCATCTTAGAAGTGATGTGAACAGTAAACATTTATTTGTTCAAAGAAACACTAACTTTGAAATGAACACCGATAAACATTGCGATTTGTTAGCTTAACCACTTCCAAAGCACTCCTCAAGAAACCCCAGTATTTACAATTACCATGCTGCTTTTGAAATTTAAAGTTCAATTTATAACATTTGTGTGCTTTTAAGTACCATAAACAGGCATAATTCAGTTTTATATGATCATTTTTGCAACCCTAATTAAATTCAGCAGGCTGTATTTGTTACTGTGCCTTTAAGAGTAATATATGTAAATGAGCTCTGTTCTGATTGGCTGCCCCACACTATGCCCTAATTATGCACGGTACATGTGCTAGAATGTAACTGCTGCTCCACCTAAGGTGGAACACAAAGTTTAAACCAAAAGCAGGTGAATAAAAGTCCAACTTCAGCCTCGCAGAACATGTGAAACAACTTTTTGTAGTTTGGTTTTTTGTCAGGCTCACAGCGTTAGTGTTGGAAAGCAATGTTGGCATAGTTTTATCTCTAATTGTCAGTTTTGTTTTTAGTATTTTGCAGAGTAAAATATTTCAGAATTTGGTTGTTAAAAAATCCTCTTATTAGAAGTGAAAGGACATCCCAGAAAATTAAGGCACTGTTAACCTGCAAAATTAGATTTACTTAAGCATGTCAAAGGTTTTATTTGAAAGTATATCTACACTATGATATATGTACAAACCATCAGAAATACACACACACACACACACACACACACTTGCTAAGCCTCTTCTCCTTCAGGGTTGCAGGGGGTGCTTAAATATATATTCACATATACTTGCATATTGGGTGAATTATGCAGGAATTAAAGCCTTTTTATTAATTTTATGAAATGCATAACATTAACATGATGTTAAACACAGTCATGTTTAGAACTTGCGTGAAAATCCTTTGCAGGTGAAAACTTTTGCCTTCTGTCTTTTCTTCAGTGAGTGAACTTTTCTGAGCACCTTTTGTGTGGCATTTTAAATTGTAATCTGCCTGTAGATGGTTTTTGTCTTCTGGGATGAAGGAAAGATTAACGAGTACCGAAGTGGTGGAATGAGTAAACCCTGTGTGGGGGGAGCGCTGAAGGTAGGGAGCTGCTCATATGCTGCTCACATACTACATATGTGGAAAAAGACACGTATGGATGAATTACTTGTCTTTATTGATAAAGTGCCCGCTGAGAGGCAGTGGGATGAATTCTGAAGTGCGCAAAAGCATCTGAACTGCTTGGATCCAAACAAGCACCTGCAAAGATGATCCCAAGCACACTACTAAAGCAACCATTGAGATTTCTGGGCTGAAAAGTGTTCTTAACTAGATAAGCCACTTAATGGACCTGAGCACCATTGAAAAGTTCACTCACTGAAGAAAAGACAGAAGGCAAAAATTTTCACCTGCAAAGGATTTTCACGCAAGTTCTAAGCATGACTGTGTTGTTCAACATTGTGTTAATGTTATGCATTTCATAAAATGAACAAAAAGGGCTTTAATTCCTGCATAATTCACCCCATATGCAAGTATATATTTTATATATTTAATGGAATTAAAGCTGACAGTCTGCACTTAAGTCCTTATTTCATTTGAAATCCAGTGCATTACAGAAGTAAAGCTGTACAAAATATGCCACAGTACAATGTCTGCACTGTGCGCTACACTTTTGTTGTGTGCCTCTCCAACTTTTTCCACTCAATTATAGTGAAAGTTCAGTTTTTAGTCCATTAGGATGGTTTCTGATGGCACAACACACTGAAAAATGCATATGCTTCCTCCTGACTTCCTTCAGCCGCTGTATGAATATTCACTATGTAGTATTAGCTCTGTAAGATTCGGCAGACTTGTCTCACTCCGAATCTGTACACTAGAGGCTCTCTGCTGGATTACTGAGTGGAGAGCGTGGAGTTGGGCAGGCCTTTTGTCTGGTAGATGAGAGAAATGTGCTGACATGTGCTGCAGGATCCTCAGATCTCCTGAGAAATCCCAGGGGGCTTCATCTAGCATGCTGAGCTTGAGTTCTGTTCACACCTCATCACAAAGTGATGAAATGATCACAAAGTGTACATAGGACCCACTAAAAGGAAAAACAGCAGCTGGACTGAGCTAATATTGCAGGCTGCGGTAAGAATGCAGTAAAACTCGGAATAGAAACTCCACCAAAGAGTTGGCTTGAGGACTGGAGGACTTGACTTAGCCTGCAAAACTTATCTGGCAGTTAAAACCAGATGGTGTCAGATGTTTTCCTGTTTCATCTAAGGAAAGAGTAACAGACTGCGTTGGGTTAAAAAAATCAGAGATGAAAAAATGAATGGAAAAAGTTCCCCACCAAAACATTTTTAATGTTTTATTTAGTTTTCGGACCCTTAATTTCTCATAATTACATATTTTTTATGTAATATCTGTAATATCTTATATATATGTAATATCTTATAGGTCCACTTGAATCTGTTAAACTCTCATTTAAATAATTTTACAAAGGTTGCATTGTGTGATTTAAGAAATTTCATTTTTAAGAAAATTAATTTTACTGTATTTGTAACTCTGCAGCAGTAAATATTGTTTTCCCTATAATTGCAAACCAGGTAGAAGTAGTCCAGGTTTCTACATTTTATTAATGTTTGTATATATCAACAAATATGTAAATGAAACATATTGACATCAGCTTAAGATTTGCATATCAATGCATTCCTTCTTTTTGGGTTTGTTTTTAAAGCTCTGAATGACCTATTATAATTCCAATACTGATCTTAAATCTGCAGATATCTCTATTTTCCTGCAAATTTAGATTTATTTTGGCTCAAATGGGGATAAATGTGAGAGTAACTGAGCGTTTGAATCCCTGCAGAATTTATGAGCAATAAACAAGTGCTCGTGTATAATTTGATGCCCTTCAGCTGTTGCAGTGTAAAACCAACTGAAACAAATGAAAAAGATGCAATATCACAAAAATCCAAATTCTGGTTTGGATTTTAAGGAATTAACTAGGTGTGAAAACATCAGCAACACATGTCATTTGACCAGGGGCTCCCACACTTTTCAGTCCTGACATTATTGACCTTCTGCAATACTTTCCATTACACAAGAAAAAAACTGAAAATGAAAACATGATTTTTAATCTAGCTTAAAATTCTATTATTATTCTTTTCACTTTACTAAATTATTTGGTATTTTTATTGTTATTTTTGCTGTTGCTGTTGCTGTTGTTGTTGTTGTTGTTGTTGTTGTTGTTGTTGTTGTTATTATGCCAGATCACAATGCTTGTAACCCTACCCTTGACTCAAAATAACTAGTCTCAAAGACTTTGTCACTGTGTCCTAAAACAACACGACAATCACATTTTCATATTCAAATGAAACATTGACATTTGCCATGATAGCTTCCTCATTCACATGTGAACTAGCCGAGCATGTGAAGCAATAGAGCTGTCTATGTAGAGATTACAAGTCACTTCGTGTTTTTTTTTTCTCCACTTACAATTCTTCACCAACTGCATATAGATGAGTTTGTCAGTTTCTCATTTCTTTGCTATTAATTCCAATGCAGTATCAGCACAGTTTGTACGTTGCCTGTATATAAATATTATGCATATCCATTGTCAAGGATTTGTTTATCCTGCAATCTTTAATCCTCTTGCCTTTTGTATTCAAGGGAAAAGGTATAAAATAACAGGGAATTTAGTTTTCATTTCCTTAAGTGGATCCTTAAGGACCTCATGTTTTGATCTTATTAGCCAGTCTTCAATCCAGCCCCTGAAGGGCCGTTGGTCAGCTCTTCAAGCCCTCCACAATTGGACTTTCAGTCTTCTTTCTTTTCATTTTCTCTTCATTTAAAATGCATTTAAATGGCAGATTAGAATGCGTAAATGTGTCTATTTTGCATTTTGTTGGGGGTATATCACTTCAATTGAGACTGATCCTCTGAAAGGATTTGAATAAAGACACTTTATCTCCAGCTCTATAATCAGAGCACTGCTGCATGATTGCTGCTTCTTGGGTAGCGAGAACATTAAGCAGGACGTATTTATGAGGACCATTCATCCTCTGTCGTGGGGAAAAAGCTGAGTCCCCTGGCTGTTTTTGTACCAGTTGTGGCTGAGGTGCAGGTTATTAATGTATATTGGGATTTGTAAATTGATCATTTTCCCAGTGAACATGTGGTGATGCACCTCACATTCTTTACCTGCATGACAAGTAGGGTTTTACAATATGGACAGAAAAATACTACACAGTCAAAAGTATGTGGACACCCAGGCATGACATCCATATGTGCTTGCTGGATATCGCATTTCAAATGCATGGGATATGGATTTGGAATCCCATTTACTGCTACAATAGACTCTAGGAAGGCTTTACACTAAGTTTTGTGAAATAGCTGGGGATTTTCTTACATTCTGCTACAAGACCACAAGGCCTTGATTATAGTTGGTCATCCAAATCATCCCAACAATGTTGATTGGGCGTGTGGTCAGGGCTTTGTTGAGATCGTTCGCTCATTTCCTCCCCAAACTCAGTAAACAATTTTTATGTACATTAATTTGTGAATGGGGACATTATCATGCCAAAATACGAAATGGGCCTTCCCAAAATGTTACTAAATTTCAAGGACACAGCTGCCCAAACTGTTACTAAGTTTCAAGGACACAGCTCTCTAGAGCACTGCATCATAGCATTTTTCTTCACTGGAACTACAAGTCAAAATCATAAAAAAACAACCCCTAACCATTATTCCACCTCCACCAAACTTTACGGTTGGCACTATACACTCAAGCATAGCATTCATCTGCCAAACTCAGATTTATGAGATAGATTGCTAGATTGTGAAGCATGATTAATCACTCCAGAGGTGGTAATTCCACTGTGCCGGGGTCCAACAGCGATGTGCTTGCCACCCCTGCCAACAGTGGATATTGTGCATGGTGATCTTGAGCTTATGTGCTCAGACATGGAAACCAACAATGAACAATTCTTGTGCTGATATTGGAAGCCCCATTCTGTGAGTTTGTATGGGCTAGCACCTCACAGCTGAGCTGTAGTAACATTTCCACTTAACAATAACAGCACTTTGAGTTGACTTGGGAAGCTCTAGCTGGGCAGAAATTTGACAATGCTGCATTAAAGTCACTGAGCTCTTCAGTATGACCCATTCTTCAGCTAAAGTTTGTATATGGAAAATGCATAACTGCATGCTTGATTTAAGGAACCTGTTAACAACGTATGTGGTTGAAATGGCCAAACCCACTAATTGTACTAATTAGAAGGGGTGTCAACATTTCTTTTGTCAGTGTAGTACATCATATCACAGTTATATTGATATATATTGTGGTTGTGATATGTCCTGAAATATACTGAAATATAGTGGTGAATTCTCTATGTAACTTTGTTAAAGACTGACACGCATTATTTTGAGCCAAATGATTGGCACTTGTTGGATTATGTAAATGCAACGATGTATTTAAAAAGGTCAGGATGCTCTCCACATATAATAAAACATTCAGTGATTGATTGGAGTCTCATTTGCACATTGAAGCCCTCTGCAATATCAGTTTTACAAAGGCTAATATTGTAACATTGATTAAGAAAGAATAAATTGTGCTGCCCTAATGGCAAAGTGAGAAGTACATTGGCTGTCATTTAGATTTTTGTTTGTTTGTTTGTTTGTTTTAGTTTCTATCGGTGTCATGTAGATTTTAATTCTCTCAGAATTCTCTCTTTTCTTCTTTTATAAAAACATCCATTCTAGTTGATTGAAGGCCAGTGCAGAGCACGGTTAAACTGAACATCTGCAACTTTAATAAAATTTGATTAATCTGGGGATTTGTTTGATCAGCTTCTCTTCTTTTGGGGCACTGATAGCTACAGCTTCAATTGCATGTTGAGCAGATAAATTAACATTCCTTTGTCCACTGCTCTCTCCTCCTGTGGCTTTTGCTGGAGACCTGAGTTTGTCAGTCACAGACGTGTTTGCTCCTATAACTAATGGAAGTTTTTCAAGGTTCTCTGCTGTTCTTTGAGTCTCTGTAGAAAGCCTCTGAGCTGCAGTTGGTGTGTCAGCAGGGAATGTGGTGGTTTATCACCCCAGATGAATGAAGAAATAGATCTCTGTACTCCCCTGTACACTCTGCTGTACATACAGGGAAGCCCAGAGGTTTGGGAAATGCACAGTAGGAGATGAGATGGGCAAAAGGCCATTCATCCTGTCACTTCAGCGTTCAGAAGTTGATCCAGTTTAAGCCTTATGGATTAAGAAGGTCATGGCAGAGATGTGTTCCTCCAGCATGTGTGAGCATGAAGAAACTTGAACTGATGCTCCTTTCCTTTTTCCTCTGTGTTCTCTTCTCTTCTCTTCTCTTCTCTTCTCTTCTCTTCTCTTCTCTTCTCTTCTCTTCTCTTCTCTTCTCTTCTCTTCTCTTCTCACTCTGTGTCCTGATACTCCTTTCCCTTTTTCTTCCTGTTGTATTTTCTGTTTTTCTTCTTGTCCCTGTTTTGTTCATCTTGAGAAAATATTAGTTTATTATCTTAATTGTTTATATTTGATTTTAGTATTATTGTCACACACCGGCGTGTGAAATAATTCACTTGTGGCGTAAAACTACATGTGAAATTGTGATTTTGTCTTTGCATCATCAGTTCATCCTAGCTAAAAACACAAAAAACAAAAAAACACAGACTTGTGTTATCAATGCCCCTTTTACTAGCTAGCACAAATAAAGCCTTTGCTAACATAACTTTCATAGGTTATAAAAGGCTAGCTAAATGTTTAGCTAGTAGCTATCATTACCTTGTCTGCTGCATGGCTGACATTTTTGAAATATTTATGTATGTCCATTATGACAAGCGAAATAATGCAAGAAACTGGCTCTGACTGAAAGCGTTAGCAAATCAAGCTTTTGGAAAGATACTGGGGGCACTATGGGAAATGTAGTGCCTGTAGTGAATTTGTATGGCGTGTCCTGGAGTTCTGTTCAGCAGTCCAGGATAAAACAGAAAGCTTACTGGCTTCCTTGTTGACTTTTTTTTATCGCTGTGGTTTTAGTGGAGCACAGCAACATTTTACCGGGGCATGTGTGCCAGTAAAGTGGGGCTAATGATGCCCCTGTGACTAACTTTGAAACTGCCTTTTTTGAATGTTAATAACATCTTAGGACCACAACAGGCAAAAGGAAATTTGTTAAGCAGCAGCGATCAATAAACTTGTCATGCCTGCACACTTTAATAACTGGAATTCCCAAAAGTGTCTAATACTTTGAACTGTGGGCTCTCTCTCTCTGATATATTTCTGTATTTGAAGGATAAAATCTTCAGAAAATGCAGGAGGTGTTGTTCGGAGGCAGTGAAGTGTGCTGGTGAAATGGACTGTAATTAAATGCAGAGTTGCATATGCGTATGCAGTGCGGTTGTTGTGGTGAACCTTTCATTTACATTTGTGATTCTGTTGAATTAGTTAGTACTTTTTTCCCATGGTCTGTGAAGCATGAGAAACGTGTTGGTTATTTATCATAATTTGATGCTGTCATATTAAATATGTTCTCATAGGGGAAACACTGAAGGTTCTTTCCTATTCCCATGACACGTGATTGGCGGTGACCCAACATGTGACATGTACTTTTATGGTGATCTAGTTGATCTTGTGTCTGTTTGAAGCTTTATGTAGATTGGCACACATGTGACTTCTCTGTTACATGTTGCACTTGCATGCATTTTGTATTAGGCCCCCATTAGATTTGTTAAGACTGAGTACAAAGCTATTGCACATTTTGATGTGTTGCACTAAATATGCCCTGAATATGCTTGCATTCACACAAAAGCATGGTTTAGGCTCGGAGTCTTTGCCCTATTAGTCTTTCCTAGTGTTTTAGTGTGCTTCCAGCTGACACAAATAAATAACGTCATGTACACTTAGCGTTCTGTTCTTACAGGACTGATATTCCGACAGTAACATACCGTCTGCCGCCATGGGTCAAAGATTAGCACAGAGCATTCATCCAGCAGCTGCTTCATCCAGTGTGAAGTGCGCAAGATGAGAGCTGTGCAGCATTTTAATGTAATGCTATACTATCCTCACAAGTGCGGATGACAGCTTTTCAATGACTGCTCATTAATCGCTCCAATAAAACATGACTTCAAAGCCAGCATCGTTTTTTAATGCGTTTTGATATCACTGCAGCAGGCCTCAGCATGATTGGATGCAGAGCATTACAAGGCTGACTAGCTTAAGGTTTTTTTTTTTCCCCCAAAGTAAGTGTTTTCACTTGCATTGCGAAGCTGTATGCATTCTGAATGCATGTTAAAATGTTAATGCAATTGCCTTTGCTCAGGTCTTTGTTTACTATTGTCTTAACTGCATCGCAGTCAACAGAAAGGATTTCAGATAGAAGACATTAGTATTGATGGTCTTCACACACATCAGTGGAAAATGCTGGATCTGATATTGGAAGGAACAAAAAGAGTGGATTTGATCCAATCCTGTAACAAATCTGTCTTGAAATAGCACACACTGCCATTTAGGATGTTATTTTGTTAGCTTTGTATTTCTTCCTGTGAGGCTGGACTGAATAATCATTTTTATATGGAAATTGTAATTTGAAAGAGTGCAGTTTTTAAAATCGACAGCGCTGCAGTTTTAATTGCACCTTACATTATTCAACGTTGCCTTGCCAAGTAAGTTTTCAGTGTGTGAACTCATCTGGCACACTGTATCCAGCTTTAAAGAAATAGAGGTGCAGATCTTGCCAAGCAAAAAGGTCTGGAGCTTATTTTATAGAAAGTGATCATATTTTTCCATCTACAGTCCATAACTTTTTGTAAATGAAAAAAAATTAAAATCTGTGCATCAAGGCAAGGCTGAAAACTAATATTGAACACCTGTGACATTCGATGCCTCAGATAGCACTTTGTTACAGAAGTATGTTGGGGATTGAAGGTCATTTGTTATTAAAATACTCTGATTTAATTGATCAACATGGTTAAATAAATCTGATTTTTAAGAGAGACATTTTAAGAGAGACATTTGATTCATCTTATGTGCTATCATTTCATCATGATCAATTAAAATCGTGACACTGTCCATGCCTTTTCTGAAAGATCAGGCAAATCCAACCCATGGAGGATGACAACTTTTCAATGACTGCTCATTAATCGCTCCAATAAAACATGACTTCAAAGCCAGCATCAGGCAAATCCAACCCATGGCCTGCCTTTTTTTTTTATAAATGTAAAGTGTCCTCCACTCTTTGCTTAACAGCCACTGCTATTCGGCATCTGATTATTCTTGGAGTTTTTTTTTTTTTTTATAAACACAGCATTTTTTGAGGATATGTTTTGTATTTGAAGCTGAAGTTATGGTCAAAAGATGTTCCTGGGAGACTTGTGAAAGAGTGAGATTTGTAGCCCTTTTCCAAAGCCAAACAAAAATAAAAGTTTTAGCTTGTATTTAAAAAAAAAACAAAACAACAACAAAAACACTGCTTCTGTTAGTAGGGCAATTAAAAATAGCCCATTTTAAAGTGGGTTTCAAGGAAGAAATCACATCTGTTTAGATTGTAACTGATACATTTCAGTGAATGATTAACCAATAATGACTATTATATTAAAATCACAATTTGAAAGAGTACAATTTTCAAATTGCAACAGCTGCAATTTATACATTATTTAACACTGTGTTAACATTTTCAGTGTAATTTGTTAAACAGAAATCTATATATTTTTGGCTTTGTTAGATAATGTTCTTTGCATGTCAAATAAATGCATCAACAGCATTCAGGAATCACTATATTAAGAGCAGATTACACAGCATGAATAGCTGTTATTGGGTTAATATTTACTGAACTGTTGAATCAGCTTCTGATAAGACTTGGGTAATAACTACAGCTGTCTATTGATATTAAATTTAGTCAGCAGTGTTGAGTTTGAGCTTTATGGCTGCAGTCTGTGCTAAATTGCTGCTGTCTGAAGAAAACTTCACATCTCCTTTTTTGTCGTTTTTCAGTTTTTGGTATAAGAAAAGACGCAAAGCGACTGGGAAAAAAAGCCTGGTTGCATTGACTTGCATTCAAAGTAAAGAACGTTTTTTGCTTCTCCTGTAAACTTGTTTACCATTTCTTGTAATCCTGTTACCATTTTGGAAATATGAGGTTTTGCTCTGACAACAGTGAAATGTGGGTTCAGTAAATAAGCTGCATGTCTAGTCAGAGAAGAAAGACTCTTAAACTTTAGCTAACTTTGTTAGCACAGTGCGGCACATCATACTGATTTTACAGCACTGCTGCCACTATCAGGTGAGAGGAAGAACTGCAGTGTACTGTCTGGAAGGCCACTTATAACAAACTATAAAACAGATGCCACAGGCCAATTAAAAACAGTCCGGGAGCCACATTTGGCCTTGGGCTGAAATTTGGACACCCCTGTAATAGAGCTCGTACACCGTTAGTCTGGCATACTACGTCCAGCTTTCAGTCATCAAGTCTGAAAAAATGAATGTACTGGTCTTTTTGGCAAATAAAAATACCTGAAGCACATTTTATAGAATAATCACAGTTTTGATCAGTTTTGACAATATTGATCAGAAAAACCGCAATTAGATTTTTCCCTCAAATCATTCAACACTGCAAAAGGAAAAGTGGTTTTGTGCCACCTCTAACTTGTTTTTCTAATGATTTGCTTGATATCTCTTTCTGTCGTTGCCATGTTCTGTAGATTCTCTCATTTTTTATTGGACTCACGGATCACGTTGACAGAACACAACTCTCTTAGCCACTCGGGAACCCTAAGAGAGGTTCTTTATTGCGGACACTTTTTATTTGTCCTGCTCTCAGACCTGCCTCAATTATTACTTTAATGTGTCCCGGACAGACTGCGGTGCCCTGATGCATTTTTGTGTTCTCTGGCAACATGTGCTGCTGGCTTGGTTTAGCTTAATAGAAAGTAAAATTCGTATTTGTTGCGATCTGTTGATTTGCGTCATGGAGCATCTTGGAAAGTTTTACTTTTTGCACTTTCATTAATTGCAGGCCAAGTCCTTTTTTTGGGGAAAGGGATTTGGGAAAAAAAGAGTATAATTAAATGGTGGTCAGCCTAATCCTCACTTATTTACAAAGAGATGTGCACACCCTTGTTGTTTGTGACTTTTATGTAAAGGTTCAAAGGAGATAGCGGCGGTGAATTGGCCATGAAAGGAAGGCGGAGGGATTGCGGTGTGGGTGTGAAACCTCACTTCTTTCATTAGGCCAGTTTCTCTTTGTGTGTGAAAGGCTTGTTCATGTGGGAGTTATCACAGCACAGCGTGCTCTCAGCGTAGACAAAGGATGAGGTATCCGCTGGGCTCATGAAGACCTGTGCGTGCGTGTGGTTGATGGAAAGTGGAGAGGACAGTGCGTGTGCCCCCTCTGGTCCTGTACTTTGTCTGCGAGTGCACTGTCACTGCTGGTAGAACAGTGACAGGTGAGCGCCAGAGATCGTGGTGTGTGCCGGACCCTCAGGCGCTGCCCTGAAGCTGCTGAAACTGACCTCCTGCAGACCACCCCTCCCCTCCATCTCATCACAAACCAGCGCCATCCAGCCCCTGTGTGAAACTAAAGCAGACACACAAGCTAGAAGGTTTGCAGGGTCTCCAAGAATGCCAGCTGATAAAGGGTGAATGGCTTCAGGATCGGATTATGCAGCACGTGCGTGCTGGTCACCTTTACACTGTGTGAGGGGAATTAGACTGGGACGTTATTTTGGACCTAGACCTTCTAATCCAAAAAAAGAACTGTCGGAATGTGGAATGTCAATGCTAACATTTTTTTTTATTTGTGTTGACATTAAGTAGGAATGGGCAATATGATGGTAATGTATCATTATTGTTATTAAGGGTGCGCATTTCATCATTTATTACACAACCTAAAACAGTTAAGTCTTACACATTAAAAGCAATGTGAATACACAGCATGGAAAAGCAAAATATACAAAAACATACAGTTTTACATGTGTGTGTATATATGTACACGTTTCTATAGATAGAAACATCTAAACATAGATAAAAGATATACATAAATAATAATAATAATAATATTATTATTATTATTATTATTAATTTAAAAAAAAAAAAAAAATATATATATATATATATATATATATATATATATATATATACACTGCTCAAAAAAATAAAGGGAGCACTTAAACAACTCCAAGTAAATCAAACTTCTGTGAAATCAAACTGTCCACTTAGGAATCAACACTGATTGACAATCAATTTCACAGCTGTTGTGTGAATGGAATAGACAACAGGTGGAAATTATTGGCAATTAGCAAGACACACTCAATAAAGGAGTTGTTCTGCAGGTGGGGACCACAGACCACTTCTCAGTACCTTTCTGCTTTCTGGCTGATGTTTTGGTCACTTCTGAATGTTGGTGGTACTTTCACACTCGTGGTAGCATGAGACGGACTCTACAACCCACACAAGTGGCTCAGGTAGTGCAGCTCATCCAGGATGGCACATCAATGCGAGTTGTGGCAAGGTTTGCTGTGTCTGTCAGCGTAGTGTCTAGAGGCTGGAGGTGCTACCAGGAGACAGGCCAGTACACCAGGAGATGTGGAGGAGGCCGTAGGAGGGCAACAACCCAGCAGCAGGACCGCTACCTCTGCCTTTGTGCAAGGAGGAACAGGAGGAGCGCTGCCAGAGCCCTGCAAAATGACCTCCAGCAGGCCACAAATGTGCATGTGTCTGCACAAACGGTTAGAAACCGACTCCATGAGGATGGTATGAGGGCCCGACGTCCACAGATGGGGGTTGTGCTCACAGCCCAACACCGTGCAGGACGCTGGCCATTTGCCAGAGAACACCAGGATTGGCAAATTCGCCACTGGCGCCCTGTGCTCTTCACAGATGAAAGCAGGTTCACACTGAGCATGTGACAGACATGACAGAGTCTGGAGACACCGTGGAGAGCGATCTGCTGCCTACAACATCCTTCAGCATGACCGGTTTGGCAGTGGGTCAGTAATGGTGTGGGGTGGCATTTCTTTGGAGGGCCACACAGCCCTCCATGTGCTCGCCAGAGGTAGCCTGACTGCCATTAGGTACCGAGATGAGATCCTCAGACCCCTTGTGAGACCATATGCTGGTGCGGTCGGCCCTGGGTTCCTCCTAATGCAGGACAATGCTAGACCTCATGTGGCTGTAGCGTGTCAGCAGTTCCTGCAAGATGAAGGCATTGAAGCTATGGACTGGCCCACCCGTTCCCCAGACCTGAATCCGATTGAGCACATCTGGGACATCATGTCTCGCTCCATCCACCAACGTCACGTTGCACCACAGACTGTCCAGGAGTTGGCGGATGCTTTAGTCCAGGTCTGGGAGGAGCTTGTGTCATACAGGCACGTGGAGGCCACACACAATACTGAGCCTCATTTTGACTTGTTTTAAGTTGGATCAGCCTGTAGTGTGTTTTTCCACTATAATTTTGTGTGTGACTCCAAATCCAGGCCTCCATTGGTTAATAAATTTGATTTCCATTGATGATTTTTGTGTGATTTTGATGTCAGCACATTCAACTTTGTACAGAACAAAGTATTCAATGAGAATATTTCATTCATTCAGATCTAGGATGTGTTATTTGAGTGTTCCCTTAGTTTTTTTGAGCAGCGTGTGTGTATATATATATGTATATATATATATGTGTGTGTGTGTGTGTGTGTGTGTGTGTGTGTGTGTGTGTGTGTGTGTGTGTGTGTGTGTGTGTGTGTATATATATATATATCAGCACGGTGGCGTGGTGGGTAGCGCTGTTGCCTCGCAGCAAGGATGGCCTGGGTTCGATTCCCCGGCCGGGCGACCGGGGTCCTCTCTGTGTGGAGTTTGCATGTTCTCCCCGTGTCTACGTGGGTTTCCTCCGGGTTCTCCGGTTTCTTCCCACAGTCCAAAGACATGCAGCTGGGCCAGTTGTACATGCTAAATTGCCCTTAGGTGTGAGTGACTGTCTGTGTCTGTCTGTCTGCCCTGCGATGGACTGGCGACCTGTCCAGGGTGTATCCTGCCTTCCGCCCGAAGACTGCTGGGATAGGCTCCAGCACCCTCCATGACCCTGACGGAGAAGCGGCTTAGAAAATGGATGGATGGATGTATACATACATACATACATACATAGATGTAAAAAGATACCCTTTGGTTCCATTTTGGTGACCATAGAGCAGGATTCTTTCCACTTTGGAAAAACAAAAAGAGAATGAAGAGTTTCTCTGCCTGGTTCAGAAGCTAAAACTTTGAGCTCTTTCACTCACACCTGGAATCTCCATAACTCAGTTTGAGCTGCTTTTGGAGATGAAGCTCCACACGAGACAAAGCACAAATCAAATGGATGGAATGTCTTCAGTTGCAAATAAGATATACTTTACTACTCACAGAACAAGCAAACACTCACATTGGGCAGACGGGCTTTCTATTTTGTAAAATAAATGAGAGAGCGCTTCATCGCTTCTGAATAAAGGTGAATTTGGAGTGTTTCCACATATAGCTTGGGTATTCGTAGCCCAGTTTGAGTCCTGTTTAAGCTGGCTGTAGAGATTCTAATTCTTTTGGTGTTTGTGAAAAGTTATACTTTTTGGGACACAGGTGATCTGTCAGCTTGGTTATCACCATGCCAACAAACGAGATGACATTGATTAGACAGCTCATGTTGCTGGCAAATTTAGCAAAATTAAACAGAGGGCAGAAAATTAATGTTGCACAGGTACCAAACGCATCAGGCATACAAAACATAGTGCATAGTGTAGGATTGGGCGATATGGCAAAGAATGTCAAAGCATGATGCTAAAACATTTTTTATTGAACATACCATTCTGCACCTAAATCCCTTTGAACAGCACTAATTATACTCTCTTCATGATGAAACATGAAGTTGGTCAGTCTTCTTCAAGCAAGATGACATCCATATGTTCATAAAAGCATATTGTCTATCACGATAGCAAAATATATCATGATAATGATAATATATTATATTGCCCACTTCTAGTGCAGCAAAAACATGCCACTCAACATCTCTCTGTTACTGTGTATTAAATTAAACTCAGAACCAGGTCACACATCCATAGATAAACGTGTCAAAATGTGTGAAATTTACACAGTGAAAGGTATCGATCTGAAGTTATACAGACACATGTTAAGCATCTGTTTTCACCTCAGCTAGCCTCATAATATTTTACTTTATAAAACAGGAATTTGTGAAGTTAGCTGATATTAATGTGATAAGTTCAGTAAATAAAGGAAGTTTTATTCCATTAAATAAACACAAGTAAAGTGTAAAATGACATTAAGCTTCTTGTTTATTGATGCTTTTTTGTAACACTTTGTACTGCTGCCCAGTACCAGATTTGATGATCTAGCCTTTTTTTGCATTACACAGATGAAAAACTTACCAAAACATTAAACACATGCTCTGCACTGCCCTCTGGTGTAGTACACAGTTCAAATTGTTCTGATTTTAAAATGTGTATTGTTAGAGGGAAGGTAACCTTAATCCTAATTGCGATAAATTATGTCACAATACAAATATATTGTTGATATTGTGAATACGTCACTGAAGAACACTGACCCACTGCATGTTTAATTTCCAAGAGAGCTTAATTATTTCTGTTTAACGGATTTAGTGCTGCACAAAAGTGATTTAAGTACCTCCGAAAAATACATGTATTGTGTATCATGAAAATGTCTTCAAGCATGGTGATGCTTTTGCCATATTGCCCACCCCAACTGTCAAGCTTTGATTTAAATTTCCTAGGGTTCTTAAGGTATGTGGGCAGTTACACATTTCAGCACCACCAGTCCATTTTTCCAGATATGTATATCTGTCCTTGAAGCCACTATTCATATTGAAACTTCTGGCTTTATGCATGTTATTTCTGCCATAGGCAGAATCACATTCCAAAGGGGATGAAACATCCTTTCGATTAAACAATATCAAAGAGCAAATTCTCTCTGTGCTTCTCCTACAGCTATGAAGATACTGTGGAATATTGTACTTCTTTGTAATGAGCTCAGTTCTGAGCAGCCGTAACTAGACTCGCAAGATGAGTACCCCAAAGACACACTTCAGTTTCCATTTCATTAAATTAGATTTTGCAGTTCAGTCCTTGGACTGACTGAAAGGAGGTTTAAATGGCATTGAGGATGGCGATATGACTCCCCTCACGGTGAATCCACACTCAAATATTCTCTAACTGCCTGTTCCTGGTTGTGATTATTAATAAGCTGCTTGGGGGAGGAACATAAATTAGTTCTCTTATTCTGTCTGACACTGGAATAGTTTTACAAGTAGCAGCTAAGCCTTTCACTTTTGACAAACTTTGACAAGAATTGGCAAATTCAAAATATTTTCATTTGAAGTTTTAAAATGTGTTTTTTGAACCATTTGGAGTGGCTAATTAAAGTTTTCATCCACAAATATCACATTTTCTTTCCTAATGTACTTTTCTACAAATAGCTGTCCCGCCTAAGTTAAGAATTAATGTGATTCAATGTGATTATGATTCTTTAGGGAAGAATTCAGTGAATTAAAGAATGACAAAGACTGGCCAAACTGTTTGGCGTGAGATTAATTTGTTTCTGCATGTTGGTGGACGAATTATATCACACAGAGGGAGGACAGACAGGAAAAACAATTAGGGCTGAGACCAGTTATCAGTTTATTGATGTTTATTGAAATTGATGAGTAGGAAAAAAACAATTAGAACTGGGACTAATTATCTGTTTAGTGATAGTTACCAAAGTCTATTTTTTTTCTTTTCATTTGATGAGCACTGTATGTGCCAATACACTCACTTTCACTGTCTGAAACCCCAGTTCTGGTTTTACCTCATTTACACATGCAGCAGTGAGTTGCCCTGTTTATCACAGCGTGAATTTTTGTGCTTACTTATAGTTGATGCTTTTTAATACTGAGGCCTTTTCACACTCAGTTCAATTTTACAGATTTAAATCAGCATTATGCAAGAATTGGTGTTGTTTTTTTTTTTTTTGCTCTTGGGCTCCCCCTACAGTTGCAGGGTGTATTTCACTTTACTCACTTTTGCGTGCATAAATGTCCATCCGTCCATCCATCCATCCATCCATCCATCCATTTTCTAAGCAGGTATATTGAAACTACACATTACACTCCCGATTATGGAATGTTTCTATGTGTAAATACCCAAAATTGTGAGTGTAATTTATAGTGTCGTGTGTGTACACGTGAACAGGAGAACAGGGATTCTGCTGGTGAGACACAATTCAGCACAACACTGGCAAAGAAAACCACAAGAGAAAGAACCATGTTGACTTATAAGGCAGAGTAATAGTACAGGTTTTATTACAGAATGTTGCAAACTTTCAGGGCTTATTTGACATGAGATTGACAAAGACTGACCAAACTGTTTGCTGTGAGATAAATTTGTTTTTGCATACTAGCCTGAAACAGGACTGAGGTTAGATGACTTTTGGCATCCAGAAAAACTACTCAACTCTGTGAGACAGGAATAACACAGATAAGGTTACAGCCTGCATTGCAGTCTTTCATAAATAACATTGGCATGGATGCAACTTACTTACTCTGCTGTCAGATTTGCATTGTTTTCCCTTTAGCTGTGAATCCTTTTTATCTCTTTTAGCTCTTGTCAGTAAGTAAAGGCTGGCGTACCACCAAATGATTTTGAGCTGTTATTGTACAGTAAAATTATTACATAATGTTGCTCTAATGCACTGAAACTTTCACTTCAAGTCCAATGTGCTTTTTTTTACAAGACGAACCTGGAAACAAGACACAGGGTAGGAAGAAATAGATCCAACAAGTATTAATGGCTGCAAAGTCAACATTTTTCTTTTAGCCAGTGTAAAGACATTGGCACTGGTAAACAGCCCATTTTACTCAACAGCACAGGGAGATATAGTGACACACATCAGTCAAATCAACCTTTATTCAAACTCCAAGTAGATTGAGGGTGTACTCACTTACTATGTCAACGAGCATTATACAAAAAAACAAGGGATTAAAAGGAGTGAATATAAATGTATGATAAATTAAATAAAGACAATAAATAAAAAGTAAATCAAGACAAAAATAAAACAAAATTATTATTAAAACAATAAACTTACGGACACTGGTAATAAAAATAAATTAATAAAATAACTACTTAGGATATGAAAAAATGATAAAATACGAACAATAAAATTAATGATAAAGTAATAAAATGATAAGAAAAATCTAAATAATAACAACAATAAAAATAAATAAAAACCTAAAACTGAGTGGAGGTGCCTGGAGATTAAAAGTTTAAATGGTCGAGTCACAGCAGTGGTGGAGTTTTGGAGATTCCTGTAATAATTTCCAGCTCACTGTGTGAGCAGTGCACTGCGGCTCAAAGCAGATTTTCCCAGTTCAGTGAAAGCTCTCAGCACCTGTAGGGTGATCCAGTCACTGGCACGAGTTTGATCAGTTTCCATTGTTTATATTATGTTTCCATTTGTTTGATGCATGCAAGATGGCATGTGGCCGCTGAGTGCTCTGTAGTTAAAGAGAAGGCAGTGTGTTTCCTGCTTCACTGCCAGAGAGGACCAACCTCCATTTTGATAGTGTGCAGTAATGAGTATTGGTGATAAAACTTAAAGCAGAAAGAAAGAACGAGTCTAAGGGCTTGGGGCTATTGGCAGGCGCAGGTCTGTATATTACATTATCGCAATCAATTATTAATAACAGAGAAATCCTTTCTCAGTGTTATCTGGATAAAACGTTTTGCTTAGCAAGGTACTTGTATTCAGCAAACCTGTCAATTCTGGATCCCTTCAGGATAGTAAGATTTAGTGAGTTAAAAGTTAGAAATTGTGGAAAACAGCATGTATTTGGTCTTCGCATTAAAAACTAGTTCATGCTTAAAGAGAGCTGTTTGGAACGCATCAAAAGAACATTTTTCCATTGCTACCTGAATCAGTGAAACAGTATAAAACAGTGTAATTTGCATATAGGTGTGCTTTACAGTCTGAGATGGAGGTTGGAATAACAGTGATGTATATGTTGAATAAGACCAGACCCAGTATTGAACCTTGTGGCACACCTTTAGTTACTAGCAGTAGATCAGATTTATGGTGTCCCAGGGTCACACATTGAAAGGTGTCCAACATGTAGCTTTATCATTAAGGTCAATGTTTTGTAAGCTTTTTAAAAGTAGACAATGATCAACTGTGGTGAAACCTTTAAAGAGATCAATAAAAAGGCAGTATTTGGTATCTGGCAGTAAAAAGGTCGTTTAAATGAAGTGTGACAGCAGATATAGTGCTGTGTTTTTCTCTAAAACTAGATTGATGACTGCACAGGACAGAGTTTGCATAAAGGAATGACCTGAGTTGATCATTTACAAGGGCTACTTAGAGATTCGTCTATAATTATTGAGACCTGATGTCTCACCTCCTTTGTGTAGAGGAATGATGTGAGTTGTTTTCCAGATACTGGGAATTCTGCAAGGAATTTCCCGTTTATCCTCTCCTGTAGTTTTTTGAGGGTTATTAGTGGTAAAGACTTTATCTATCACATGTGGAGTGATGGGGGTGAACAAACACAATATCAAGAATTTGTCCGGATTTATTGATTTCTCAACATTTGCTTATTGTCCTTGCTCTGAAAACAGTACACCAATCATGTTTTACATTTGAAGAGCAGCACAAGATTTTTTTATTTTTTTATTTTTGCAAAAATGATCAAATATAATCAATTAAAATGGACTGTAGCACTCCAGTCACCGCCTTCAGATCGATACATTGATGCAGTTTACATCTCTCTTAACCAGCCTCCTTCAAAAGGATGCTGCATGTCGCTTTGGCTTCAGCTGCAATAGATAGTGGACACTCAGTGCTTTATAAGTGTTCCCTTCCCTGGGTGAAATTAAATTTCTGGATTTCAATGACAGAAGAGTAAAGGGCCAATAAAGGGCGATGTTCTGTCTTTGAAGGTGTTGACTTTTAACAATCATTAAAAAGTGATAAGGTGTTGCCCTCAGCCTGCCCTGAACAGCTCATTCCTTAAAAGTAGATCATCCACCACAGAAGAGAGTAATCACAGGCTATAAAGAGGTCATCAACAACTTTTGGAAGAGCCGTAGGCTCTTGTGGGTGAGGCTGATGGTGAGGCAATGGATGACACAAGGTAATCCCAACATCTGCACCATTTAGTTAGGAAGGATGACGTACTCAGCAAATCATGAAGTTAGGTAAGATAGTCCCCCCCCAAAGAGGACAGGAATGTAATATGTTTCAGTGCACCGTAACCTGTATGGTGCTAGAGGCCTCTGAGGATGTATTATCCTTCTGTAGGTTACTGTCAACATCCAGATGATCCCTGGGTTAAAGCCAATTTTTAAATAATTATATTTTCGAAGGTGGTTAAATGAAGCTCACACATTTGATCCTACATAGATGTGTGATTTGAATTGTGAGGTTTAGTAGTTAAAACTGATAGGGGCGATTTTTGAAAATGTTAAAATCCCCCCCCCCAAAGCGGAAGAACAGTTTAGACCTGGAGTTCTTTATGAGGGGATGTTGCTGACTGACTCATGATTGGGGATGCATCGATACTGATACTGCGTCAGATATCTGTCTGAAATTCATTCTACTTATCTGACTCATTTACATGTGTTCATACTCAAAAATGCACTAATACCAACATCCAATACCACTTGATGTCATGTGGCATAAGCCTAGTGTACACTGCTGTGCTGATGACTCAAGCTGATGGTGAATGAGGGTTTGCTTTGCAGTAGTAGTAAATTTTAAAGTAATCAACAAAACTTGCATTATCTTGGTTGTTTTTATTTATTTTTTTATTAAATACTAAATCAGATAAGTAGAATCAATTTTGAGATGGCAGGGACTACAAGATGGCCAAAATGTAGACAAATCCACCATCACCGAAAAAAGCGGGTAAAAGTCATCAGAACTAACGAGGCAGACTTGGAAATACTGCTAAGAATTACACAAAAGCAGCCAAGAAAAAAAAGCCAGACTAACATAACAAGCAGCAGGTTTGGGGATAATGAGGGGGCAGAGCCAGGGAACGTTTCAAGGAGATGTGGTGGGATCTGGGGGAAAATTCTTTATATTTTCAGCTAGAGTGTCATAAGAACTACCCTTTTGTGCAGTTTGTAGTTTGTTATAAAAACACACACAATCACAACCACTTTGCACTCATTTACTCTAAAACACACACAATCACAACCGCTATGTACACCTTTACACTAACCGCTGCTTAATTCTAAAAAGTAGGTTACACAATGTCATTGATATCGAAAAACGTACTCACACGCAGTCTGAAAAATTACAGCATCAACTCATCCCTGCTCACGACTTCAGATGTCTGTGACAGAGCAAAGTACTACTTATGTTTTACTTGATGAAAGCCCTGCATCTTCTGCCTCTCCAGCCACCCCCATCTACAAGAGTAATTCAAGTGAGTGAGAGATACGGTTAGAATCATGGCCCATATCAACACCAACGTCCTAGAATAGCTAGGTTAGAATAGTTAGGACACCCCCACCCCCCAAATGAAGAGAAGGAGACAAAGATGCAGCTTTTTTTTATATAGGTACCATATTATGATCTGTGCTGCAGATTTATTTCATCTTACTAAGTCAAGCATACAGTGATGGTCTTTAGCGTTATTTCTAATTAACTCTATTCATTAACAGTAATAACTGAGAAGATGAGAACATATTTACTGCTGGCGGGTCTTGATCTGTACTACATCACCAAGACTGTCCCCCTTGCTAATGAGAATAATAGAATCCATTCGCTTGTAATTATATAGTCACAGTTTTTACTTTCCATTTATAGAGCGCTTATAAAATGTAGACTGTCTTTCCATCCAGAGAATTGGTGTTCACTGTTTTAAGCCTTTGACTTATCTTGAGCAGACAGAAGATGTTTGTTGTTCAACAATTGCTGAAAAACTGTTTTTATCCTAGAAGTGTAACAGTTTTCTTTTTGTCTGTTTCTGTTGTAGCACTGCACTCAGCCTTGTACTATAGCTGTACAGAGCTGATATGGTCCATTGATTGTGAGCTACTGGCTTCCTTCCCACAGCTCCATTCATGAAATTGAGGGCCTCTGATTTATCTATTGCAATGGTGCCATGCAGCTGTGGTTATGCTTCTGTCCTAATGAAGGCCTCAGTCACTCTTTCTGAAACTGATCATTTCATAAAATTGTGTACGATACAGACACAGACACATGTAATTTCGGGAACCTTTTCTCCCATGTAAACAAATTTTCTCATTGTAATCCATTTCCATAACCCGTCTTTCTTTCTCCACGTCTTCGCCCCATCACTGTCCTTGTTTGCTTCACAGTTTTTTGTTTGGGCTGCTGAACAATTGTTGTTAGCTTTGAGGGCTCTTTAATGTGTTTAGCTCATCTTGTGGTTGAGCTTTTACTAGACAGAACATTGTGGACCATATTCTCTACAGAGAACACACTTCTGCACGGTTTAATGCACCATTTCTGTTTGATACATTTAACATATTGGGAAAAAATATATAAACTACATACATACAATAAACATAAAATGTAACCTGTGCAAAAGTTATGGCACATTTCATATGTTTCATTTTATCCAGTTTAAAATAAATGAAATTTTTATCCATCAAATAAATGAAAAGGCAATAAATAAATAAATAAATAAACAGAAAGTTTATAAAAGTACAAATTGAGCACAAACATTTCTGAAAATGGTCATTGTCACCTAAGATGTTATGATGTTATGACGTTACGGTATTTTATATAATTTTAGGTTATTTCTGTTGGTCTGTTTATCATAAAATATTTGCACTAATATATATATATATATATATATATATATATATAGTGTATATATTATGTTTCCAGATTAAAAAAAGCTATAAAATGTGATGGTTTTTAATGTTGTAATGCTGGACTGAACAGCATTTTACAGGCTTAGAATACTCATTGATATTTCTGAAATGTAGAAATATCAGTGTACACATTCTGATATGATCTTTAAAAATAATAATTAAAGTATGTTTTTGTCACCTGTCTGACAGAACAGAAATCTTCAGTTTTATCAGTGTTAGAGACCACACTAGCTGTGCTAGATGCATGTCTTACATCTATCAAAACCATAACACAAGTCTTGTTTTTTGATTTTGTAGCAGTAAAATCTGTTGTAGCATGGCATGTGCTACCCTGGGCTCAAGGAGGACGCTGGAGGCAGGGTTCAGAGTTGAAGCTTCTCCCTCTCTCTTTCTATCTCTCGCTATTCCCTCTCAGCTCTTTTTAAAAGGCGCTCACGCTGCCAGCCAGATCAGCATCAGCTGGCTCTCATTAAGGGCATATAACGAGAGCTCGCCGCTCCACCTCCTCATCACCGCCCCCAACTGGCAGCTCGGCCACCCGGGCAGAACGTGAGGTGTAATGAAGCGGCTTCACTGTGTAACAGTGGGCGGGGCCCAGGTGGCGGAGCTCGGGATTCACTCCTTGCCGGCACCGTCGTCGTCCTCCGTCGTCACTCCCGTGACTCGCTTCTGTGAGGGGAGCTTGGGCTTTGCACTCCATCCCCTCCACACTCGCGGCTCTCTCCCTGCCGTCTTCGTCTCCGCTGGGTGTTCAGGCCCTGCCTTCCTGCCGACTCTCGTGGCCCTCACCATTGGGGCCTGGGGGGCGCATGCATTGCACAACTTTTTTTTTTTTTTTTTTTTGCTTTACAAAATATACAAATCTGCTGTTTGTGCTGTCACATTTTAAACTCTTTCATTAGAAAGGAAAAGGAGAATTATGGCACAGAGTTGAGTCGGAGGCAGTTTGGATCGAACGCCTGGTAGGACTTCATCAAATTTCTCGTGTCTACTAACTTATCACAAAATCTGCCACAAGCATTTTTTTATTGTCTGATCACTTAAAGTGCTCCCCACTTGATTTCTGAGACACCTGAGCTCATTTAGCTTCTATACATTTATTTTAGGCTACAATGTTTGTGGCTTAAAAATACCATATCCTAAAAAGAAATGCAATTGAACGAATAATGACGTATCCAAATTACGTATCCAATTATGTATCCAAATGATGTAATCCAGCTAGTTCCTTTAATGTATAATAATCCAAAAAAAGAAAAAAAGGAAGTTACACATTTTTTTTATGACAGCAACAGCATGTTGGAAAATCTCAGTGGATCTGTTGTCGATTAGCTTCCTATTAATCTTTTTCTGCTCTTGCTGATTATTTGTTTTGTGGATCATATTTTAAGGTATTTTAAAAAGCATATGGTAAAAATAAACAGTATACATTTTTGAAAATCTTTAAATTTGCTGTTATTATTTCATCCTCAGCTACAGTCATTTACCATTTACCATGCTAATAATCTTATTTAAACTCTGTTTGGGACACTGCTAGAATTCACAGCATTTTGACTTTTTCGTTGTGTTTAAGATTTACAGTTGTGAGCCTCATCTAACATCTGACCATCGTCTCAGTCCAAAGCACATTTATATAGTCATTGGCTCACTTGCAGTCGCACATATTAAGCCATTAGTGTATGATTTTCTGATGGGGCATGTGGTGGTGAGTCATGCTGCTGTATTGATCCACACACTGGGACAGAGCGTGCACCAGCCTCCACACTCATTCACAGGAAAGACGCGTGCCTGTGTGACCGGCCATGTGATTCTGCCGTGTGACCTCAATAAGTTATTGATACGCATCAGAATCATTATACCTAATATATTAACCGAATGGATTTTTAATAACATTTTCAGCATATGCTTTGAATCTTTGAATCTGAATGACATGAAGAGCATGACATTAATCTAGCTGCAAAGATCAAATAATAGCTGCTGTTCAGAGCATTTTGAGCACCAGACCTTTTAAGCAGAGTTTCATATCCAGCCTTTGATATAAGTAATTAGATAAAAAATGAAAGTATTTCTATCAGTATCTCAGAGAGGTTTTAAAGATTCAATGTACTTAATCCATATTCTGACGGTCATGAGGTTCTTATCTAAGGCTCACTCTGGCTCTCTTTTCAGCAGTGATTTAGCTGAGCGTAATAGCTTAGTTGGCTCATCCTCTTTGCTGCTTTTGTCCCCGGTCTGCCCTGAGAAGAGGCTCGACTGAGCATGCCTTTCAATTGCCTTGTTATTAAATTATCTCACGGCTGTGGCCCTGCGACTTGAGAGCTTTCAAAGTGTCAGAGACTCAAATTAGACTGGCCTTTCTCCAACTCCAATTTGCTGTGTGTCAGATCTGACAGCCCTTTAAAGGGGAAGATTGGTATGGGCAGGAGTCTCAACACGGGCACCCCAGCTTTGACCCAGGACTGCTGCTTCAGCATGGCCGCGATGACTGCCAATGAGCCCGGAGGATAAAGCACATCCTCATTTGCACTAACTGCGAGATCCCTCTGACTCTTGATTGACAAACCGTAGGCAGTGGGCTGTTATTAGGAACTTTAACAGAGTCATCAATGCGATATCAATTATTGCTGTGTGTTGTTCTCAGTGTTCCTTGATGTGCTGTTTATGAGAACTAAGCTACTACTGAAACCATTTGCTGCTGTGCTATTTAAGAAGTTTGTTATAAGATAGCTGTCATTAGAAGGTGCCTGTTGGTTGTTATGAATGTGCATGAGTCATTACCATTGCTGTAAAGTCATATATGCTGGTGTAACACTAGATGTCTAAATAGTTTATCTAGCATTTCTTCTTAAATCTGCTGAAATTTGCTGCAGTAGCAGCCTCTGCTCTTAAGAAGCATTTTGCCTATGTGTTCTGTGAATCTAAATGCACAGTTTATGTACTACATGCTTCTCTTTTTTTTTTTTTTTTTCTTCTTCTTCATTTTCTCCACAATTTAGACGTCTCCAATTCCACCCGCTAGTTAGGACTCGCCCAGTCACATGATCCTACTACTTGATGGAGGATCAAAGAAAACGTGGAAGGATCATGCACAAAATTGGATTGAGTTATTGGTTTGAGCAATTAGCAATGGCCAGATTTGAGGGTTTTTTTTTTTCTGCCTTTTACAACTAGGCATGAATCTGAATTAATGTCTCAAAAGTATGTTGTTGGGAGGCTTCCTTTAACATTAGGAGCAGTCATAGCAGCTACCAAGAGGCACAAGCTTTGAGCACACATTTACCATCAAACTAACACTGTTTCAACTCTGTAGTTGAAATGTATGTGTGTGAGAAGACAAAGCACAAAATGTGCCGTGATGCGGCGCACTATGCACTTGCAGTCACCGTTGCTTTTTCATAAATTCTGCTTTTTTATGTGGAGGAGAATTACATCCCTGTACAATGTTTTGGTGAGAAATAACTTCATTTATGAACACTACTGTCACAATCACTGAACTTTCTGAATGTTTTAGTTTGTCTCGAGCTTGTTGACAGTTTGCCCCAATTTGCAGCACTTTTTTAACCCAGCACCTCAA
Source organism: Pygocentrus nattereri (assembly GCF_015220715.1). Taxonomy (NCBI): domain Eukaryota; kingdom Metazoa; phylum Chordata; class Actinopteri; order Characiformes; family Serrasalmidae; genus Pygocentrus; species Pygocentrus nattereri. The sequence goes on from NC_051218.1 coordinate 13,851,600, forward strand.
GAGCGTGCAGTTAGTAGGCGGTCCTGTGTGCAGTTTGCAGTTCTTTGTGTAGCGTCATCAAATTGCATGTTAATCTCAAATGCTCTGTGAGTGCATATTGCAGTTGGCTGCATAAAGTAGTCCATGGTTGTTGAATGTAACAACAAGGTTTGAAGAGTCAGAGTATTTGTCATGCTGCAGAATTGTCAGTGACAACTCTTGACCTGCTAAGCCAGCCAAAACTATTTGATTAAGGCCTAACGAGTTAATTTAAAGTTCGAGGCTGTTCAACTGTCTAAACTTTCACAAATGACAAATATGATTTAATTTTTTTTTTCTGCAAATAAAAAGTGACTGTGCAGGATGCGTGAAGAAAAATGTAGTTATAGTTTACTGCATAGGTTGTGTTACTTCTTTTTACTTCAAAAATCAACAAAATATGTAATTGCCAATTTTATCTATTATTTGTGGCCTAGATCTGGCTTCCAAAACATGGATCAAGTCTGGTATTGAATGTGGATCCCAGAAACTGGCCCATAAAATAACATTTAGGCCGGTCATCCTCATCTGTTCAACAGTTTTGTTCTCTTCACACTCATCAGTTGTCAAATCTGGAGCTTAATCAAGTCAAATGCTTGTTTTTGCTGGGACTGTCATTACAAAAATAGCTAGAACAGACTTCATTAGTCTGGAAGCACCACAAGGCAAAGATCTCTCTCTCTCTCTCTCTCCCCGGCAGAGTGAAAAGATGTGCTGACTTTACACAGTGCAACAGTGACATGACAAGGTTAGCCAAGCTGTGAAATGGATGAGAGGAACTTAGTGAGATCCAGTGCAGTGAGTGATGTTAATTGTAGGGCTGGGCCTGTCCAGTCAAAAGCTATTTTTTTATGAATTCCCATGGAAGAGGCTGCTTTTCTTGATATACTAGACGATGATGTGTGCAAACAATTCCTGACTGAGTGTAGAGGAGTGACCTCCCAGCAGCTGGAGCCGGAATAAAACTGCTGACTCTGGCACGCCATAGAGTGCAGTGACTGCATCTGTGGCCGCAATCTGACCTGGCCACAAAACCGCATAACAGAGAGAGAAAAGAGAAAGCAGATAAGGCGACGAGAGCCCCAGCTGCTGTCTGAGTCTCGCAAACCAAGAAGCCAAAAGCAGGCTGAAGGTCCTTTGAATGTGAAATTGCAACAGATCACAGAGCACTGATAAATGCAGATAGACAGCTATGGATAAAAGGAAGCTCTATCTCTGTCTCTATCCTGATAAACATGTGAGACGTAAGGCGTTTGCGAGCTGATTAAGGAGGCTACACTTTCCACCTGCTTTAAACTCTGATTATTCTGTTTTCTCTGGCCTTCTAGGGGATTCTGTCAACTGGCTGTGCTGTGTATAGCACCGGCTGTGCTGTGAACAAATCTTCAAAGTGGTCAATACCTTGGTCCAGTGGACCATTTGTCTTTTTCTAAGCTCATGAGCATAAAATTTGGCCCCAAGACCCCCTTACACAACAGAAAAATGCTTGAAGCCAGCTTATCTGTTAGCTTTCAGTGCCTTAGAGTGGTCACATAAAAGACTGACCTTCCTTTCCCCTTCTAAGTTAATTTGACAGATTCTCTGAAATCGAACACAGGCAATAGAGTAATGGTTCAAAGCGTCTTTTATCAGCCGACTTGCTCGACGAGTCTTTTACAGACCGTCTAAAAGCAATTGTAAGTGACAGCAAACGTGTAAGTGGGAGCGCGTGTTCATGTGTGTCGGACGAGACTTTGCAACGTGAGCGTTTGTAGATTTGGTAGTTCTACTGGATTTCCTGCTGTGCACAAGAGGAACAGGAATGATACATTGAAGAGGAACAGCATGACAACACAGGCAACTTATTTGGGCTGCCTACTCAAATTTCATTCAGTCAGTTTAGCAGCAGATAAATATGACCCGTCCCCAACAACCTGCCCAGCACAAGCACTGTCCTGTTCCAAGCAGGCATGAAAAGCAGCCATCAGTGTGGTTGAATTTTTTTAGACAGATGTCCACTCTCTCCTAGTTAACCCCTTTAACTGTAATGACCTTTCATTTCAGACTACATTGCCTCACTCTCATAACTACATAACTTGCATAATAGTTTAATAGTAGTTACTGATCATTTCAGAATCTGAATCTGTGATTTGATTTTAATGAGGTTAGTATGCAGAAGTTTGAACACCCCTGGACAATGATTGATTTCAAGTAAAAATAAGAAATTAACATGTCCTCTACAGCAGGGTTTCTCAACCTGTGGACCAGCAGTGGGCCGTGATGCACCCTCTAGTGGTCTGTAGGCCTGTTCTTAGGGGGAGGCAGTAGTTGGGCTGGGCCAGTAACATCAATAAGTCATAAAAGCATGAATGTTAAAACGATTAACTTGATAATTAAAAACCTAAGAATGAATTATTTTCAAATTATAACCAACATTAATATTGACAGAGACATACAAATAAAACATTGTAGTAGCAGCTTAGCTAAACTCAATTAAATGTCCTTGGTTTGAGACAGTGCAGCCATAGGCATGTACCAGAGAAGTTCCTTCCTTGTTTGGTGATGACCTATCACACCCTTTCTTTAGTTCGCTTCGTTTTGATATATATGAATATTCCATCTATATTTGGGTCTGCAAACAAACAGCTGAACTGGTCTGGGTCCCATTCTAAACAAACCCTGGTTCAGTTCACTGCTGATGGAAGCCTGTTCTGTGATCAAACAAGGGAATTCATCAATAGAGCTTGCTTTCCTTCTAGCAGCACTTTCAGTACCATTCAGTCAGTATAATCTGCCAAGTTTAAAGTCTGACTCTTTACAGGCTCTCATCGGCTCTCATGTCTTTCCAGCAGCTGGAGCTGCAGCTGTTAAAAACAACAGGCGAGCCTTAAAATAATGGTGAAGATCCGCGTTTTATTTCGGCTCATTGATTGTGAGCATCAGCAACCAGAGTGGTTCAATTCAAACTGATAAGCCAATGACAAACAAGCAGATATCAAGTAAGGTTTGTTATTATTGTCGATTTGTGATAAAACTAACACAAAAGGCCAGTTAGAGGTTGTGGGGTTTGGCCATTTCAGATTAATCAAAAAAACCCACAACACTAAAGAGACATCCCCAGCCAAACAATTACTTCTGTGGCAAAGCCAGTAGAGTATTTTCAGTAAAAACACAAAGCACTGCAGCTCCAAGTCACAGCTCACATCTACCTCGTACACTTTTATCACCTCCCTATTTTTTGTAATATGACTGCAACCATATGTTTTTTTTTATTTTTATTTTTACATGTTATGGTTTTTAACATAATTGTAATTTTTGGTTTCTGTGATTGAACTGGTCTGATCTTTTTCAGGCCCTAATTCTCAGGTTTTTCAAAAGAAAAAGAAAACTGCATTTTAAGAAAGCTGAAAAGCTGCTTTGTATGTTTGAACTTAATTATGTAATTGTAATTATGTAATTATGACATTTCTCTGCAAATTCTAGTGCACTGAGTTTAACATATTGGAAAAAATGTGATAAAATATGTCATAGCTTCTTTTTTTTGTCCCAGTATATTAATTTCAGCAAATAAACAGTAATTGTGTTTTTAATTGCGTAAAAGTGTGTTCTCTGTAGAAGGTGTGTTGACTTATTTTCATAAAATCACAAAACATGTAATTGGACCCGGAACATCCCAAACTTCCGCATGCAACTCTATTTATTATTCTAAAATGACTAAAAGCTGTATAACATCATTATGGAGTCAAAATTAATAAATGAATATCTAGAATGCCTTGTATAACAAGTGGTGGTCAGTGGCCCAGTGAACTGATAAAAATATTGTTAATGATTGAATACAGTATATTACTTATCACTTCAAGACTTCTTGTTGTTCTAAAACTTGAATTATTGAATAAAACACCTGAAATATTTGATACTATGTAATATTTGAATGCACAATTTTTTCTATAGAAAATTACAATGATTATAAATATCTGATCATAAAATATGTGATTCCAGTTGTTTGATCTGTAGTGTATTTTGCCAAAATCTCTGAACTCTGGTGATGATGCAATCTCAAAATGAGTATCAGGTTTTATGCTAGAGGTTGTTTTTTTGGGGGCTTAATTTTAAGGCACTGCAGTCCCAGCAGGTGTCGGGCAAGTGTTTGTGTGGGGCTGGCTTGAACAGTCATTTGCTGCTTGTGAAAGTGGGTGGGCAGCAAAATGGGTGGGCATGCCCTATGCAAGTAGTGCAGATTACAAAGGCTAAACACTGACAGGTGCACACGAGAACTATAGGCCAAAGTTGACATGTGCGGGTGGGCATGATGAACGGAATAATAAGCCTAGAGTTCAAATGATTAATCAGTGAGTTAAAAGAAAAGGGTGACTTTATCTCTGTGCTCTGTCTCTGCAGGTGTGCTGGCCATACTGATTCCAGAGCTGGACCTCGTGATCTCCTTGGTAGGGTCAGTCAGCAGCAGTGCCCTTGCGCTGATCTTGCCTCCTCTTCTCCAAGTCATCACCTTCCACTCAGAGGGCCTCTCAGGCTGGATAGTGCTCAAGAACATCATCATCAGTTTTTTTGGCCTGGTGGGATTTGTGGCTGGGACCTACATCTCCATCGTGGAGATCATCTCGCGTCAACGAACCAAGCAAATTGACGTCTACTTTCAGGTCATGTGATGGCAACCCTATTAATCAAAAGGTTTATAGACTGGTTGAGCCATTCACTCACTAAATGGCCCATCAATTTTAATTTAATTATACTTGAGATTATTTTAGTCAATACAAGAATGACCTTGGCTTATTTAGAGAGGAACTACTGACCTTGCGTGGCTCATCTTTGTCTGTTTATTCCTCAGAGCTTGGTTTTGGACAAACCACAGTAAATAACTGATTCACTGAATGCTCCTGAAATAGAATTATTTTAACTTTGGGTTTTTACCTGTGTTTTATATATGTGCATGTCTTTTATTGAATATAGTTCACCAGATTTTAACATAGTCATGGCACAATGTTACATCTGCAGACTATTCATCTGTGTTTATTTTCAAGCCCAATACTCAAGAAATTTCCCACAAAGAAAAGCACTGTTGTTCATAAAGAATGATATTGAGTTTGTTTTGTTTAATAGTGTCCAAAAGGCTCTTGTCCTTATTCATAAAGGAATCATATTATTACCTTTTTGTTTATCTTTGGTCAACGATTTTTTTTGTCTTTCACAATTCATATGGTACTTATTGTAGACACATACAATTTTGTGATATTTCATTCTCATTATTTACTAAGTGGCCTTGTTTAATGTATTTTTGCTTAAAGGGGAATTGCAGATTATTCTAAATTTCTACATTATTCAGTTGTTGGGATATAAGCAAAGTTCTTCAGAGTGATTTGATAAGAAATGCTCTGTTCTAGAGAAGCTTACCAACTCTGACTTCTTTACAGTGGTGGTGATAGGAGCCAGGGATTACAATGCCTACAGCACAAACATAGCCATTTTATTTACTATCCAGAATGACCAGTGAACCTGCATTTTATATGTAATGTTGCTATTGTTAAAATAGTAGTAAATCTGGAAAAAGAGGTTTTCTTTGGGGACTGTTTTGCCTTATAATGACCTGCATGTACCTCTCCACCATGAATGTATTTTCTTAATATGTTTTTGGCCAAAATCATATCTCAAAACTATTATACAACAATGTCTCAGGCATCAGCGTCTTTATGACTTGACTCAAATTTAATAGGTTTCCTGTACGGGAGCTTTTAGAGGCATCAAACTCAAGGAGTCTAGTTCCTATCACCACCACTCTGAACAAGAGCAGAGTACTGCATATCAAACCAGATTAAATTACTTTGTTTACACCTTAGCTGTTTAATTGTGTGGAAATGTTGAAGAGAGTTCCCCTTTAAGAGGTAATATGTCAATATATAGTAAGGAAAAAGTATGAAGTATTTTTTCTTCACAGGACATCTTCAGGTGTCTCTTTTAGAAATCCATCACAGAGAGAAAGTTTACACTTATAAATTGTTATTTTGTAGAAAAAATAACAGTAATCATTTGGTAGTTGCTTAACAGTTTATTAATCTGTGTTTTCCTGGAAATTTCTTTGAACCAACTGAATGGCTTGCATATGTAATAGCAGTTCTTTGATGAATCAAAGATGAGTCATTTGGTGAGCCTGGTACAGAGCAAAGATCAACTTCACACCTCACTTGGCAAAGAAATTTAGAAGAGATTTTTCAGAATTATAGTTAGCAGATCTTTTAAAAAACAAACACAAAAAAATCAACAAAAACAAACCTTATTTACCAAAACATTTTAAATGTCTGTTTGGGAGCTAATGAAACAGTTGTATATATTTTGAATATTTCTCATATTTTGAGTTCATAAATGAACAGAACTGTCTTTTTTTGTTTTGTTTTTTAAGATTTTTTTTATGGAGATATAATGGACTGTCTAAGTAGATTGTGTAATAAGTTGTTTGAATTGTTCTTTTCAGCTGCTTTGCAATGTCAGTGCCAAACGGAAGAAACTTGATGTAAACTTTAATTCATGTTCTGTACATCACATTGCACTCATGTACTGGTGGTGTTAGTTTATGCTGTTTTTGGGGGGAGGGGAGCCTTAAAATGCAAGATTTTTGTATACTGTTCATTTACATACATGTATACTGTAAATGTAAAGACGTGTAAATTTCATTAGGCTTATTGCCCTTAATGGTTCATCATATATCAACAGTGTTTCATCAGTGTTAGTATAAGAACAACTTTGTATATTATTTTTATTCACTGAATCTAAACATGAGCTTTAAAACCACCATAGCTTGTTTTGTTTTTTTTTGCAGCATCTAAATGTACTTACGTGCTGTCTCCTGCTGTAGGTCATGGTCTCTAAGTGCTGAAAGTGTTCTGTAGAAATGCAAAGTGAAATAAAAAGGTCTGTGCTTGTGAAATGGTGTCTCTTTTTACCTCAATTTGCTTGTATGAAGTGTGCTGCCTCTAGATGTAGAGATCACTGGCAGGCTGTGTGGGGTACTTGCAGAATAAAATAATGTCAACAGCCCTGAAGATGTGTTGAGTGCTGAGAGCAAGCGACTGCTACATGCTTGTTACATAATCCCAGTCCCTTGTGAAGCAGGGGTTAGAACTGTGTCTTTGCATTTACAGTTGCCATAAACTTCTTTTTTGTTAAGCTTTGGTGAAAATGAACAACCAATAAAAGCATTAATATTAATGATTATTAGGGTCCAAGCACACATGTGCGTAGGACCCCATTGTACCCCATTGTATTATTATTATTATTATTGTTGTTGTTGTTGTAATTGTTGTTGTCTTGATTTAAAACAAAGATTAGTATTCAGTGATTGAGTATTCAAATTTTTGTGCCAGATGCAGTTTTACCACTAGAACACAAAAAGAATGTGTGATGCACTACAGTATTCTTTGAGGAGCTGGCTTACTTCCAAACTCAGGCTTTGTATAGTAGTGTACAAAATATATCTTATGTACCGACAAGAGAGAACACCACTGGTACAAGGCAGAGAAAGTTAAGGCCTCTTCGTGAGCTGAAAACAGCAGAAGTGGTGGAAATGACAAGTGCACCCTGCAGGGTCTTCACAGAGATCTCCTGGTTTGACTTGGCAACCTCACGCCCCAAAAAAACAGACTTGCTCATGCTGTCAGATCCTCCTGTTCATCGGAAACATGTATGATTTTAGAGAAGAAAAAATGCCCCTCCCTCCTTAGGTAAAATTAAGGCTAGTGTCCTAATTTCTGTTAAGCTACCATTATACATTATTATTTAAATATATTATTATTTAGATGTAATGTGTCCGTGTGAACGCTTAATATCTTCTAAACCTCACCGCAAAAGCAGTCCAGTATTTGTAATTGCTGTCTAACACCTTCAGCTAATCAGTGCTTCATTAAATTAAATCAGACATGCTAGTGACAAGCAATGGCTGAATTCCACTGAGTAGGTGTTAAATTCTTGCCTTAATATTTATGTGGATTTTTTTCTATTATTTTTATTCTATTATAGTAGTGTTTTTTAATTAAATAAATAATAGTTTTAAACATGTTTCTTGGCTGGCTTTGACATTTTTAGCATCAAATACACATTTCATTTTACTGAAGAGAAATCATTTTTAGGTCTGTCACAATTCTTCACAAGGGGGCGCTATAAACACTGAAGGGGAACAAAATTCTGTAGTGATGACTTGGTGAGTTATTTCAGCGTCTGACACCAAATTGTGTACTGATGTTTGAGGAACACTTCATAGCCTATACAGATCCGTTAAAGCAGTTAAATATAACCAGTTAACTACCTTTGTTTTTGTTTTTTCCACCTTCTTTATCTCAGCCTCTCAACTGCTCTGACCAAAAAGCTTCAGCCTAGCTTAGCATAGCTTCAGCCGTCACAATCAGCCGAATAAATGAACCTGTGTTTCCCTTTGGTTAAACATGGTTATCTTTAAAAGGTTCTGCTTTAGTCCTTCAAAGAAATGGGGAGTCTTGAAACCTCTCAGGGTTTTAGGTTAAGTTAGGTGTGCAGCCTTCAGCTTCATCATGGGTAACGTTAATCACCATGAAATAGGGGAGTGAATCCCTTCCTTTGAGATGAGATGATGCCCATCAATACACGATGAAAAGCAGTAGTTATATTATGATTCAATACACTTTGATTTAATGTTGAGACGATACTATTCGGTTCTGGTCCAATATGTTGCTGTTTCGTTCATTTCAACATGCTGCCCAGTTTCAATTTAGGTGAAGCTGCAGGTTCCATTCGGTTAGCATTACACTGGGCCGCCCCAGTAACAAGGTTTGTGATGCAGCCCGAGATTTGTCCGAAGTATTTCCGATCTTTTGAAAACTTGGTGGTGTTTTTTAGATGGGAATTGTCTTAATGGATTCCAATAGAGGTCTAGTTTCCTGTAGAACACCTCTAGAGCCCATTAGGAAACTATCAAACGCATTTAGAATCAGCATATAGGTCACCTGTTAAACCATCAGGATCCTTTACATTGCAATCAACCTATTAAAAAGCCAAAACACATTACGAAACCGTCAGTACCAACAGAAACACTTAACATTGTTTCTATGGGTTTTCTCAGCAAGTCAGAGACCGCTGGACTGATTTACCATTTCTAATCGGGATTTTTTTTACACCCCTACCTGGAAATGATGTTGAATTGTTATTTTTATGAATTCTAATCTCTACTTTCTTTTTTCAACATTACAGTTATATTGTCTGGTACAGTTTCAGCTGTTTTCCCTTCAGACCAGGGAATGCCATTTTTCTGCTCAAGGAAAATGCTATTTTATTAAACAAAGCAGAAAAGGCAACTGAATAACAGGGAAAGTCAAGCTTTGCATGCCACCCCCCTTTTAACTCCTCTTGAGACATGAACCATGCAGCAGATACCAAAGTATAAAGAAAATTTTAGATACACGATCCTGGAAACCATGTTTACATTAATATAACCAATGAAATGAGTCACTGCATGTTAAAGTGACAAATATTTATGTCTAAGAGAAAGAGTGTATTTGAGTATCTGTGGCTTACCTCACAAATAGTTTTGGTCAGGATAGCATGTTTAAATGAAAAATTCCTCCGTATCACAGAGTTCTGCCGGAGTGTTTCTCTTTTTGATGGAGAAGTAGCACATAGAGCCAGTTGATTGGCTAAAAGGCGTGTCAGTCATTATTTTGCTGTCAGTTGGCCATGTCAGCTTCTTGGTATCCATCTGGCCATCCTTAGCTGTAACAACAACCAAAACACCAGGAAATGCCTGAACCTCTGTCTTTATCCTGTCCTTTTACTCCACTAGAAAACCGACCAGATGTCATTCACATAGCATACAGTAACCCATACTTGCACAACGCTTATGTTTACTGTAATTTATAAATGCACACTCCTGATATCCTAACCATTGTGTTAGTTGATGCAATAAATTTACCTGGACAAGTTCCATCAACATGTAATGACAACACTTTAAAACAGTAGCCAAAGACTGATTCTACAGCAGCAGGGCCATTTGGTTGGTCACCAGTGAGCCAGTCTTGCCTGCATTTCCCCAAAAGCTTTGCACCTGCGACCATCCTTCATTCTGTGATAGAACATTTTTTGATAGAAAAGTGCTGCAGTGCTTTGGTGATACCAAGCCCTGATTTTTAGTTAAAGCGATACTCTTGCTAGACATGAATTTTACATGATTTCCCACCAAATATACTATATAGTATATATAGCTTGGCGTGTATGTTGTTTGAAACTTCTTTAGTTTTATACTACAATTCTAAAGCTACTGTAGCTAACAGATAATACAAGGATGGTATCAATGAATGAAAATGAGTCACACAAACTGCATGTCTAAATCATGATACCCTTGCCTCAAACAATGTCAAGTTATTAAGTAATCCCTAATATACTCGTTTATATTGTATGTGGCCTCTGACACTGTACGACCTACTGTCATCTATAAAATGGACAAAACGGGCTCCTGAGTGGCTCAACTGTATAAGTATAGGTAAGACGACTTTCTCCCCATCACTCAGTGCAATACTAACATCTGCTCAGACATTTCTGAGCTAACAAACAAAATTGGCAGTTATTGTTCTCCTCTAAGCATGTTGAGCTCTGCAATGATGTGTTAGTGGCAGTTTGAAAAGATGTGATGTCTGGCAACACGTATCTCGGAGGAAGCGTGCAGCATTTACTATGGAGTTCACCCATTTTTATAAGTAACAGTGTTTTTATAGGTAATATTGGGTCTAAATTATCAACCATGGTTCAGAAGAAATTTATTCTTAAAACCCACTTTCACGAAGATTCTGACATTCACCAGTGTTTTCTTATTTGAAATTTGTTCTTAGGTAAGTACAGCATCTATGCACGCTCAAGAACACAAAGCTGCTAACAACTCTACAGTGTAAGAACACATGAATATGATGTAGAACTTTTCACATTCTAAAGAATGAATTTAAGAAAAAACTTAGGAAGATAGGCTCCAGCATCCCCCGCGACCCTGACGGAGAAGCGGCTTAGAAAATGGATGGATGGATGGATGGACTTAGGAAGATATTGGTGACTGAAGCCCATTGAGTCTATCTGGAATTACCGAACAACACAACATGGTTAAAGACATGTGTGTGATGATTTAGGCATGCAGTTCACCCAGTGCTAATGAATGGTTATAAGCTTCCATTACTTATTAGCTAGATTAGCCCCACAGCTCCAGTGCAAAACCAGCTGACTACATATGAGGTAAGAGGGACACTGTGTAAATTACATTTTGTTTTCCGCAAACTATCACTTTAAGAGAATTGCTGATGTCTGTTCACTGTGTGTGTGTGTGTGTGTGTGTGTGTGTGTGTGTGTGTGTGTGTGTGTGTGTGCTAAATGCATTAGCCTAAAGAAGGCTTGCTGTGTGTGATCAGCATTAACAGTCCCTTTGCAATAACCTCAGCATCTGGATGAAGTGTCTGCACCTTTCCTGAGGCATAAATCTGCCGCCCAAGCCATTCCACTGACCTGAAAAGTTCCATGTCAAAAATTTGCTTTTCTATGTGCTTCACCTGCTCTGAAAGGCTAACGATGACCCGGGGCAATGTTACGAGCGAATAGCCACAGGCAAACTTCAAAATTCCTTTGCAATTGTTTCTACCGAAACAGAGTTACAAGTTTACTGACTGATTTCTAGCATTTATCCTTAAAGAGATGCAATGATACCACTTCTCATAAAATTCATAAAAATGCACGATACTAACATCCGATACCACCTGATACCTAGTTGAGTCTATGCTGCTGCGCTAATAAAGAAATGACTCAAGCTGGCAGTGATTGAGGGTCTGCTCTCACAGAGTAGTATTGCTGACGCCATAGTCAGACACAAAGTTGTTGGTCACTTGAAATACACTATATAGCCAAAAGTATTCACTCACCCATCCAAATCATTGAATTCAGGTGTTGCAGTCACTTCCATGGCCACAGGTGTATAAAACCAAGCACCTAGGCATGCAGACTGCTTCTACAAGCATTTGTGAAATAATGGGTCACTCTCAAGAGCTCAGTGAATTCCAGCGTGGTACCGTGATAGGATGCCACAAGTCCAGTCGTGAAATTTCCTTGCTACTAAATATTCCACAGTCAAATGTCATTGGTATTATAACAAAGTGGAAGCGATTGGGAATGACAGCAACTCAGCCACGAAGTGGTAGACCACGTAGAATGACACCTCAGCGGATGCTGACGTGCATAGTTTGCAGAGGTCGGCAACTTTCTGCAGAGTCAATCGCTACAGACCTCCAAACTTCATGTGGTGTTCAGATTAGCTCCTTCCTGTTCCAACATGACTGCACACCAATGCACAAAGCAAGGTCTATAAAGACATGGATGAGCGAGTTTGGTGTGGAAGAAGTTGACTGGCCTGCACAGAGTCCTGATCTCAACCCAATAGAACACCTTTGGGATGAATTAGAGTGGAGACTGCAAGCCAGGCCTTCTCGTCCAACATCAGTGTCTGACCTCACAAGTGCGCGCATACTTTTGGCAATATAGTGTATTCTGCCTTGGTTAATTATTATCAGGAATATGCTGATAGTAGCTCATTTAGCTCATTTTACACAATCCCAGTCACTTCCCCAAAGCAGGTGGAGAAATGTAGGCCAGCAAAACAGAAGCAAAAACTCCATATTTGAGGTAAAGTGTGTGCTGACTTTGTAACATATGAAACGTTTACATATGCACTACACTTTGCACTACATTGCACTTTGCACTAAATTGTATTACTTATTATTCTTTTTCTTTTCTCCCCGATCTACTCTGAGCCAATGCAACGTAATTTTGTTCTAATGTGCACTGTATGGTGTAAATTTGAATGACAGTAAAGCCTGTCTAAGTCTTTACTCTGACTGAATGGAATTGCAAAGTATAAATGCTGATTTATTGATTTTTTTATCATCTTTGTAAAACAGGCTGCTGAGAGTCTGTATTTTCCTACTCTTCTATATCACTGCCTGATTTTTGTTTTAGTGCACAGTGTGGTACAAGTTAGCAAAGCTGCTGTAACTCAGTTTCTTAGTGTGTTTGCTTGTTATGTGGGTGCATAGCATGCTTTTTTGAATGAAACAGATTTATTGATAATTCCGTATGCAGAGGCTGCGTTTTACTTGGCATTTCACTTGAACGTGTTTTCATACAGTGTGAGTATTTAAATCAAAGGCTTTGTCTGTACATGATGGTCTACTCAAATTTAGTTAGGCCTACATTTGACACAATAGACCACACTATCTTACTAGATAGACTGGAAAACCCTGCAGGGATAAGAGGAATAGCTCTTTTCTGGTTCATGTCCTACCTCACTGATCACTATCATTTCATTAATGTAAAGGGTCTGTCCTTACAAAAGTAAAGTATGGTGTTCCACAAGGCTCTGTTTTAGGGCCTATATTATTCATTTCATTTACATTTACGGAATTTGGCAGACGCTCTTATCCAGAGTGACTTACAATTTGATCATTTTTACACAGGTAGGCCAAGGTAGTGTTAGGAGTCTTGCCCAAGGACTCTTATTGGTATAGTGTAGGGTGCTTGCCCTGGTGGGGGATTGAACCCCAGTTTACAGTGTAGAAGGCAGAGGTGTTAACCACTACACTATCCAACCACTATTCATAGTTGATATGTTACCATTGGGCACCATTATCAGTAAACACATTAAATATAAATTGAAATTTCCACTGCTATTCCACTGCACTCAGTTATACATATCAAGCGAACTGGATGATAAAAACAAACTTGGCAAGATTGAGGACTGTGTAAAAGACATAAAAGACTGGATGTTGAGTAACCTTCTCCTACTTAACTCGGATAAAACAGAGCTCCTTCTTCTTGGTCCAAAAATATCTAGAAACAAAACTTTCTAACTTACCTCTTAAACTTAAACATTTCTCAGTTGCATCAAGCTCATCTGTTAAAAATCTTGGTGTCATGATGAACCCTGATCTGTCCTTCAATGCACATATAACTAATATCACTAGAACAGCCTTCCTGCATCTCCGCAATATTGCTAAATTAAGAAATGCATTATTTCTACAGGATGCAGAAAAACTAGTTCATGCTTTTATTACTCCAAGGCCAGATTACTGTAATGCCCTGCTGTCTGGCTGTCTCAGCAAAAGCCTCAACAAGCTTTAGCTAATTCAGAATGCTGCAGCCAGAGTCCTCACAAGAACCAGAACATTTGACCATATTAGCCCAGTTTTATCAACCCTGCACTGGTTACCAGTTAATTTGATTATAAAATTCTATTATTGACCTATAAAGCTCTAAACAGACTCGCCCCTCAGTACCTGAGTGAACTTCTCTCCTACTATGAATCATCACGCCTACTTAGATCACGAGGTGCTGGCTTACTACTGGTACCTAGAATTAATAAAGCTACATCAGGGGGGAGAGCTTTCTCATACAAAGCCCCCCAGCTCTGGAATAATCTTCCTGTTAATGTTCGGGATTCAGTCTTTAAGTCTAGGCTAAAAACTTACTTGTATAGTCAAGCCTTTGGTGAATAGTCTTCCCTGTCAGATCTAGGCCAGCCGGAGTCTTTGCTGCTCTGTTATACTGTAATCTGTGGTCAGCCACTCTTCACAGAACTGACTCTTTGTTTTCTTCTTTTCTTTGCTGAGTTGAACAGCTGCACATCCTGTGCATCTGATGCTGTTGGCCCTTCTGCCCTGATCGTGTGCCACTGCTCACCAGCCATCGGCTTGACCACCGCTGTTGCTGCTGCAGCATAATCATAAACTAATCAATTTAGCCACTGCTTTCTTTTTTTCCCACTTTGTTCTATAATACTTCATAGTAACAGTGTTTGCTATCTGGTGTTGACCAGAGGAGGATGGGTTCCCCTTCTGAGTCTTGGTTCCTCTCAGGGTTTCTTCCTCTTTTAGGGAGTTTCTCCTTGCCACTGTTGCCACTGGCTGTGCTCATGGGGGCTTGGACCCAGATTTTTCTTTTTTTATTTCTTTCTGTAATACTGATTGTTCTGTAAAGCTGCTTTGTGACAACACCTGTTGTAAAAAGCACTATATAAATAAAACTTTGCTTGCTTGCTTGCTTGCCTACAGTGTGAGTCACCAGAAAAAAAGCATCTCTAAATTCACACAGTGTATGTCAGGCTTTAGAGGACATTCAGCTACAGCTCAATCTGCCAAAAAGACTCCCAACAAAACGTAAAACTTGAAATGTTAGCTCCTCAAATTAGCTCCGGATGTGATTACTGCTGTTGAGTGTTGATGAAAGACACCTTCATTCATTGAGGCTCACCCACGGATTCCCTCTGGTTATCAGAGTGTCACTGATACCACTTTTTTTGCAGTGAAAGCACAACTTACCTTATTGATTTTTAGCTGTTTTACCCTTAAATGCATATCAAACAGTCTCATTATGAAGTACACCCTTGATTTTTCTTTTCTTTATGTTTTTTTGGGAGGTTTGGTGCTTTGACCCTGGTATTAGTATCAGGGAGTACTAAAACATGTATTCATAGTCATACTTGATCTGACAAAAAGGTATTGATGCATGGGTTGTTTTTAAGATAGCAAACAGCTACTGATGTTTATGGCCCCTAATGGTCAAGAAAATGGTAGAAAGTAAGTTTTCACAGCAATCATTTACCACAATTGTTGTCCTTTATAGATTAAGGGAAAGTGGTGAAATAAACATATCTACATTTAGCCATGCATGGCAAACATTTCACATTTGTGAGTTAATATGAACATTGCAACAGTACAAGAGGAGAAGCACAGTGATCGATCTTTATTAAGACAATATTTTATAGATGTAACACTCGAGTTCGACCTCTGGTCATAGCATTATCTACATTTTAAAAAATGTGATTGTTCATAAACACTTAACCATCCTGAAATGTGCAAAGAGTGGAAAATGGAGTAGCGCTTTTATGTTCTTTTAAATACATCCATGGCTCTCTCGCTCACAGACACTCACACAGTTCTTTTATGCCTGTAAGGGTTTAGGCACACAAGCAAACACGCAAAATAATGAAACATTCCTTGCGCCTTTCAACAAACAGAACATTCATTTTAGATCATTTTTCTTATACATTTAGCATCACCCTAGTGGTTTTATGGAAAGATGGTTAAATGGGCATTTTGCCTGTGGGCTCTGATATGCATTCCTGCCATTACTTCCTTTAAGAACAAATTATGATTATGCTTAAATGTATATGAAAGGTTTTCATCAGTAAAGCATACAATCATATATTCAATTGAGGTATTACAGTGTTTCACAAGGTTCATTCAACAAAATATGTTCTCAAAGGTATTACGTTATATCCGTTTTGATTTATTTACATTAAATATTTTAAATTGCTTAGTTGAAGATAGTGCAAAGTGGAAAACATCTTCCAATATACTGTGTGTATGTTCTTTATATTACATTGGACACTTAGGTCCTGGCCTATGTACGTATGTCTAATGACAATATGCATGTAATTGCAGTGTGCGCTTGGAGGAGGTAAAATCAGACAAAAATGAAGATCACAACTTCTCGGACTGATCTGAGAAATCATCCTCAAATAGGATCAAACCAATTATGAGTAAACATATCATCTCAAGAGTCATTTGGAAAATTGCGGATCGATAATTTGTTTCAAGCCACTCTTGGTTTAGAAAATTGCTGCTCTGTCCTACTCTGACTGCACTGATAAAATCCCAGATGTACGAGCCGTCTATTTGTGACGCCCAGATGGACTGGGCTAAATAACACACTAACAGAAACAGGCAGAACAAAAAGAGCCAGCTGCTGTTTCTGTTGAGGGCTGGGTATCAAAATTCAATATTTAATTTTTAAGGTCCTCCATTATTTCAATACTACTGACAATTGAAAAGCATTCCATTTTATAGAACACCAAATTTAGTAGGATGAGTAAGCAAGCTGTGATTGGCTTTCTAAATTACATTTTACAAGCATGTTATTAACTTTAGCGCTTGGTTGCTCTGCGGTTCCTTTCAATGAATAAATATACCCACCTCCAGCACCTCACTCTCATGTGCCCCGCCCACTTTGCAATGCATTGAAGACAGTGGTCAAGACCAATGGGTAAGGGTAGATGGCCACTACTAGATCTGCTACAGCCAAACTCACCACAAAGGTATTTTCTGTAAAAGAAAGAAAGAAAACAACTAAAGATTCATCACAGTCTTTTGAATCATAGACTGTTGCATGTTTCCCTTTAGGTTGCAATTTAAATGGCACACTGACCAGTATATACCATTATAGCAAATACTGCAAAATAGGCCCAATCAAAGTTTTAGACAAATCTAAGAGTGTTGTTTGCCCAGGACAGATATGTTGAATACATGGTCTTCATTTCAAAACCTCTGCTGAATATACGTGTTGCATAGCAGCAGCAACTGCTCATCACACTGTGGGCTTCGGGTTTCTGCAATTCTGTGACTGGATTCTGCATAGGGCTAGGCGTTTAACCATTTTTGCTATTTGGTTATGCACATTTAAAATGAGTGATCAAATGTCATTCAGTTACAGTCTGTAAGCATGTTCTTGGTAACTAGGCCTGCCACAATCACTACATAACCACTTGTTCACGGGTTTTGAGCCGATCACACTTATTTGAGCTGATCACAATTATTTAAGACGGCCACCGTTATTTTCCACAGTTGTTAGCTTTCACAATCTTATGAATACATCAACAAACAAACAAACAGAATGTGTTTTTAGCAGTTGGGTTGAGATAAATAATATGCAAAAAGAGATACAAAAGATCTGTATGACATTTGACAGACCATGGAGCTTCTGATTGGTGTTATAACACCTTTAGAGGGCAGCAGTGAGTAATTTCTTTTTTTTTTTGAGCTTGAGCTGTGTCTGTTGTCAGTTGGGAAGTACGGACAGCTTCAGAGGTGTCAAATTCAGGTCCAGAAAGTAAAAGTCCTTCCCAGGATTTTGTTCCAACAGGCTGGCTTCTCTAGTTAGATCACACCACCAGCAGAGCTGTCCAGCCTGTTGGAACAAAATCCTGGGAAGGATTTTTACTTTCTGAACCTGGATTTGATACCTCTGATTAAGTGACCTAACTAATCAGCCAATCTAGCCACTTTAGGCTGTACTAATAGTTGCGTACAGTTAACCAAAAAGACAATTAAGTTGTCAATCACATTTATTTATAATTAAACATCTGCTAAAAACGAATGATTGTGATAGGCCCCGTAGGCAACCCTGCAAGGTGACACTTTACTGCAGGGTAGTGTTAATAAGGCTGATACCTACATAAGCATTTTATGACAACTGACATAAAACACTTATTCCAGTAAGCATCATTTGTCATAAAGGATTCATTGCCAGATTTGAAGTCGTAACATCTAAATCAGGTGACGTTGACCTTAGACATTAGGTTTTTCTGGGGCGAAATGTCATGTCACATCAGTAGCATTATGTATACAAAAGATATACAAACACTTTAAATGTTTATATAAGTTTATGGCAGTTGTCATGATGTGTTTTTGTGGGTGTAATGTAGCCTTATGAACAATGCCTTACAGTAAAGTGAACCCCTCAATCTTTTTAGTTAATATGCTCATGTCTAGCATTTTACACTAATTTCTGGTTTAAGCCATACCTGCTTTGTAATTTAAAAGAAGGTACTGAAAACAGTAGCATTCAGGCACCGGTATTGTACTCAAGATATTGGTACTGGTATTGACATTGAAATTTTTTGCCGATACCCAGCCCTTTTCCTCAGAGATTCCAGCAGCATTTATCATAAGGATGAGTTCTCTTGCACATTTAGATGGTTATCATGACAATCTGCCAAATATACGTTTTTGAATCATACATTAATCACTCTGTGCAAACATAAGGATGTACAAGGAACACACTCAAACATAAGACTGTATGTGTCCATGTATTTTGTAATATTTTGTAATAAAAAGCAAACAGCGAAACAAGTTATTTGACAGGGGTGTACCCATCCCAAACACCGCTGTCAATAGTTGCACCATTACTTCTCTTTCAGTCAGTGCCTGTCTGTTTGAATACTGTTCTCTTTGTCCAGTTAAGTCACAGTGCTTGTCTCCTCTTTGAAAAAATCCTTAACAATGGAACTTGAAAACAGCAAGCACAATCCTTTTGTACTCCTTTCGAAAATTGTGGTTGAGGACACCATAGATAACCGCATTCAGGCAGCTGTTGAAGTAAGCCATGAAGTAGCTGGCTGTAAAAAGCCATTCAGGTATGGCCTGGCCCAGTCTAGGGTAGATGGCCACTGCCAGGCCGATGAAGTTCAGCGGCGCCCAACACACGGCGAACAGCACAAACACCACAAACATGGTCAAAAAGTTACGGAAGTCATGCGGCTTGATCTTAGGCCTGATGTCGGGCTTGACCCGCTTGCGAACCTGAATGACCAGGATCCAGATGCGCAGGTAGCAGTAAGTGACAATGCTGATGGGCAGGATGAAATGCACCACCACCACCGTTATGGTATAAAGTGAGCTGACCGACTGGGCAAAGGTGCATGAGTACACCCGTGGGTCATACTGCAGGGACTCCACAAACCAGTTGGGCACGATGGCCAAGATGGTTAGTGACCAGACCAGGATCACGTAGCACACAGTGTTCTTGCTGGAGAAGAGCTTGTCGTACTTAAGGCTGTGGCAGATGTAACAGTAGCGGTTGATGGCGATGCCAGTGATGTTGAAAATAGAGCCAATAACACTGAGCCCCATCAGGAAGCCACTGATTTGGCAATGGATGTTACCTGCAATCCAACCGTCATTGAAGATAGCAGTCAAGACCAGTGGGTAAGGGTAGATGGCCACTACTAGATCTGCTACAGCCAAACTCACCACAAAGGCATTCCCTACAAAAGAAAGAATGAAAAAAGATTCAAAATTACACACTAGTTGATATCAGTACATGCCAGTGTAGCCCTAGAGGGATCTTTGCATAGGGCGGATACTTAGAATATATGGTCTTCTTTTCAAAACTCCCGCTGTGCAGACACAAACCCTTGTTGTGTAGACACAGCAATTCTGTATGGATCCTAATCATGGATGGGCATTAACCATTTTTGCTGTTTGAATATCCACATTTTAAACAAGTATTTTTCAATCACCGGCCCCTTGATTTGATTAGCTGTCTTTGTAATTAGGCATATGCAATTTAACATACCAACAGTTGGCCTATAGAACAATAACTCACACTGTATCTTACACTGTACAAGTTCATCTTCTTTTTGTTTGAAATATATCTATAATAGTTTTGCTGTTAATTAGTGATAGTTTCAGATGTGGCCAGATAAGTTAGAAAGTTCAGGTTATTTGAAAATTTTGTATTTGTTTACTAACCTTTTTTTTTTTTGCTAATTTAAATATATAGATATTTTTACTGCAGAGAATGTCATGAACAGTCTTTATTGTGTCTCACAACATGAAATTGATGATGCTCTGTCAACTATATTAATTCTTAATACTGGTCCACCTCAAGGCTTTTAAATCATCTGCTGTCTTCTTTCGTTGCTCATGATCATAATAAAATTTGCAGATGACACCACCATGCCTGGCTTGATATGAGATGAAAATGAGATGGTCGACAGCTAAGAGGTACAGGATCTTGGAGTGCAGTGCCAAGAAAATAATATTGCTCTTAAATTCATTAAAACCAAGTAACATAATATGGACTTTTGGGAAAGCCTACATCCCCTGTGAACGGCGTGGACAACTTTAGTTTTCTGTGGTCATTATCATTAAAACTAAAAAGCGTCTATTTTCTCTTAGAGAAATTTAGACTGTGCAAAAAAGCTCTTATCATGTTTTACCCAGTCCACCAGGTTTCACATCTATTTAGTGTGGATAGCACAGCACAGGACCTCAAAGCTGTAGAGAGAATTATCAGAGCTGCTCAGAAACTCACAGACTGATCCTCCACCACGGAAGATGTCTACCACAAGGCTCCAAACATCATTAAGGGCTCTTTCTGTCTTTCACACATTGTTCTCACTGCCAGCAGCTCAAGATTTAAAAACAAACGATTTGTGCACTCTAGGTATTTTTGTATTCTTTTATTGTTTTTATTTCGTGTCATTTTGTTTTTTTGTCTTTCTCATATCAAAACCTTGCAACGATTTCTGTTGTTTTACATAACATGAAAATGTCATCTGCCCTTTATAGTCTGAACATTTCATAATGAATGGAAATGGTCCAAAATTATTTGTAATCAAATCTCATTGAGTGAGGCGTGATTAAGAAGTTCATTATTATCATACAAATGACATGAATCATGACCTGAACCTACTGCCACTCTAAGGTTGTGAAGGCTGTATACTGCATACCTTCTATCATTAACTTCTGTGGTACACTTGTAAAAATATACACATTTATATCATGTACACATGAACAAATTAATACATTTTGAATTGCTAGAGAAAGAATCTGAAGATGAAGAGGCTGTGTTTGATATGATATACATATCAACAGAGGGATTTTGGGAGTTGTAAATGAATAAGATTGCTTGGAAAGGGATGAAAGGAAGCTTAAGGCTATTAGTAAGTCTCTGTGTTATTAGACTTTGCATGGGCTATGTACTGAAATGATGTATTTAGCTACAGGTTCAGATATACTTTCAACACACACAGTAGAGGAACAACCCACCTGTTCAGCCAGAAGGGATTTGGCTGCCTCGTGTGAGCAACTGACAAGTATGTGAAATTGCAGGAAAATCACTTAAGCGGAACTCTAGTGATCAGTACTGTTCACTCGCAGAGTTTCAATTTCAGAAATTAAAAGTCTTTCCTGAGCCCACTCACCTAGATAGAAATAAAATGTCAGTGCGTTAAAATAACTGTTTCAATTAGAACATTTTCAATTTCAAAGTGATTTCTCCCATCCCTCTTAGATTAGTATTTCTTCTGCTTGCCTGATGAAAACAAAGTGTTGCTGTGGCTCAGGTGCCCAACTGTGTGACCGGAGGCAATGCTTTGAATTTCCAGAATTATTGAGCATACATTTCACACCCAGCCATGCAGCAGCTAATCCTTCAATATGAGCCTGCTGGACTGCTACGTGGACTACATCGCTAACGTGATAGACACAGTACACTGAGGGGGATCTTGGCGCACATACAAAAAGAAACAGGAAGATCATCTTGCAGCAGTTGCCCTTTACATTCAAACAAAGTTGAGGTAACAGAGCTCTCAGTGCATTTGTCTCCTCAGCTGGGTCACTGAAAGCTAGCTAGCTAGTTCGCGTACAACACTGAACAGCTTGACAAATACTCCTCATGAAGGAGCAAGAGTGGTTGTCTTGGCTGTTGTTAGCTTAGTACTAATTCATAGCCATTACTTTGCTCAGCTAGTACTAAATTAGCAGCATTAGCAGAATGTTTGCTATAATGCAACTTGTCTATACCACATTGGTATAAAAAGGCAACCAGCAGAGAGGAGAGAAGGTGCTGTTCTTGAAATAGAACCCTAAGAGAATCATCTTGGGGAAAATCTTTGAGCCATGCTGTGAATTTTTCATAGAATTAATGCACTGCCTGAGGTCAACTGAATGAGTAAACGAGAAGGTTCATGGTTGAAGTGCTGTACAGTAGAGATAGTTCGGCTGGGAATGGACTTCACCGTCTCTGGTATGAACAGCAAGACACTGAGTATGCAAGGCTGCACTTATCTTTGACTAGCCAGGGACAGAAATTTCTCATGTGAGTGTTGTAAATTAGGCCTGGCATAGGCTCTGAAGGAACTCAACTTTAGTATGGTGAAGGCATGAAGTTCTGGCCCTACAAGTGTGCCAGCATTGACTACTGACTTATAGCTGAGCTCTGTGTTGGAGTAATCTTCTTTCTACAGTAAAGTCACAGTTGACTTGTCTGGAGATGAGAAATAATCAGCAGATTTTCTCGACAATGCATGCTTTAGTCATAAACATTCATCCTCTCATTGTAATTGTGTAGCTTTAACCTTGACACGAATTTTGGCATAAAGGCGTTGTTTACATTAGTATTAATCATGAGCCAATGAAGGATATAAAGTAAGGTTCATAGTTTTATCAGAGATTAGACAGACAGTCATGTGGACTACTTCTGTACCCTTAATGTACCCACAGAAGGGCAAACCTATTGATAAACCCATTTGTGTTAAATCGATCTGGTGGAAATTGATGAATGGGCTCAAGTCATCTCACATTAAGCAGGTTTTCTCACTTTGGGCCACAAATTAAATTCAGAAGTTGTGCGTCATTTGGACTGAAAAAAAAAACAGGGGCGTGCGTAGGAATCAGTGCTAATAATAATAGGAAACATCTTCTCTGTCTATGTGTGCTACACATTGAGTCAGTCAAGTTTGTGACCATGACACACATTAGATAATGCGGCCAGTCGCCACTTTCACAGCCTCTATGAACTCAGTGTGTGCTAGTTAGAATTCACATTACAGTGTGAATGTCTTTGTAATGTCTTTTATCAGGGCAGAAGATAAAAACACACAATTTATTACAAAACATATTACATTGAAAATATATTAAAATATATTCTACTTCTAGATTTGAAATACTCTTACAAAATACAGTACTGTGCAAAAGTCAGAGACCAGACATCATTTAATTAAGTTCTAGTCAAAGCAGTCATTAAGTAAGTTATTCATTTTTCGGGAGATATTTCTCAGGAGAGTAGATATGACAATCCACTTGCATAAGGACAGCGAAAAACGAAGGGAAATAAATGAAAAAATAGTTTTGAAAAGAGTTTACAAAACTGGATAAAAAAATACATTTTTAAATATTTAAAAAAAGTGCAAGACCAAAACTGTCCCCATCAGATAAACAGCACTTTGAGCTTTCCTCTTTGAGAAAGAAGACAAAATCACACTCCACTCTTGCTTCAGATCTGTAAAAAGATTCGGTTCATCCCTCCACTGTGAGAAGACAACTCAAAACTATGCATCTGAAAGGATGAGAAGCTGTCAAGAAGCTCTTACTGAGAAAAGAAAATAGACCAAAAAAGAAAACTTGCAAATCAACCAAAGAAGCTGTTGGTGTTCTCAGAAAAATGGACTGCAAAAAATACAACCAACTTCTAAAACTGGACTTTGGGGAAGTGAAAAAAAAAATATTCCAAAAAGAATGGAAGCTGCTCTAAATACTGAAAAATTAGATATTAAATTCAATTGTTGAGGCTTCTGTGTACAGATTACACCATATGTAACACTTCTAGGTAAAGCAGTGTTTTTGCCCTGCTTTTCCATGTAGTTTCGCACAGTTTTGCAACTCATGCTCTCCATCATGAACTATGATCAATAAGACTTGAATATTATAGCAATCGATTAAGGATTCATATGTGATATTCATATGCATAATGTGATGCAGATTTGTTAATAATATTATATATTGTAATATATTTGAAATTGGATCTAATCTAGTTTTGTAATAAAAAAGAATAATAATATATCATTACATCATGTTATTGCCCAGCCTTAAATGACATATTTCATTTTACCTTAATCTGGAACTGATCAGTAAAAATAAAAATGACGTCATCTTGAATGTGATGAGTATTAAACATGCATCACTGAAATATGTGTTAACTTATAATGTGTTGAACTTAACACCTGCCAGGGTCGTTAGTAATTATTATGGTTCCAATAAGTAGACCTATGTTCTATCTCAGACATGATCAATCACTGTCTGAGGAGCAGCGTTCCTGCAGGCATCAGCCATGACTTTCTGCTGTACATCCACATAGCTTTAAAGGTCAATTTAGATTAAAACATAGCTTGGGCACTGCATTGATTGGGGGACTGAACTCCACGTTGTGGAGAACAAACAGTGCTGATTGCACCAACTATATGAGCTGGACTCTTGACAACATAAAATCTGATCTCTGTTCAGAAGAATATTTGAAGGGCGTACTTAGTATTGATCCTTAAAACAGAATCTTGTACGAGCAAGAGATGAAACTGGAGAAGCTGCTGATTTATATGCCCCAAAGCACATTTTTGGAATATGATAATGTCTCTGTCCAAAGAACTTCCTTGAACATCATCACTGTCAAAAAAATCTAAATAGCTGTGATAAAAATGTCATAAAAATGTATCTTTATTTCACTACATCATTTGAATACAGTCCACATTTTGTGGAAATTCCATGATGACTGGGCAAGTGAAAATGAAAAAAATAAAATCTCTTTACATTAACCTGCACTGAAAGAACCTGAACCTTCTCCTGTAAAGTTCCATTTCAGAGATGCTTAAAAATGAAGGGAGCGATACAACAGGAGAACCACTTCTGGTTCCCTAAAGGACCTTTCAATTGAGTGGTCTCAACTGAGAATTGAGAATTGAGGAGCAACATCCACTAAAAAGTTCACTTTAAAACAAATTAGGCAGCTTTTACACTAAAAAAACAGTAAATAACCTGGTTAACATGAAATTTTGAGTTCATTAAACTTGAACTAGTAACAGAAATTAGTCTGTGATGTACATTTGTTAACTTATTGTATGAAATTCCATTAATTCAGCGTTCATTTCAAGTTAACACTGTTACTTACTTTTATAAGTTTAAAGGCTGCATATTTTCTGTGTTCTTTAGGGAACCGCAAGTTACCATTTGTGACACCTTTGTTTTTAAGAATGTTGAGTTTTAAAACCTTCAGAAACCAGAAGCAGGAGGAGCATCGAAATCTTCTGAAAGTTAACCAAAAGTGGACACTGCCTTCAGAAGCTTCACCATCAGGCAAAATACTTCCAAAGAAATGCATGGACTTGGATGTTACATTCATAGAGTAATCACATATTACATAGAGAGAGGCACTCTTGATATGGAAGACCTGACATGACATTTGGGTGCAGAAAGTTACCTTTTTACACCTGTCTCTTTCACTCAGGTTGTATCTTTCAAATGTCAGTCATAGCTGCTCAGGCATAATAACAAGACCCAAACCTCGATGGGGAAAGGTCAGACTGTGCTGCACTCATGTGATGTGTCCAGATGACAGACAATGTGGGCACGCCACACGCGTGGACACACAGCAGGCCAGCAGAGACCCCCTTTAGCTCCCTGTGGATTAAGAGTAAACAGTATCCAGAATGGCCCAAAGCAAAACGCACACCTGCCATTTACCTGCTTTCCTGAGTTTTCTGTTTCGGAACACCGACACGATGACCAACAGGTTGCCCAGGACGTCCACGACGATGGTGGTGATGAGCACGCTGGACAGTAGCGTGACCACCCAGGGGAAAGGCAGGCTCTTGCTGCGCCCCTCTCCAACTGAAGCGTTCCTCAGAGCTCCGTCCGTCGCCTCCACCATGCTCACTGCGTCCTCCGCGCCATGGGACAGAGGGAAGTGGCACGGCCCCGCGTGCCACCGGCATGAAGTGAGGCGCGCGTGCATTGAGCGCGAGCGTGCAGCCTGGTAGCTCGAGCCTCCGGCGCCGCGCCGCTCTCATCGGAGACGCTCAGTGGCACGAGACGCTGCAGCCGCGCCGCGCGCCACATCTCCCGCACAAAACACGCGCTCTGGAGCAGCGCGAGCGCTGCGCGGGGCTTTTATTGTGACACTGCTCCACGACAAATGGACATGCAGTGATTATACAGAAGCGCACGGTTACGCACAGGGACAGTGGAGCTCAGAAATGCCCGTTCTCTGTCATAAAATATAAATAAATGTTTAAAAACACTTTAAAAAATCTGAGCGTTAAAAGCAAAATTAAAGCTCGCTCCAGAATCACGGGAGATGGTATTTGTCGTTAGCGTCTCGGTTACTTCAGTAAACCTCTGCCTCGAATGGTCATCAGCCCTTCGTCCATAAGTCCGTTTTTTGTCTTCATAGAAGTGCAGCTGTGCTTCTTTCATCGCTGCTCGCGCATAACGGCTGCCAAACCGCTGGAGTCGGAGAGTGAAAAAACTTCTTCACATCTGTTGCACCGCCACTTAAAGCGGAGAGAGAGCGAAAGAGAGAGAGAGAGAGAGAGAGAGAGAGAGAGAGAGAGAGAGAGAGAGAGAGAGAGAGAGCGAGAGAGAGAGAGAGAGAGAGAAGGAGAGAGAGCGAGAGAGAGAGAGAGAGAGAGAGCGAGAGAGAGAGAGAGAGAGAAGGAGAGAGAGCGAGAGAGAGAGAGAAGGAGAGAGAGCGAGAGAGAGAGAGATAGAGAGAGAGAGAGAGAGAGAGAGAGAGAGAGAGAGAGAGAGAGAGAGAGAGAGAGAGAGCCGGCCGCGCGCCTGAAGTCTACTTGTCTTTTCCCGCCCGTATTCTGACAAGCACCGCCTTCCTGAACGAGGATTGGCTAGTAGGAATTGGCCTCTCTCACTACGATTGGCTAACACCGTTTCAGCGGACTGCTTGTGTGGAACTACCAGCGAATAGTAACGCAGCAAGCGTTACTACCAGCGAATAGTAACGCAGCAAGCGTTACTACCAGCCAATAATAGCGCAGTAGGCGTTACTACCAGCCAATAATAGCGCAGTAGGCGTTACTACCAGCCAATAATAGCGCAGCAGGCGATACTACCAGCCAATAGTAGCGCAGCAAGCGTGACTCTCCTTGTTAATCCAAGCGCGGAAGGGCGTGGCTTAGGGGAATACGGGTTGAAAAAAACAACACGTCCCCGGCTTCCTCAGCTCCGCTCTCTCTGCACCTGAAGTGCCACCTCCTTGCTTAATGCGTGTGCTACAGTCCCAGGTGTGAGGGAGAAAAGCCACCAGACAGCAGGAGGCAGTTATGGCACTAGGAGAAAAAGCACTGCACATCACGAAACCTGAGTCCCTTCGCTGCGCTACGGCTGAATTTCGAGTCACATAAATGACCAGTATTATAGAAAACTGATTTTCTTTGCTTTTCACAGCTGAAAAAGAAAAAACGGCATTAATTCCATGCTGATCTAAGCTGGTCTGGTGCTGGTTTAGCTGATCACCCAGAATAGTCATGCTGGTTGATCAGCATAACAGCATCTAAAACACAACAGGAGCTGTAAAGAAAAATGAGAGGGTGGAAAATGTTCACTTGAAAATGTTTTTGGGACATAGAATCCCACAAATATTATGAGTGGATCTTATTTAAATGCGAGAAAGAACATATGATATGGATCCTTTAAGTTGCACCATGATGCGTATCCTCTATTCAGCCACAAATGGACAGAATGTCCCTTAACATGCACCCTGATGACCATTTGATACTTGTAAGAGGAGCTCCAAAGATCTAAACATTCGTCACACAAAGCATTCTCAGCCGCTGAATTTATGATCAAACTCATGTGTCGTCCTGCAAGTGCACTTCATCCATCATCATCCTTTGTTGACGCTTGACTTGAAATGCTTCCACTGACCATATGTTAAGTTTCACCTTTTTTTTGTTTGTAATGCCATATTTGATGATATTTGATCATTGGGCCCAAGGTTTAGCAAATTACACCAAATGTTTACCTATCAATCTCAGAGATTGTCGTTTTTCAAGATGGCATTTTTGGCATCATCGGTTTGGCCATCCTTTCCTCATATTATATTCCTCTATATAATATAATTTGCTTGTTTACTCCCTGTTGTTATATATTAAACAGGTTGATGCTCTCATGCCGTGCCAATCCACCCAGCAGAAACTAATGTTAATCTAAATGGTCATGCAGACTACAAATGTAAGCTTTTAGCATCATAAATAATGAATATATTGTGTTGCAGGTTGTGAAGGACATTTTTAAAAGCAGTTGCCATCGTTGAGGTGTATTGTGAATAAGAGGGAGATAAACAGACATCAGGGCTGTCTGTGTATAATAGAAGTGGTGAACTAGTGAAGTATGTAGTATGTGAATGTGAATCATGAATGTATATACTGTGTCAGTACTTATATCAGGGGCCCTGTCAATGTTTTAGGGGGTTCACCTATATTGAATGGAAAACAAATGTGATATTTGATGTTTAAATTGTTACTTCATTGTTGTTTATTTTTGTTTTTTGTTTGCTTGTTAGTTGTTTTTTGTAAATATATGCTCATTCCAAATGTGGTCTCTGTAACATCTTCCAAAAATTTGGCATATAATCATGTTTACAACTACATTACCAACTACACACACATTTTCCAAACTACTTATCCTTCTGGGTCATGGGGTGCTGGAGCCTATCCCAGCAGTCATTGGGCAGGAGGCAGGATACACCCTGCACAGGTAGCGAGTCCATCGCAGGGCATGTTACCAACTGATCCAGTTGGTAAAATCTTTTTTGCCATTCTTCCATCATATTTCCAAGTCATCAGCTGTGAGCCTCTGTTTTCATATTTTGTGCTTCATAATGCCCAAACTTTTTCAATGGGAGACAGGTCTGGACTGCATGTAGGCCAGTCCAGAACCTATGCTCTCTGATTACGCAGCCGTGACTCTGTAGGACATGCAGAATGTGAATTGTTGAAATATGAACATCCCTGAAAAAGACATTGTCAGTGTATGTTGCTGTAATATGTTCAGATATTTCAGCGTTAGTGATTCCTTCACAGATGTGAAATTATCCATACCATGGACACTAACTCCAATGCCATAATAGACACTGGCTTTTAAACTTGATGCTGGTAACAATCTGGTCCTTTTCTTCTTCAGAAAACACAACAACTATTATTTATAAACAATTTGAGTGGTTGACTTGTTAGACCACGATACATGTTCCCACCATGCATCAGTTCATTTCAGGTGAGCTCAAGTCCAAAGAATTTGGCTGCGTTTCTGAACGTTGCTGACGTCTTTCCCACCCTGCGTAGAACAGTCTTAACTTGCATGTGTAGGTGTAGTGCATGTTCCCAGACCAGTGTGGTGACATCCATCACAGAAGCATGCCGGTTTTCCATGCTGTTCTGTCTTAGGCACTGAAAGGGATTGTGGTTTTTTGGCCTTGCCTTTTATGAACAGAGATTCACTGAGTTTTGAGACTGTGCAACTACAGTCACTCACTAAGGAACATTGCTAAACTGCTAGATTAATTGGTGATGAATTTTGTGCTGAGCAGGGTTAGGATGTAATGGAATACAAGTATACAGAATACAAAAATCCATAGTATCCGCATTCAGTCAGAGTAGTTTTTTATTTAGTATATTACATATTTTTTTATTTAATATTTTTGTTCACACATATATATATATATACCATCTTTCAAAGAAACACCATCACTATTTAAGTGAAAATGGATGCTTTAGAAACACTGAAGTTTCTTCTAGAGCTTGAGTGGACTGATAAATCACTGCGTTGACGAGTTACTGAACTGAAGAGTCTCCTCAGTACTGCACATGTTCAGGAGTGATAAGCTCAGCTTTGGTAATGCACTAGGCTTGTGCATGTGTTCTGTGGCAAGGTACATACATTTTATTAACTGAAATCACACAGCTGCTCACATTAAAGTCAAATTTGTAAGATTTTGTTATTGGGACGTGGTGAACTGTTGTTTTAGGTCATGATAAGGCAATGGAATTATGGGAGCAGCAGTGGGGTGAAGCAAGTGATGAGTCAAAATAAGAGAGAATTTTGCATTTGTTTTGTATTCATTTGAATTTTAATGAAACATATTTTCAGAAGAATTATCTGAATAAAACTGTCAACTAGTAGCAGCAAGGCACACACACACACACACACACACACACACACACACACACACACACATATTCTAAGCCGCTTATCCTTCTGGGTCGTGGGGGGAGCTGGAGCCTGTCCCAGCAGTCATTGGGTGGAAGGCAGGATACAACCTGAACAGGTCGCCAGTCCATCGCAGGGCAGACACACACACAGACCTATACATTCATCCCAATACTCACACCTAGGGGCAATTAAGCATGTCCAATCAGATTGACTGCAAGTCTTTGGACTGTGGGAGGAAACCTGAGAAGCAAGGAACCTCGACCCCCATCTTTGCTCACGAACACTCCTTGTGTAGCCAAGCATGATTGCATTACTTGTTTAAGTTGTTTTTTGAACACTACGAAACATTTTCAGTCTTAAATTGCCCTTTTTTGGAATCTTTCGCAGACATCAATTTCATATTAATTGTACACAATAAAGTTGATAAGGTAAAACATGAAATATCTTTTCTTTGTTCTGTTTTTATTTGAATATTATTTGAATAATATTGAATATATTATTGAAACCCAGTGAGATTCATAGATTATCTAGGCTCCTAGACTGCCTAAATACTATTAAGTATTGAACAGCAGACAGTTTCTCACAGCTCAATGCAGATAAGACAGAGGTTTTGATTGCTGCTTCAGAAAAGGTTACCCCTGTGATTAAGTCTTGGGCTTCTTTCCTCTCCCGCCCACTCTTACTTGCATAGGCGGTATTTTTAATCAATCCTTGTCGTTCAATACTCGTGTTAAGCAGCTGACCAAATCTTGTTTTTCCTTTTTAAAAGAATATTAGTAAGCTGAGATCTGTAGTTTCACATGCAGAGCCAGAGATGCTTCTACACACCTTTATTTCATCTCACATTGACTGCCGTAATGCTCTTTTTTCCTCAGTTAGCACATCTTCAATGGATTGACTGCAGGTAATTCAGAATGCTGCTGCATGACTACTTGCAAGGTCTAACAGAAGGAAATATAAAGTCCTTTATTAATATTTCTTCACTAGCTTCATGTTGTATATAGGATCTAGAGCACTGCAAGGTCAAGCTCCTGAATATGTCCATGTGATCCACTTCACCCTTTATTTATCAGCTCGTTCTCTTATGTCAAATAAGTTAAATTTACTGTCTGTTCCATGTAACTTGCTTTAAGACTCATGGTGATGGAGCATTTGAGGTCATAGCACCTAAACTGTGGGACGCTCTGCTCACTCCTTTAAGGTCGGCTGATAAATGAACTACTTTACTTACTTACTCAGAGTTTTCTGTTTATTTGTGTTTCATAAACTGTCCAAGCTTTTTTGAACAATTTACTCTGTTAAGAGTTAAGACTAGATTTTTTCATAATCATTAGTAAGCTAATTGTCTGGAAATCATACTGCATTTGCACTGTAATCAGTTTTGCATTTTGATTTTAGTTTTTTTTTTGTCATGAACACATGCAGACTTCATTAAACTTCATTAACTGGAGGCACAGCAGGGCTAACATATGAAAGTGTGCATTTTCAGTTCTCCTCTGGGAATTAGCTTCAGAATTCATTTTGATTTTCTTCAGTAATTACACTCAACAAGAGAAAAAAGAAGCAGCACACCGAAAGAATTATTACCTGAAATTGAAATTCATTCATTCCTGCCATTCAAAAGCGTGTGTTTGTGCAGAGTGAGTGAGTAATCACCTTCGGCTCATTTTTAAAGGGATTACAATGCGTCCCCTCATCTGTGCAGCGCTGGTCTGGCGGCTCTAACACTGTGTAATAGGTATTAATGAAAATCATCACCCTTAGGGCTGGGGGAGTTCTCCCTCTCTGTATAGGCGAGCTTTGAGGCGTCCGTATTTTACATTCATGTTCATTTGTGAATAAACCTCGTCAAAGGGTTGGCAGAAAGAAAGCCGTCCCTGTTTTTCCCTGTTGTTAATGTGTCATCTTCTTTCTGCATTGCAAACCAGGACAAATGCACTAAGCTGTGTACATGAGCCTGTGGTGCATTCAATCTGCTGAACATCTAACGGTTTCGGGTCGTGTTATTGACCAGCGTTCTCTGTTTACATGGGATACAAATGAATGCAACCTGTGCACATGGCTGGCTACTTGCACTGAGGGTCCACATGTGTTTGTAGCATCTCTGCTGTTTTCCATTCATAGTGAAATTGTGGATGAACAGAGAGAGAGAGAGAGAGAGAGAGAGTGAGAAGGGGGGGGGGGGGATCGGTGGTTACTCTCAGAGACTGGTCTCCTTTACCACAGTAGTCTGGCTGCTGGGCCTTAAAGTACTCAGTGAGTAGCAGATCAGTTGCTGAAGAGCGCAGTCTGTATTAAGAGGATTTACCCTCTAATACTATGCATGACCTCTCCATCAAATGCATTTGTTCTGTGCAGAAGTCTTAAAACCTGTATTTTGTACTGTCTTGGACAAATGTTTATTTTGAGGACAGGACCATTTATTAGGACAGGCTTTATTTTTGGGTTGATATCAGCCTGAAATGAATGAAAGTCAATAGAGAGTCTCTCTCTCAAATGGCCTCATTTATATGTATGGTGCCTCCCCAAGTTTCAACTTCATACTGCTGTGAGTGCAGGGACTAAACGAACTCCTACTGAGTTCAAATGTAGGAATTAATATTACACTGCAGATTTTACTCTGAACAGCCTTTACTAAGTTTATCTCAGAGCAGAATTAATTTGATGGTTGATTTCATGGTTTTTATGTATATTAACTCATATGCAATTATGAAATTATCTGCTGATGATGCATTGAGACCAATGTTTGTATGGACCACAGCCAGCGTGAACGAAAAGAAGCTCATGTGGTAATGAATTCCGCCCCAATCCAGTAATCATACTTACCGCCTACTGAGCTTTCTTGATAAAGACAAATTTCAGTGTTTAAAAGGAGTCAGATATAAAGATGCAACATTAAAGTATTAAATGGAAAGCTAATAGCTCTCTTGAGCACATGTAATCAAAGGCAATATCTTTTCCACATGGTCTGAAATATTTATAACATCTATGACATTATCCTTTGGTGATGTATTCATCTCAATGAAAATCAGCTTACTGCTGACAGCAGTTAGAAGAATATATAGGAATGCATAGACCTTCAGAGCTAAACCTTTTTTAATTACACTATGACCAGACGTATCCAGACACCTGACATCATTAATGCTTCTGTGACTGAATGCAGTTAAATTCCCCATAGCAGTGTTTTAACATTGTGAAGCCTTTCCAGAAGAGTAGAGGCTGTTACTGCAGCAAAGCAGGGAACAAACTCCCTATTAATATCCCTGATTTCAGAAGAAATGTTGTATAAGGAGGTGTCTACAAACTTTTGCAGCTGAACTACAGAGACCAAGGAAGCTTTGGAGAATTTTAAGTCATAATAAATGCAGCTTCAGCAATAAGATATGACCTATTTGTGCTTAGAGTTGCACAAATCACCACAGATAGCTCAGCATCTTCAGAAGTACACTCTGAATACCCGGAATTCTTGATAACATCACTGTGTACATCTGGCAGACCTGCGTGAATGTGAAAAAACTGCTGAGTCGTGAAGACACATTGAACTCTAGCCTCTCCCAAATGGTGCTGACTCAGATCTCCCAGTGTTCCACTGTCCTGATTTATGAACCCACTCCATTATGTCCAGCTATTAATGTAATACCTTTGATTTTCCAGCAGTGGAAAAGCAGATGCGCCGTGTGGCACCTAATGACAAAGCTCGCACACCTCTCTGAAGAGATCTGAGCACAGAACTAAGAAATGCTACCAATCGACCAGAGCTCAGCCGCATCACCATTTCTGAGACCGAATGCAAATTAAGTAATATCATATAATTGTAATGTTACATGAGCTGTTGCACTCTCAGTAGGAACTGAATGACGCAAAGAAGTGATGGGGCACATAATGCAACTGTTTTAAAGGGAGGAAAAGGAATCAAGCTCGAAAAACATGTTTGCGCACTGAAAAACAATGATACAACACTGAGTCAGTGAAACATTTATTAACCACATATTTTTATTTATATAATACTATTTCATAATATTTCTTATAATGATGAAATCTAAAAGCAAATGATTCTCTCACAGAGGAACAGATTTAAAACATGGGATTTGTCCCACATTGAATTTAAAAATACAAAGCAAAACAAAAAAAAACCCAAAACAAAGATACATTCTTTCTTGAACTCACTGGATCACTGTACATACATCAAGTTCAGGTGGTCAACCTAAATGACAGACATGAGACAAGCTGTAAATCATCTCCAGAAATACTTCAAACAGCTGCCATAAACAACAAGACTAGAACAGTTCATTTTTTTTTGCTTCAAACACTAAGCACTATCCACATCAATGACATAGCCATGGGTCAATAAGAGAGAGGGGCAGTACATGCACACATTTCAATGGCTCAGCCCTGAACATGTACACATGTGTACAGCTTTAATAAGAATTCCCATACGTCCTCATCACAAACTCTAAAGCCAGCGATCATGCCATCCAGCATCTGAACAGTGTTCCTATTGATCGCCTTTCAAGTGTAAACAAGCCAATAAGGATAGGACTATAAAGACATATTGTGGGTAGCACTGGCAAACACTGTTTTAAGAATGGAATAGTACACATAAGCTATTAACAAGGTCTATGATGCATTTCTACAAAATGCCTTTGTAGAAATCATGTTTACCTTTTTGTTGTGAGGCAGACTGTACCCGTTAGTTTCAATTTTGTATCACTTTATTCTAATTCAATTACTTTTGATCATCAAACTCCTTACACAACTGCAAAATTAGGAAAATAAAAACAGTGCATGAGTTCACATTCCAAAAATACTGCATATAATTACTCACAAAGCACTGCAACCCAAACATCGTACATGCTTGTGAAAATACATCTGTTTAACAAGAACTCATATAAAGTATGGAATCTATTCTTGATATATAGTGTATTTATAGAAACAATATATGGAAATAGCAAAGGTCCAGCCTCAGCTTTAGTCTACATAAATTGAATTATTTCTCTCAATTCCAAATTTTGCAGTGGCCAGTTTCCAATATCAATTTCTCAGTTTCCACCAATATGGCAGATGAAAGATAACAAACACCTCCTTTGACTTGTATGAAGATGAACACTACACTATTTAAATCCATAGCCAAACAGCATTGCCAAAGTGCTTTAACATGCTCAGAGGAGAACACCAACTGCTTGACCCAAGAAAATAACAATAACTGGTGTATCTCTCTAGGAACATGGAATCAGGCTTGTATGAGTCCCACAATCAATCAGGCTTGTATTCTCATCTTAAGGAACCCCCATTATGGATGGCATGTAGTAGAGCTGGTACCAGCTGTTGGGCTCATCTCTGCAAACCACATTTTTATGCAAAACCTTGTATCTATGAAGTGGTAAGTTGATAGAAGGGAAAACATTCTTAATTTTAATACAAGTTATTTTAGACCTCTTCTGTTTTTCCAATCATCATGAAATGTTCCCACACAGAAAACAATGGAATGGAGAAAAAAAACGTCACAAGATTTTGATATGTCAGCATTTCAAATTTAAGTTTAAAAAGCGCTTTCCTTTCCGTTTCTTGACATCTATTAGAAATTTCTCATGAGCTTGTTGTAGTAAGCACATAGGGGACATGAAAAAGTGCAGAAAAACTAGTTTTGGCTTCATTCTTCTCACCACAGTGGTTCCAATTTGATATCAGACATGTGGCACACCAAATATATCATTTTCAAAATCTGCATATAAAAGGCTATACTTCTCTGCTGTTTACTAGGGGAACTAAAATGACAACACACAGGAGCACAATCCACAGCTGGAAACCCAGAAGTCACAAACGACATTTCAGACTTCTTTAGAAAGTCATGCATCAAGTCATCAAATACTACAGTTCAGCACATGAAGACGAATTGTAAACAATAAGCACAATGAAATGCTTCAGAGTGATGGAAACTGTGCTCAGGAGCCATCTTCTCAAACAGGAGGCAGAAGAACATTATTTACCACACATTCTCATCCTTTTCTCTATGCGAGGGACAGCAGGTCGCATTTCAGGCAAGTGTTTTGCACCACCCTGAAAATAAAAAGTAATACTGTTCGATGCAGGGAGCTCTTGTGCCTCAGTGACTCTGCCATCAAACTCCCTGAAATTCACCAGTCACATTCTTCTCTTTCCCCCTGAAAATCTAAGGACCCATCAGGGTTTCAGATTTCCATTCCTCACTCATATCTTAGATATCAGTGTCTTAGTAGCTACTGAATCATTCAACGTACTTACTAGCAAGGCCGTATTAAGGCAGTCTAGGGCTTTGGGGTGACATGCACCAACACATTCATCACAAATGAGAAATGCTGAAAAGACCACTTGACACTGACATACAACAGAATAAAAAATGGCTTAAATTAGTCTCACTAATGCATGGCCTCTCTCCACTAGCACTGATTACATGCACAGGTTAGTAAGTAAGGGGTAGTAAGTAAGGGGGGGGGGTCTTTTTATTTATATTGTTCTAATTTTGATCTGAGAAGTCATCCAGTTCAGGGTACTCAGTGACTATTGCAGGTCCACCTTCCATTTGATCTGACTGGTGAGTACAGGAAAAATGGCTGTGAAGTAGTCTACTTGAAATTTTCTCAACTCAGTGTGGCCAGAGTGCTCCACACAAAAGATAGCCGCACCCAGCGCGTCCGTCTAGTGTGCAAAATGAAAAAAGAGGAAAAAAGGCTTGGTGTACAAAAACGTCCAATGTGAACCCCCACTAAAATGAACATAGGGTAATGCTGACTAACAGTAACTACTTATGTCAGTAATTGTACGCATGTCATAAAGTGAGGTCAGATGCAGTGTAAAAGAAAACTGCCTGTGATACTTTGGATCTAAAATCTCTATCAATATTAGCAAACCTTCCTGATCTTTTCGTAGTTCTTCGATTTACAATAATGCTTGCTGGATCCTCTAGTGGTAGAGGTCCCTAAAGCCCATTAAGTTAATATAGCCTTGATTACCGGAAAAGAAGCCTTGAGAGTAATAACTGACTAATAATTCTAGAGTTTAAGGGGTTCAGCCTCTTCATGAGTATATTGAGCATGCCTCCCAACATTACACTAGAACATGACTTCCTCGCAGCTGCCATAGTCACTCTCCATCATGTCCGAGTCTGCGCGGCTGCGGGGTCGTCTTGAAGGTGACGTGTGGCTGGAGGAGCCACAGTCTGCATATGAAGGCTGGGCCACGCTGAGACGCACGCTGAGCCGTTTGTAGCCAGCCGAAACATTGTCCATGCTACGTGTGTGATGGGTAGGGTAGTAACTGATAGCTGTGTATTCATTTGGACACTGCGAGCTGGGCAGTGGCAGGCCGTCTGGCCCCAAGAAGTCATCCAGGTTCTGGTTACTGTAACAGGGTGGTAGCGGTGCGCGTCGGTCATTGCGCTCCAGAGGGAACGGGAAGCCCCCGAATCGAGAGTTTCGCCGAGAGTCTGTGGATGACATGGTGGGGTATGTGCTCTCTACAATGTCGAACTGTGGGAACTCCTGCATGGTTGGGCGCCCAAAATAGTCTGGATCAGCGGGGTACACTGCAAAAAAGAAAGGAGAGGATGTTAAATTCATGCACTCATTTATAATACATCTGTCAAAAGTTTTAGAACACCTTGCCTTCTTTATAATGTTTCATTTCCACTCAAACAAGTGACAGTTTAGCCAAAATTCTAATTTACACAATTGCCCCTCCTTACACTAAATGCAATCCATCATTGAAGACATGTTTGGTGTCTGAATATTTCAGACTTTACACTTTGACATGCACGAGACAAGTCAGCAAGAGTTTTATTAACATAAACAAACTTGGGGTATATTTTTCAATACTCAACTTCAAACTTTCCTTGATTTTTAAATAATAATTATCAGTTTTCTTTTCCTCTAAACTTTAAATAAATTAATGACTGCATTTCCATCAAGATGTACATACGTAGATGAAGGATTTGATCATTTTTTGTATTATTATATTATACATATTATATTGTTCAATTGTCTGATACAAATTTTTAGGTGCTAAAATTCAGATAACTGATAACATCAGTCGATATGCATTTAGAATTACATTACATGTTATTTTTAAATATACTTATTTTATAGAGGTTTTATTAAACATTCATTTAGTGACTGATATGATTGTCAGTTCTCAACTCTCACATTTCTTAAACAAGCACAAAATTTCAATACTATACATATTGTACCAGAATTCTTTGTTATTGGTTGTGGTTTCTGTTACTTACCTCCAATTTTTCTCTTTATAAAATGTTTTTGTGTGTTAGAACTAGTTATTCGCTAAAGCTAAAAGCCTGGGTTTGGATACATTTATCAGATTTTTTTATTTTTATTTTGTTCAGATTCTCCAGTCTAGCCTGTATAGCCGTCATAGAGTTAAGCAGGGGGTGATTCACACTGTGGGCCCCACAATGTTTTCTGTGATAAAACTGTGGGTGCTCAACACAGATATATCAGTCAGGCTCTAGTGGTAAAGATACTCTCGTAATGAAAACACATATGAACAGACCTTGAAGCTGTGATGTGAAAGCATATTACACAGGGCAGTGTGTAAATTTTGATAAAAGGTGCTCAGTCCTGCTGGTTATGGAAGCAAAAAAAGGGATTTTTTTGCGCAGGTCTCCCCAAGTTATCCGTCCTTCAAACTACCTGAATATCTAAATTTAAACATAACAAATCATAGACTCACCTTCATAACTCGCCTCCCAGTTGTTTTTCACGATGGAATCGTTATCAGAAATGGAGGAGGGAGGAGGTGGGAGGTTAGGGGCCACGCTGCACACCACAGGGCCCTGAGCCTTCTGGGTCCGTGAGCTTGACTGAGCCAGCTCCCTCTGGTCACGTGGCTTCAGGGAGCGGAAGGGGCTGTGGTCCAGGTCATTCCCCGAGCCAATCAGGGTGCTCATCTCCATTGGTGGTGTGTCCTGTCCGTCACGCATCATGCTCTTGGTCAGGCCTGTCGGAAAGTAGCCGTTGGAGTCCTGCACACAGCCAGATTTGTGCTTCTTGTGGCTGATGTAACGTTTCCGAACGCACACAAAAGCCGCAACCAGAAACAGTAGCCCCATCACACCCGCACAGATCTCAGCAATCTCTACATATCCAATTCCTCTTGATATCTGAGGTAATGGATCACAATGGATGGAGCCCTCTGCCATTTTACAAGCAAAACCACTGGGGCAGGGGTTTGGAGAACAAGCGTCAATCAAGGTCTGACATCTGCACAGATAAAAACAAAGGAAAAAGAATGAGGCTTTTAGTGTGCTGTTTTAACCCAGTACAAATATTGTTTCAACTTCCAACATTTGCAAAAATTTAGAAGTAACAGGAGGAACAAATTGCTAAAAATGACAAAAAAAACACTCGTTACTATGCAGTTACTGTACAGTTACCTGGTGTTTATAGGCTCTATGACTGGTTTCAATTTGTCTTTTAATAATACATTCTGGTTTAATAATACATTGGTTCAATGTTCTAAAAACACTGATAATACACTCAAAAAGTGTACAGTCACATTATTTATCACAATAATATGCAACATATCAAATTGCCCACCCCATTCCATATCCTATGGCTCATTATTCATTTGTTACATGCAAAATAATGTAAAATAACTGAAGTTTAGGGAACATTTTTGGAGACCTCTCTGGTGGAAATGTGAAATTGCCTGCAATGTGTGTTTGTAATAGTTGTGCTTCAGACCCCTTCCCTGAGTGGATGAATCTGATGATTGTGAACACACTGAAGAGTATTTATTTAGAAGTTAGGAGTGAAGAATGCGTGTCTGGAACCACAGATAGATTTTTGAAGTTTAAGGGATTTATTAGGCATCCTGCAGTGCAGGAAATTAATTTATTCATTTTTTTGTGGATAAGGATGAATTCATTTATACTGGTTCCAGATGTTTTTGAGCAGCAAGCCCCAACGTGTGAAGTAAGTGAGATAAGTGAGTTTCTGTGTGCTATTACTGAGAGGTACTAAATTCATTATAGAAATGCTTTGTGCATGAGATATGTAAAATAATAATTGCCCTGCAAGGGGTTATTAAATTTGAACGTTAGTATTATTTCCATGTTCAGTAATACAGTCCATACATGAGTGTTCAAAAGCCTGTGAGAAATGTTTGAATGCGAGAGAACAGGAATATACTAGTGAGTTTTATGTGGCAGCTGCATATGTCACTATGCATTCTAATTTTTCACCATCCTCAATATGAACTGACATGCTGGTAAACAGTACAGCATGGTAGTTGGGGGTACTCTGAAAGATGTTGTTCTTTAGTTTATCTCTGTGGGAAATTAGAGTCAGAAATTTTCAAAGCTTGAGCCAATTAGCCAATGAAAGAGGTCAGATATGCGTTGAATTGTAAGGCACTATTCCATTAATTCAAAGGCACAGAAATACATCTGACAAATGCTATAGTGTGCGCACAGATACACACACATATACCCTCACACAGACAATCTATATATACTGTTTGGATTTTGCATTTATGAGGGAAAAGAAGAAAAGCATATGGAGGCATGGTGCTAATTCTCATGCAAACTGTGCTGAATCCACAGTGGCCTTGCCAAGAACATGACTGAGATAAGGTATGTGTGATCACACTGAGCCATGCTACAGTATGTGGTTCTTACCTGCTTCCAGCAGTTTGTTCAGGGCAGTAGCACATGTAGCCTTGGAACTTTGGTACACACAGGCTGCCAGGCAGGCATGGCTGAGACGCGCAGGGGTTGTTATCCAGCTCACAGCGTGCACCAAAAAAGCGCAGTGGGCAGCTGCAGCTCAACTCTGGAGAGCAAAATTCAGAAAACATCGCGTCTTAACTTCAGAAAGAGAAGCTGTCATCCTGGCACTGGCACATCCACAGAGATCCAAACAGAGTTATTTGAATGGAGATCAAACACCAGGACGGAAATCACTGAGCCTGACGTACTAACACATCTTTTGAAAAGGAAATACATTTGGGGTTATTATCTCCCTAGCTTCATTTCCATAATTGTGTTGCAGTGAACAGTGCTTCTGCATACAAATACACATATAGAAATTTCAGCTTAAGGTCACAGTTATGAGAGCGTTCTGAGAGATGCAGCTCAAATAAACCAACATCAAGTGGTCAGATTGGTTAATTTTGTTCCCACTCTTGGTAGCATGCTCACAAAGAAGTTACTTATATCCAGCACAGAGGGATCTTCATCACTTTTTTAAGGGCAATATCATAAAAGAAAGTTGCATTTAAAAATCAGTTACTTGTAGTTTTAAAAGGCCCCTATCCCACATGCTCTACAATTTATTTTTTTACACCAAAGTACACTTCACATTTTTATGGCTTAGAATTAAACAGACTGTTTTATTATAGTGCCGTCAAGATCTCCATACGTAAATGGCCGCTGTTCTGAGTGGCTCCTCTGTAATGTCCCTATTTCAAAAAGAACTTCAGGCTGAAACATACCTTATAACTGCAACATGAATGGCTGGGCTAGTCATGAAGTGCTACAGGCTGAATAGGTGGATAATATGCAAATGCACAAAAAGTAATTTTAAAACTGGCTGTTTATGCTGCTTAGTTCTCTTATATGTCCTGTATTACTTGGGAGTGAATGGTACATTCTGAAACTTTTAGGTAGCAAATGTTTTTGAAACAATTTCATAATATGGGTCCTCTAAATACTTATTATACATGCTCGATAAACAAT
The DNA here is from genome assembly GCF_015220715.1 of Pygocentrus nattereri. NCBI lineage: Eukaryota > Metazoa > Chordata > Actinopteri > Characiformes > Serrasalmidae > Pygocentrus > Pygocentrus nattereri. The sequence continues at coordinate 13,893,939 of NC_051218.1, forward strand.
TTCTGGAAACTTATTTGTTGTTTAAACCTACATTGTCATTAATTTCGTGCTGTGTTAAATATTTCAGGGAGTGGGTTAATATTGCCATATGACCATTCAAGGGCAAATAAGAGCAAAAAGCTCACTTTATTGCAGATATTCTGTTACTAATTAGTACTTTTCATAATGATATGGCAATACAAAATGCTAAAGAGGGTTAAGAGGGCATTATCCCTATTTTAATGCATGCTCATTAATGCATGCAGTGCAATCCTCACCTCCGTTAAAGTTTTCTTCACATGTCCCTCCATTCTCACAAGGGTTACTGGCACAGCCGTCCACTCTGCAACATTGGTACATGCCAAAGAGTTGGTTTCTCTGTGAACCCAGGCGTGTCAGCCCCTCCTCTCTCCTCAAAGACTGGCCGTTAAACTCCACACTGTCCAGACAGCCTTTGAAGCCTGGTGCATGGGCCTCTGCACTGAGGTAGGGGCTAGCAAGCAGCAGGGCCCCACGGGCCTGAGTCAGTCTGCAAGGCTCTGGCAGGACCACAGAATTAGAGTGGGTGCCGTCCACAGTCAGCCTGAGCACGGTTCCATTGATCTCCAGAGAGACATGATGCCAATGTCCATCAGCCACTCGGTGGCCCCTCACGTGTAGGCTTCCAGGGAGAATGTTTCCACAGCCGTAACGGAACAGGACCTCCCTCTCAACCACCTGATCACAGGGAGGCATGTTAAAAAGTAGTCCAAAAAAACATGCAGGCAATGATGAGCTAGAATAACACATTTCAGTATAGAAAGATTATTTGTCATCATTTTCCACATTTTAGAATGACAGTAAAGTTTATCAAAAGACTATTAAAATTATGAAATAACACCTATGGAAGGACGCAGTGACCAAAGATGTGTTAAACAATAAAAAAAATTCTTATATTTTAGATTCTTCAAAGTAGCTCCTCAATGTCTTCGAACTCTCTGAACCAGCATCATAAGTTGCTACCTAGGAATAAATTGCTGCTTTTCCAAAAGGCTTGAAGAAGCTCTACATATAAAATCCAAAATCTATTCAAATCGAGTGTGTCCAAATGTTTGTCTGGTACTGTACATCATCTAGCTGGAAAAACACTTAAAATATGGAGAATGATTTTAACACTACACAACACTCAGTTGGACCTCAAGTTTGTCCTACACAAATTAAATTTGGAATTTGGGCCCCGACCCTTTAAACCTCTAAACATTTCAGTAAAGGAGGTTTTGGGAAAAAACAAAAGGTTTTAGTTGCACTTCATGCATCATACAAAAAGGCTACTTCAAGTTTTTTTTGTCATTGTGCATTGTGAAGTGCGCACTCTATCTGAGTCTAAAAGTGCTTTGAGTGGTGTGCGGGTAGTTCAGGAGGAGAGGTCCCCGGAGCCAAAGAGGAAAAAAAGAGTCCCACCCCCCACCCCTCACCCCCCACCAAAAAAAAAAACCCAGACAGACTGAGCAGACGTGTCAGTTTCTGGCTATTATCAGTGCTCATTAAGCTGCACCTTTTAAAGACTCCAATTACTAACAGCTGTGTAGAGTCTGCTAGGGATGTCATGAAGTGCAACTGCAACAATCCTAGATGATATGCTAGATTACAAATAGAAGAGAAATGTCAGAGAAATATTTCAGAGTCCATTAATCAATCAAATAAATAATTATGATTAAAATTGTGTAATAAAATCTGCAGAAAATATCATATTTAAGTTTCTTCCTTGTACAGGATGTGTTAACATATTTTGATCAACAAAACATCTCATTTGACTGGGAGTGTTTCAATGTTTGCACATGACTGTAGATAAATGTATGATACAGATGTCAGAAAACTCATACTTTTGGTGTAAGGATAAACCTATATAAATTTGACATACTTGCTGAGCTATTCCCTTAATGAGGCCTAATTTTGTTTAGCCGTAGGCTAAATGTAAATGTAAGATTTGTGAAAGAGCAGGCCTGCTTAATTGCCAAGTTCAATCATGCAGAATTAAATAATCGATATATAGTTTGCTTTAACCTGCCTCATACTAGGTAGTTTTAGGTCTGTGGTTTTTCAGTGATTGTGAATGCCGTGAAAGCACCACCGCACAGCTGTGTTTTTTTGTGCAATGTGAAGTGCACACTCTATTTGAGTCTAGAAGTGCTTTGAGTGGCACGTGGGTAGTTCAGGAAGACAGAGGTCCTCTGAGCCGAAGAGGAGGCAGCTTGCTTTCAACCGCATTGGGGCTCCGGGATGCAAGGTCATGATCAAATCAGGAGCATTAGCATGCACATGGACATTTTTTGCTTCCTCAGCGCAGCACTGATAAATAATGAAATCACTTCGGCCTTTCATATTTTTTCATATTTTCTCATAGGTTTCCTTCCATGCATTAGCTCTTCTCTGACTTTCATTAAAAATGCACTGCTTTGCGTACACGCCTTAAATTTGCAAGCATCATGTTAATTTCCAAGAACATGTATTATTAATCATGATCATCTTCACACTGGCCACTTAATTGCTGTGGTGGATTCTTCAGAGAGTTTTGTGGTGTGTGAAGTGCATGCGGCCTCTGATGTATCAGGACTCAGCCCATGGGCTTTGCTCGTTTTCTTTTATTGGTCTGGGCCTGCTGTTTTATTTTCAGTGAGTTGCTGTGTTGGCCTGAGTGTGCTGTGCTGGGGGTAGTGAGCCTTGCGCTAATGGAAGAGGTGCTTTACCCTGGAGGGGAGGACAGAGCGTTTGGGGCGGGGGGCATTCGATCAGACTTTTAAGCTCTTTGACGATTCTGACAGGTAAAAAGGCTGTTTTGGTTTTTGATGTGCCCACATCAAAAAGCAAAACCGCTGGACCACAGAGTAATTGCGGCTAGGCTACAAATTAGCCCGGGGCTAAAGCTAACACCTTACAAGCTGAGACACAGAAAGTGCTGCAAATATTAATTCCTCTAAAACCATTAATTGTACAGCAGTTCAGTAACCTGAAGGTGTCCATGATTAGAGAAATATAACCACCTTACTGTTGAGATCAAAGCAGTGTCTTTGTTGATGATTGGCTGGTGCTGGAATTAAAATCACCTGATTTTTCATATTCTTAATTTAAGGCCCAGAGTAAGGAGAAGCAAACTAAAAACATATAGAACAGGTACACTAAATCCACTTTGAAGGGGAAATAAACATGATTATCACAATTACAGCATCCTATTCTGGCTTCTTGGATCATTTACGGGTATCTGTATCAGATTAGGAATCTTGTTCCCTTTAATAATGTTAGATTGTAGCTGTCAGTTTTCATAAATGTTACAGCAGCTTAACTGACAAGTCACCTTTTCTTCCCTCTGTCTTGTCAGAGGTGGTCTTATTCAAAACGACCCAATTTCCATTTGAATGGTAATTACTCCAGAGGTGTGAGTATAGAAAATAAGAATTAACTGGGGGATAGGTCATTCTAATTCCTGGAGGTTTCCAAGCAATGTACTGCCTGCTTTTTTAACCTGGATATTGATTAGGTCTGTGAGATGATAATTTCCTAAGGCGCAGTGGAGCATCACCACCACTCTGGAGAAACACAAACTGTGCCATGTATCTTGTCACCACATGCGTGGGAGAATTCTTGGATGACCATGTTTAACGATTCTTTTTGAAGCCTTTCTCTAACAATAATACAGACTAGCACTGCCAGGATTTAGAACCCCGAGGCAAATCTCAGAAATACAGAGATGACACTTTTGATATCTCCAGTCTTTTAAACTGAATATTCGATTATGATGTATAAATGTGGACCCTGTGGGAGACATCATATGACTTTATATAGGAGGTTGAGGTTTTAATAAGTAGTACCATGGACATTCTGTATCTTTATTCTTCCTGCCACAAACAGTTGTGGGAATCTTTCTTTTCATAAAGTCTCTTGTGTGGCATCCCCTATGTGTAATTCAAGCTCTAAACATTCTGAGGCCCACAAGGTAAATCTACTTAAGATAGAGCAAGCATGCCCTCAGTACCCGCTTTTGAAAGTATAGAAGGAGAGGCTTCGCCATAACATGGATTGATTTACTGCTTGTGCTATCAAAGGTGCTATAATCTAAATTAAAACATTCTTTGAGATTCACATGACTGATCTAGTCATTCAGAGAATGAAGATGGAAGACACACCTGAAAAATACACTGAGATTTTAAATGATAAGCTTGTCTTGATGTCAATTAATATTTATTTCTCCCAATCTACTTTCTTTTACCCAACGACTGCTGGGATATGTTCCAGCTCCCTCTGCAAAGCAGAAAGATAAGTGGCTTGTGCGTGTACTTTCTTTCAGCCTTAGCAGCTGTTGATTGTGAGCTGTAATACCTGTAATGTTCCCCAGTCAGAAGTGTTAGCGGTCATCACTGTGCCTTCAGCATCAGATGTCTTAATTCGGAGGGACAGATGGAAGTTCTGTTTTTCCTCCTCCATCCGATAAAGGTACTTCAGATAACCATGCCCGTCAAATCTCACAGCGGACTCTAAAATACAGAGAGTGTGAACTGTTAGTGCAATCCAGACTACCTGGGATTAGCAGAAACCGATCAATGCCTTGCAGGTACTTTCTGATGTCACTGCCAAAACAAACTTTTGGCTATTATGTTGAATACATACAAATAACACCTGACCATTACATCAAGAACATAAAATACAGTGAAAACCATCCATATCACTGGTTCATGCAATTTACTCAGACATCAATACATTTATTTGAACACATGTACAACTTTTTATCTGCCCTCTGTTCTTCACATGACGAATCATTGTCTCAACCAGCTATTCGTACTACGTGGTAAACGTCAAAGGGATATTTTTATCTGCTTCTTTATCTGCATGCATCTCCAAAAGCAAATCAAATTGGTTTACAGACATTAGAGAGATGTGTAAAAGCTCTATATAAAGCTGAATTCCTCACACTTTCTTCAGAATAACCAGTATTGTTTTTGTTAGGAGAAAAACACATCTTTATCACTTAAAATATATTTTCAGGCTTTAGATCAAGAAAGAAAAGCTAAGAGTTGGTTTCTTGGCTAATCTCAGTTGTGAAACTTGGTGCAAGGCAGGTGTACTTGAGAGTCTCCACTGATCTATATTGAGTATATGTACTATATATTTTTAGACCACATATTCTCAGAACACTTACATCTTCTCTGACCCAAGAATGTTAGAATTCCTTGTTATCTCTACTGATACCAGAACGGTCATAACAGAGGTGTGGTCAAATGATGTATGATATTGACACTAGCAGCCCTTGGATCTCTGCTAATCTACATTGGAATGTGGCCAGTGTTTAAGAGGCAGGCGCCTACCGTTACAGGAGCAGACACTCTCCCAGTTGTGGCGGGGTGTGATGAAGCTGGCCCTTGCTGTGCTGTAGTGGCTCACTCTCTCCTCGTTCATCAGCACAGAGCTCCTGCAGCTTCGCTCGCGGCAGTCATCGCCCACACAGCCATCCGACCTCACTCTGAAAACGCTCAGGCCCAGGGTGTCCTCAATTTCGCTTAGTGCTACGTCCAGACGCTGAGCACCCACAGGTCGGGCTGAGCCATCCTGAGCCCGGCGCACTAACAGCACCTGCAGGTTGACAGAGTCGGGATCCTGCTGTAGGCTGGCAATGTGTAGCTCCTGCCTGTGGACAGGGATACAAAATTAGTTCCCCCTTTTTTTTTACAGTGTCAATATTTAATTTTTTAACTGACTTTTTAAATTTGATATTGTTAATAGCTTTACTTTGCTTGATATTAAGAATAGACGGCATTTCTGAATTTTTTTCCCCCTGATGAGAAAGGCGGTATTCTATGTGATGTTATCCATGTTGAATGGCCATGCTTTTATTATCTACTAAGTCATGAAAATAAAAACTAACCTAAGAACTGTCTCTAACTGAGGCATTTACAAATGCAACACTATATCAACATACCCCACTTACAGAGGGGGGGGGGGGGTAAGTATTCAGACACTTTTGTTGGTTATATAAATAAATATATACATATGAACAAAAAAGTTAAAAAAAAAAACTGATAGGGAATAAAGTATTCAAACACTATAGTACAACATACATATATGTAAAAGTTAAAAAAATTAAGTCCTATATATTCATGCGTTAAAATAGAAATAAAAACATTCTTGTGGAAACTGAACCACAGGTGACAGGTGTGCCATGCAAAATTTCACTGGGACTCAGGCTAATGATAAGAAAAGTAAGTAAAACGCCAACAGCCACTCAAAAAGTAAAAAGCAGGAGGAACAACAGTTGCACAGAGAACAATAAGCAATGAACTGCACTGTAATCTTCCCTGTTCCTACACCTCACACAAAACTTCTCTACTAAAAAGCATATATGTAAAACATATAAAATTTAGACAAAGCAGAATTATTTTCGGACAGTCTACTTTGGTGAGAGGAAACAACAACAGAACTCTTTGATAACTCAGGTAATAACTCAGCTCAGCTGAAAAAGAAGGTCTGTGAGTATGATCCCAAGAAGACCACACCCACAGTGAGGTAGAAGCATTATGATATGGGGCTGCAAATCTCTGCAAATAGTACTGGTCATTACATATTATCAAAGAAAACACAAATGGAGTGGCATACTGGGAAATTTTAAGGAATAATTTAATCTCAGCCAATAAACTGAATCTGAGGAGAAGATGGACATTTTAACAAGACAACAACCCCAACCACATAGCCAAAATAACTAAAAAAGAAGGTGTGCTTGTATGGCCTAGTCAGTCTTCTGTCTTGAATCCTATTAAATTGTAAGAGACTATCCTTGGAAAATTGTTTTTATGTTCATGATAATGAATTCATCTTTACAAGTGCAAAGTCAAAAGACATTGTGTGTATAAATTGTAAATCTAAAGAGGGTATGTGCCCTGGAACTGTGTTAAATAACAAAAAAATGTCCAGATATTTGTTTACTTACTGTTTCTTACTGTTCTCTTAATTAACTCATTTCTTTTTCTGCTTCATTATCATGAAGCATTTTGGAAAAATACATTTTTCCCATATTGCCCAACTCTACCTGGGGATGTTGAGCTCCGTGCCCAGGCTGCGCTGAAGGCTTTTCCAATGGTCTGCCACAAACTCCTCAGCGGACACCCCAGCCAGCTGCAGGGTGAAACCGTGGTCCAAGGCCTGCTGGGAGGCAGCCCACACATGCACCCGCACACCTGCAAAGACACTGAACTTGCCATCAGACACGCTCACGTTGAGGGAATAAAGGCCGGCCCGCAGTGCCTCTTCTGCCACAATCTTCCCATCCACAGAGTCCACAGAGAACAGTCCTTCATGTGTGGATTCCATCTTGTAAGACAGGATGTCCTGGGGGTCCTGGTCAGAGGCATGAAGCTTGCCTATGACTCGCCTTGGGAAAGTCTCCTCAGTGGTGGTTATGAAGACCTCCAGTGGGGCCACAGTGGGAGGGTACTTGCTCTCCTCAGTGACATTGATTTTGACCACACATATTGATGACAGTGGGGGGTGGCCGCTGTCAGTGACCTGTTAGGGTAACATTCAAACTATAAATTAAATATAGAAAAGTTGATATAAGCTATTATAATAGTGACCAATAATCAATTAAACCATGGCTGTAAAGGTTCTTTTTTCCATCTCCTTTGCAAGTTAATTTCCAACCAGTTGTGAGATTTGAAGAGTAACTTCAAATAAATTGCGTTACGAGTTATGAGACTAAGGTTAGCCACTAATTAACAATGTGCAAATCGCATATCTCTATCATCACACATCTGCCTTAATTTGCACCAATTTGTAAAATAATGTCTAATGTTTTGTTAGTGTACTTTCTGACATTGTTAATTATACGAATGGACAAATACATGGACAAAATTCAGTCATCAGGATTTCTGTTACTGCTGTTTTTAGCTATACAACATAATTTGTTCATTACTTAAAGTGGTTACGTTGAGGTAAAGAGGCAAGACGCAAATAAAAGAAGCCAACTTCACATGCCAAACATACCTTGGCTGACTTACTATATTTAAAAACTGTAAATTAGATTTTGTGCTGAACAACTACTTTAACAAGAGTTAGAGTATAAATCTTTACCTGAATTTTGAGCACATGTTGAGGCTTTCCTCTCTTTGCCAGTGATGAGGAGAGGGACAGAAGACCCCCCTGGTCCACATGAAAGTGTCTGCCTTCGTTCCCTGACACAATGTGGTAAGAAAAGGGAGGGCCATTCTGAGGCGTGTCCCTATCGCTGACCAACAGCTGCAAAATGCTACTGCCCACAGTGTCCCCTTCCTGCCACAGAATAACACAACAGTTAAGAACATGTAGATGCTACAACTTTTCCATCACAAAACCAATGTACAAACATAAGTGGACTTCAATAATCCTCACTGCATAGTGCACACTGCACTCTGGTTAACATGGTGCATGCTCCTATTATAATATACTATTACTTTTCCATGACTGGAGTAAACAGTTGCTCAGATGAAGACCAACAGTGACAAATAAAAAGAATTCTTGAAAGAAAGTAAAAATGATCAGTTTGTTATGTTGCACGTCTGTTTAGCTTTTTCCAGCTCTGTCAGATCAAGAATTTGTCATCAAGATGCCTTCCAAAGCCAAATTCTTCTAGAACAAAAATGAAAACAACTAAAGCTGAAGATCATATTCAAACAATGGGCCTTGAACCACATGCGAGCAGATGGAGATAGAGATTCATATCAATGAGTCTGCATTTGTTGGTCCACATGCTCCACATGCTCCCCAAGCATGGACACCTAGACTGTCCCTATTCCATTCAAGCTGACACAACTGGAGCAGGTTTTTGAAGCAGAGTGCTCAGTTGGCAGAGATAAGCCTAATTGTCACTGACCACCTCCATTGTGCCAAATAGTCTGGCTGCTTGGAAGACACAGACGCCTTGGGTGGAGGCAAATGGGCTGTGAAAAGGATTTCCATGTCAGCAGAGTTGGCCCTATAATTAGAGGAGCTGAATCGGGCTGGGTCCAAAGGGGTAAAAAGCCAGAGAAAATACCACTGTGGACAAAATGGCGCAGGAGCAAAGCTGTATTAGGCATGCCTGACAGGCTTTTGGGGCTGGTGTCTTGTCCCTCCTGCACCTCTGAGCAGTGCTGTGGACCTGTATTAACTCAAAACAAAGATGGGCCCCCTGCTCCTCCTCCCATACCTGCAGAACAAGGCTGTGGGTTGTCTGGGAGAAGACAGGCGGATTGTCGTTGACATCAGTCACTGTAACTGTCACCTGCACAGCTGAAGACAGAGGTGGCTGTCCCTCATCAGCAGCCTGGATGGTTAACGAGTAGTGTGTAATCTGAAATAAGCCAGAGTCAGGATTTAATTAACACAGCTTCCTTGCGTTTCTGCTTTTACACATATGGTACTGTGCGAAAAGTAGGCCTGAGAAATTTATATTTTATGCAGACAACATTTGTTTGCTAACATGAGAATAAATTAAAAAAAAAAAACATTATTTCAACAAATAGTGATTTTATGTCTGTCAGCATGTGAGTTTAACCATTTACAAACCCCTCTTTAAAGCAGCCCAATATTTGTGGCTGCCATCCAATATCGGGTTCAGCTTATCAATACTTCATTAAAGTATTTAGTTCAATCAGGTCATTTGGTGGTTGACTATATGCATGCAACATCTGGGATATATTGAGAAGTCAAACCAAATCTGTGTTCTTCTAATCATCTAACAAGATGTCAACAAGAATATTTTTGAAAAGAGGCAATTCTTGCTCATTTTTACCATATTAAAGGAATTTACCAGGGTTTCTGGTCTAACCTATATCTATATCTGTAACTACATCTTGTAGCATAGAGTTAATTATTCCTTTCCCTGTTTTTAGAAAAGGACAGAAAACTCAGTGACTTGTAACACATTTATAATAGAAGTCATTATGCCATTGCTGAATTCAGATAGTAAAACTTCATGCAGAACACATTTTTATAAACACTTTTATTAATTAAGCTTGAGGAAAGATTAGTTTTCCAGAAGAAAGAGTCTGTGGTCATACATTATCAGCATGTGGTAAGGATGGAATCTTTACAGGCCTCTGCAGGTCTTTAAATCTGTGTTAGAATGTAATGGTTGTACTTTCGGATTTGTGTTATGTAGATATGTATTTAAAATGTTTACTGAAAGAAAATACAGCATATACAGAATTGTTTCCATTATAAGTATAGTAAACTTTAAGACAAAAGGTTTTCAGTTCTTTCATAAGAGAAACACATCAAAATTATCGTCTGATGTCATCGAGGTACTGATGGTATTATAAGTATCCTGCAGTAATAGATTACAATGAAAAATGCAGGAATTTTGTTTTTATGTATATGCACTTATTCTTATATTATGCAGCAAAATTACCCAGATAAACAAGTTTCAAAGATATCTTGGCTAGCTCAAGCCCAATTACATAAGCAAGCTTTAATATTCAAATTATTGTTCTCTGATGAACAAACTATTCTCTTCTGATGATTAAGACAAACAAAACCAAAGGAAACAGGTCCATGCTCATTGTGGGAGGACAGGAACGGCCTGTATTTCTATTCTGGCTTTTCACTCTTCTACAGTGGATGTGCCTACCTCTTCCCTGTCCAGTGCAGAGCGCACTTTGATGTGACCAGTGCGAGGATCGATGCTGAACTGCTGCTGTGGGTCGCCACTCACGATGGAGTAGTGGATGAGGTTGTTTGGAGGCCCATCAAGGTCGACAGCTGTCACCTGTCAGAGAGAAAGAGAGAGAGAGAGACAGAGAAAAAAGAGAGGAGGGCAAAGAGGGATAGAAAGGAAAACAGAAGGGCAGAGAGGTAGAGGGAAAGAAAAGGAGAGAGGGAGGGAGAGAGAGAAAGAGAAAGAGAGAGAAAGAGAGAGAGAGAAGGAGAGGAGAGTGGGCGGCAGAGAGCGAGAAGGGTGAGAGACAGAGAGGAGAACAGAAGGGCAGAGAAGGAGGTAGAGAGAGAGGGAGAAAAGAGAAGGTGAGGATGAGGAGAGAGAAGGGTGAGGGGTGGGGGGAGAGAAGGGCAGAGAGAGACAAGAATGAGGAAAACTTACTATGGCTGAGTAAAGCTGTGTGAACCTCTCTTGGATCGCTGTGTGTGCTTAGGATGGAACAGCTTACAGTATCACACTAACACAACAGTCTGACTCATACAACCACACAGTATCATTTAGTGTGTGTCCAGCCTTTAGGTCTTCCATTTTCCAAACAATCGCAATTACAAATTTAGACTCATGAGTTCATAAAAAATTGCTCCAAATCTCAAATGTCTGGTTTTGATGTTCTAGTGTATTTTTTAGTACATATATTCTCGAATCTCTTGAAGATGAAAGCTTTAGATACTGTTTATCTGATGGTGATGGCTTGCTGGTCTACCAGGTCTTCCACATTATTAGGACACTCGATGTCTCAATCTTTTTTTGTTTTGAAGATTTGAATGGCAGTTTTAGAAACTCCTGTTACTTTCCCTTGACTTTCTCCTTCCCTATGCAAGTATATTATCTTATATCTTATTTCTGAGAAGATATCTCTTTAGCCATTTTTGCTGCACAAAAGAAAGAAATTTGCTGAGCAGCTAAGGAGAATTTGGGTAGTTGCTTCCGTGAATGTTAGTGTCTATTTGAAGGGGAACACAATGTCAGTGATTCCTTTGGGAAATTTCTGTTGAGAGGACACATCCGTAACTGGTTGGTTTTAATATTTGAAAGATCAAAGAGTTAATGTGGCAGTATATGCACAAAATAAATATAGATTTGAAATGTTCCTTTGTGTGAAGCTTTTGTGTAATTTTCTGTTCAATACCTACTTTTTTAAAATTCCTACTTTTTTTTCTAACACTGTAAAATGACTTCATACACAAGCTATATTAGCCTCGCAACTCCATTACAGAATTGTGTGAATTTTTCTTATCAGATCATGTACAACACTATGCTTCAAAAAACACTCAAAATTGATTCAGCAAAAATGAATGACAAATATTAGAGTTGAGGTGAACATCAGCCTTTAAGGAATGCTTGACTGGCTGAGCATGTCTGGGTGAATCTGTCACAGTACATAGGCGTGTGATAGCAGGCCAGGTTGGGGCAGGAAGTGGCCAGCCCTGGCTTCATTTGATAGCACTATCATTGAAGTGGCAGTGACAGGTGAGGGAGGCAGTCAGTGATACCTGCATCACTATGTCTCCAGGAGAGATATCCTCTGTGATTTCGGAGCTGTAGTCTCTACGGCTAAAGACGGGTGGGTTGTCGTTGATGTCAGTGATGTTGATAATAACCATGGCGATGTCAGCCAGCGACGCCTTCCCTCGCGCACCCTCCACTGACAGGTAATACTCACGGCACAGCTCAAAGTCCAGAGCAGCGCTCACCCACAGCACACCTGCAGCACAGAGAGACAATATCACCGTCACTCCTGAGAGCTGTGCTCTCCACAGAAAATGTCCTGGAGGAAAGACAATGTCACATTTGCCTGAGCTAAAGAACAAAGCCCAGAAATCCATTCGATGGCTCTCTGGGATGAAAGCCACTGTGTGATATAGCTCTGTAAATGCAAAGCTACCGTTGCGAATGTTCTTGGCAGAATGATCACGGTGGGGGAAAAGGGCAGTGGGCCGAGTCAAATCAAAGCATACTTCTACCTTGAAAAAGCACAGTTAGCAATTCACTGGCGATGGCATCCAATTAGAGAGCATTCTAAGTTTGAGAAAGATCTAAGGAAGGAAACCTATGACTGAGCTTGGCTTTCATACAAGCGTGAAATGATGCAAGATCCAGTTTTCGGGCCTGTGGTCCGGGAGTTTCTTTCTGGGCAAGTCTGCACTACTGTTTACTGATTAAGCGACAACTCTTCAAAGCAAAAAATGACTCAATAAGTATCTATGAACTTCAAAAGAAACAGTGCAAAGTGTGTTAAAATGAGCACAGAAGAATCGTAATTTACTCAAATTGTTTTTCACTAATAACTCTAGTACTTCATCGTTCATTTTCAGGGGCTAAATTAAAAGTAGGCCACTTATTTAAGAGCTGCTTGTTTCCTTTTCAGACTAAAAGAAAGTCAATCACTTTCAAACAAAAATTAAATAAAATGAAATTAACAAACAAATGGTATGTTAACAATTAACAGAATATATTATCTCCTTTCTGGTCAGCAGTAGGTCTATATTTCAATATGTGCTTTCAATATAAATTTCTCTGGCAGTAGTACACAATCCTGGTGCTAAAGCCACTCTGTCCAACACATTTTAGTACAAACCAAATTCCAAAAAGTTGTAACAGTAGATAAAAAGCTATTTTTTACTTTAGAACTTCACTGCATTTTCTAAGTGCATGCTCATTCTGAAATTGATGCCTGCAACATCTTCCAAAAAGGACTAGTACTTCATGAGCAAGGAAGGGTCAAGACTTGCCACTTAAATAACGTTCCTCGGTGAACAATTACAAGGATTTTAGGTATTCCCTCTACAATGCATAACATTAAACCATTCAGGGAATATGGTTTAAAGGACGGGCTGAAAACCACAAATTAATGCCCTCAGATGGTACTTCACTAAAAAGCAGCACGTTTTCGTGATGGATATCATCGCATGGGCTCAGAATCACATTGGAAAACCACTGTCAGTGAACATCGGCTTTCACTGTATCCATAAGCAAATTATAACTGCACTAAGCACAGTGGAAGCCACATGTCAACAGTGACCAGAAATGCTGCATATGTATGGTTTCAATATAATGGATGCATAATCAGAGAGTGTGGGTGTTTGACTTGCCTGCCTGCAGCCCAAAACTGCCCCCCATGAAAATGTTTTGCAGTTTTAAGCTAAAAAACACAACAATAAAGTCCTTGTACAATTGCACAGCTAAAGACTTACATAACACAAGAATGACAAAAAAAAAATCAATTTCAAATCTGTATCTATTTATGTCTTCATTCCACACATGATTATTAAGTGTTGTTAAAAGGAGAGGTGATGTAACACAAACATGCTCCTGTCCCAACTTTTTTGGAACATGTTGCAGGAATCAAATTTGGAATGAGTGTTAATTTTACAAAAAGCAATAGACTTCATACATAAAACATGAAACATTGTGTTTTTGTGCTGTTGTAATACAGGTAAAATGGGGAAGAAGCACTCCACAGACATTACAGAGAAACACTAGCATAAGGTGTATAACTGAACAGTCAAGATTTTAGTTCCGTACAGACACAAATATTCATTAGGTATCATCCTCTCCACTTCTCTGCAGAAGATTGTGAACACAAAAGAACAGGTTGAGTTTACTAGGCCTCCTGCCATTCTACTTGCACACTTCATTAAAATAAGACTAGATGGCACAAAACACACACAACTAACTGCATTACTGCTTGTTGCTAGAATCCAGGTTTCAACAAGTGCAAAATTGCTCTCCGCAATCTCTCTTTTTATTGATTTTAAAGATCAAGGGCTCTGCTGTGTCACTTAATGGCTTTTCCCAGAGCTCAGCTGCCATGTTATTAACAGGACTCTGTCTGTCCTCTACCTCCCCTCTGTCAATAAAGGTGTGTTTGCTTCTGTGTTTGTATACATGGCTTGTTTTCTATGCAAGAGTGGACAGAGGCGCTTGCACACAAGCCTCTGAGAATAAAAAGTCTTGGTCAATGTCACTGCACTTTTCTATGATCACGATGGTGAAAAAGCATTGAATTCCTGGAACACGTTGTTAAGTAGTGAGAACTGGGTGTTATGGCAACAAATGGCTCATCATTCATGAAAAATGACAGATCCTTGCAGAGTGTAATAGACATGCCATCAGTGCCACACAATGATAGAAAGTTTCAGTGCATTCTCACATTTCTGCATTTCAGGGACCACGCTATTGCTGAAATAGACATGCCGTCAGTGCCACACAATGATAGAAAGTTTCAGTGCATTCTCACATTTCTGCATTTCAGGGACCACGCTATTACTGAAATTGCCCTTGCCTCGTCTCTACACGCATTATGTGGAACCTTACAAAAGGTAACAGCAGAGATAAAATGTGAAACTGTGACATCTACTGGAAGATGCCAGCACAGAATATTACATGGATTTTAACACAGCAGTTAAAAGCTGACTGTAGTTTTAGTCTAGCGGTCCTCACTTTTTGTTACTCTTTATGTTATAGAATTTGCAATCCACAAAAAACTGGATCTGCAAGAAAGCACTGCTGAAGCTGCATTAAACCTTTTGAACTTGGATATTCTACTCCTTAGTGTTTCACATGAACTGAAAATGGAAAAGAAAATCCAACTAAACGGTTGTCAAAAAGATGTTTCCAGCTTGTTTTGTCCCAAACATAATGCAAACCCTGCGTACTAGAGCTGAGGCTGCGTTTAGGCATATAACCAACCATTCTGTGGGCTGATAGCTTTTGGAACGCAAATTACATCTAAATAACCAATTGATTTCTTCAGCAGAATGCCTGGTAGTCGGCAGGGTTTGCAATTGTGAACTGTTAGACAAACAATGAATAAAGAAGTTGGCTCAGTCCAGAAAGAAAAGCGCTGTGGGCTGAAGGCTCAGAGGAGCGGAGATAAGAAAACAGAGATGGGGGGGCCCTAAGCAGTAGTGAACAGAAGAGAAGAAACAAATAAGAGGTTTTGTGGTTCAAGAGCAAGTTAGTACAGGCTCTCCAGCTCTGCCCTTACTAATCCTCAAGTAAAAAGCTTACCAGGCTCTCTAGGTGCAGGGTGCAGTGTAATCTACTCAAGACAACAGCAAGAGACAAAGACTCTTCATAGTCCTGTAAGTCCATTGTCTGTTATTTGTGAAATCGTATCTTGTTTGTTGTCAAGATTGCAACATCTTGCACAAGAGTCACCATTCAAATATAGCCTCGACAACGTTTCATTGCAACTCATGCATTAATATTTACCTGCACAACACACTGCAAGTTACTCGGTTATTGTGATAAATTATAGTCTCACCATCTTAATATGAGTTATAGCTTAATTAAAAGCATGCGGCTAAATAAAAATGCATTCAACTAAATGAATGCATTTGAAAAGTGAAAACATTCTAATGAAAAGTAATGAAATTACTATGGTTATGCATTAGTTTGCCAATTGTGTTTCTCCACGTTGCTAATTAATAAAACAAATGCCATACTGGTGATTATTGAATTAAATCGCAAAATCCACAGGGACAAAAACAGCAATGCCCACTGGTCCCAATGTATTATGTATTTCTAATATGGGACAGACTTAAAATGCATTGTAATAAAGTTGGTCAGGGCAACATTTATCATAATCAAATAATTTATCATGCTAACGCTGGTTAACGCCATGGGGATGGTATGCTACATATTAAAGACATAAAAGGCAGCCTCACCGGTCTCTGGATTAATTTGGAACCTTCCATCCTCGTTGCCAGAGATGATGGAGTATCGGACAGGCTCATTGCCAGTGCCATCTCTGGTGAGTGCGGACACGCTGAGTACTTCTGTCCCTATTGCTGAGGATTCTGGGAGCTGGGCTGTGTACTCAGAGCTCAGGAACACAGGCTGGTAGTCACTCAGGTCAACAACATGCACGGTGACTGTAGTTGTGGAAGAGTGATGATGAGGCAGGCCTCTGTCTGTGGCTTTGACTCGCAGCTCAAAGGTGGACTGAGCCAGCTCATCAGCCAGAGAACGCTCCAGACGTAGGATGCCTGAAATCTCGTCCAGAGAGAAGAAGCCGCTATATGCTCCCTGGAGGGAGTATCTCACTTCTGAGTTTATGCCTGTAAAAGAGGATGAGAGGACACCAACCTCAAACAGTGAATAACAATCATCTTAGTATGTCAATAAAATTCAGCAATTAATAAAATTTCAAGCATGCAGTCATTAGATTTGAAATTAACTAAGATTTATTGTTAATCCTACATTAAATACGTACATTCATGTCCACAAGTATTCAGACAGTGACAAGTTTTTTTGTAATTTTGATCTGTACACCAGCATTGGTAAGCTCAGCAATACCAAAAGGACATTCTAGAGAAGGTTGGCATACCATTGTGAAAGTCTACAATCAAGAGACACCTTCATGAATGTTAATACAGAGGGTTTAACCCCAAAATACTAACTACTGGTAACACTCTAAGAACACAAATTCCATCTAAAAAAGCCTGCCCAGTTCTGGAGCAAGATTCTTTGGACAGATGAAAGATTAACATGTACCAGAATGATGGGAACAGTATGGAGAAGGAAGAAAGGGCCTATGATCCGAGGCATACCACATCTTCTGTCAAACATGGTGCAGGCAATGTTATGGCATGGACATGTATAGCGCTCAATGGAACTGATTCACTGGTGTTTATTGATGATGTGCCAGCTGACAGAAGTAGCAGGATGTATACATCTATACGTCACAGCACAGATGGATAATGATCCCAAACACACATTGAAAGCAACCCAAGAGGTTCTTTAGTGAAAGAAATGGAATGTTCCTAAATGGCCAAGTCAGTCACCTGACCTCATCTATTGGAGCATGTAATTCACCTACTGAAGACAAAAGTGACAGCAGAAAGACCCACAAACAAGCAGCAACTAAAGGCAGCCTCGGTAAAGGCACAGCAAGGCATCTCAAGCGAGGCAAATCAGCATTGGCTGATGTCCATGGTTCCAGTCACTGCTTGCCAAAGAATTGCATCCAAGTATTAAAAATAATTGTTGTATTTACAATTATGTTAATTTGTTCAATTACTTTTAAGCCTGTGAAAATGGAGGGACTACGTAAAAATGGCTGTAATTCCTAAATTGTTAGGGCAATACTTTTGTCAAACCTCGTAAATTAAAGCTGAAAATCTACACTTTAATCATATCTTGACTGCTTTAATTCAAGTCCATTGTGGTGGTGTATAGAGGGAAAATTACAAAAATTGTTTCACATTGTGTTAAAATACTTATGGACCTAAAACACATAAATACACCTACGTTTGTAAAGGAATCACTGACTGGTACAACATAACAAGCCAATCTAAACAAGCTATTTCTGGTTCCTTGTTTTGTAACCAGAACTGTCAGAAGAAGTGAGTAAAAAACTGAAAGTGTTTCATAGGTACTGATGCAAAATGGGGTCAAAGTAGTTCACTGCCGAGCAGATACCTTGGGCCAGTGAAGCAGAAATCATCTAAGCAAGTCACTAAACTTCAGAAATGGACAGAATTTCAGGCTTGTTGCTATTAGACTGGTAAGTTACCTAAAGCATTAAAACTAGAAATTCAAACATTAACTTAATTACAGTGATGCAGGTGTAGTTTTATAATGATCAAAGTAGTACAGGCTTTTTCTGGTCCCTGGTTTTATTACTAGTCAGAACTGTCAGAAGGAATAAGTAAAAAAAAACAGTATTTTACTGCTAATAGTGTTTTCATGGCTGCAAACACATATCTGAGCAGAAGCCTTTGGCCAGGAGCTACAGAGGATCCTGTACATGTTCCCACACATCACCAGGTGTGGTCTGGCACTCCCTAAAAGTGTCTTTCTATACTGCGCTCAATTCCAGATCAAACATTACACACCTTCACTCTCACTCCATACTGTTCTGGCTCGGGGAAAGAAATGGGATCCTTTCACGAAAAAGTATTTACCAAGTGTACATTATCCAAGATCTTTTTGCTCAGTATTACTGATACCAATAAACACTATTTTGGACATTAAAGACATCACAACACGTTTCACAACATGTAGCACAACACGTGCTACTATATTATGGTCACGTATTTAAGAATTGGCATACCTGTGTCTGGGTCTTTGGCATAGATGACTGCTATAGGTGTTCTAACGGTGGTGTTGTCAAACACAGTAACCTCATAGTGGTTGGTGGAGAACTGTGGTGCATTGTCATTCATATCCTGTATCATAAGCATAATGTCCGCCTGACACGAGCGTCCACCACCGTCAGTTGCCTTGACAACCAGGTCGTATTCGGCTTCCTTCTCCCGGTCCAAGACGGAGAGGGTGAACAGCTCCCCTGTTTACAACACAAGCTTGTTTGTGTTATAACTTGTTGTGAAATGTTAGTCATAGACCAGGAAACATGAAGAACATTTCAAATATCATGTTAAGACAGGTTACTTAATACAAATGCTGAGGTGACTCCCTCCAGCACAAAAAAAATATTTCTGTAGCATTCGTAGTTTGTGAGTGAATTTTTCAAAAGGTCATAAAAAGGAAAGATGCATTTTGAAATTTTTGCAATCTTCTTTATGCAGCCTAGTTCACAATTCTATACCTGAATGCAATTCACAGTTCTCCATGCACTGAAATGCATTTAAGATAATTCCAAACAATTCTCATCTTGGTAACCTGATATAGCATGCTGTTAGATTATGGGCTTAGATAGGATGCACTTGAAACCATCAGGACAGATAAAACACAAACCAAACAATAACGATTGATGAGAAGGATAAACATAAGATTTTTAAGCTTTTAAGATGCTTTTAAGATGTTGTGGATGATGTGCTTCAAAAGTAAGAAAAGAAATACCTGATCTCTAACAATATAAAAAAATACCCAACACGAGCAAGAGAAGTCCAAGGAAGCATGAAAAAATCAGTTTTACCAGTTTTGGGGTCAAGATGAAACTTGTCTGCATTTGGACCATGAAGAGTGAAAGAGACTTGTCCGTTGGTGCCAATGTCTGGGTCGGAGGCAGACACCTTCAGAATGAACCGTCCTGATGCAGAATTCTCCATGACTGCTTCAGTGTACAGCAACTAAAAAATGAAGTGTAGGAATTGCCAAAAGCATATTTTTGCATTTAAATATCTTCAGCTCTTAAAAGCACAAATACTAATTAATTTTATGCCTTAACTGAACAGATAAACTCAATGTTTAATCTCAGCATTGACTATTCAGCTTTTTTTTTTTTTTTTTTGAATAACTTACTTGCTCACACAACGGACTGTTGTCATTGATGTCAAGAACATGGACCTCCACTGTGGCAGCTGTTTGAAATTTTCCATCTGTGGCTAAAATCTTGAGTACGTGTTTGTCTTTGACTTCCCTGTCAAGTGAACCTTTGGCAGTAATTCTCCACTCTTCTCCCACTGCGATGACCGAGAATTGGCCTAGTGGGTCACCATCTTTCAAGAAGGTCAAGATAAGACAGCAACATTAAAAATATTAACTGGGCATTTAAAACCACTATAAGCTTCCAGGGGTCAAGCACACCACCATTAGAACACCATCTTAATAATCACAGCAAGACACAATACTGGACACACTTTGGATAGAGATTTGGATTTGGAAAACTACTAATATCTATGCCCCGAAGTTACAGAGCTAAGATACTGTGAACTCTCTACTGCCACATTACTGATATCTGGGACCATAATTGAACTCACCTGTTATATAGCATGTGACCTGTCTGTTGTCTACAGACACATCATTATCAATAGTTGTCAGAGTGACTATCACCTCTCCAGCCCTGCTGTTCTCAATGATGGACCCTTGATAGAGCTCCTCTGTGAACTGCGGTGGGTTGTCATTTTCATCAGTGACTGTCACTTCCACAAGAACTGAAGAGGAAAGCTTAACACTGCCTCCATGGTCAGTGGCCACCACATAGAACCTGTAAAAGTGTTTAGTTTCACAGTCCATCTCCTTTAACGTGGTGATCCAGCCTGTGTCTGAGTCAATGGTAAAGATATCACTGATATCATCCATCTCTGGTTCCAAATTGTATGTCACCTGTCCATTAGCATCCTTGTCAGGGTCATTAGCTGTCACCTGGATGACGGTGGTGCCAGAGGGCATGTTTTCTGCCAGTATGGCTTTATATGGGTCCGCCTCAAACAAGGGCTGGTTGTCATTCACGTCCTGAACCTGGATGCTAACTGACACTAGAGAAGCTACATCGGTGCCATTGTGACTGCCTTGAGCAAGAACATCGATCTGATACCACTTGGTCTTCTCATAGTCAATATTCTTTTGCACCACAAGTGTGCCACTTTCTTCATCAACTGCAAACACTTTGTCCCTGTTGCTTTCCACAGTGTTGCCATCTACTAAGCTGTATATCAGCGGCATGTCCGCATCGGCCTTGACCGTGCCTATCTCATAGCCAATGGGAAGATCCTCGGAGGCTGTGAATGTATACAGTGGTTCAGTAAACCTTGGCAGAGGCACTTCTGGTGGGACTACTTTAACCTGAACTGGTACAGTGGAGTTATAAAAAGGTATGCTTCCATCTCGAGCCTGGACTTTAAAATTAAAGATTTTGTTCTCCATTCCAACCAGGCTCTCTTTGACACTGACCACACCTGTAAAGGGATTAATTTCAATCACCTCCTCTGTCACTTCCTCAGCTTCATCAACTGCGTACGTTACATCCGCGTTCTTGCCGTCGTCAGCATCATATGCCATTATTTGAATAACTGGGGAACCTTTATTTATAGTGGACTGAATGGAGACGTGGTACTGAGATGCTTTGAACTGAGGGGCATTGTCATTCTCATCTGTAAGAATGATCTTCACAGTGCAAAAAGCTACTCTGCCACCACCATCTTTAGCCATGACTTTAATGGCAACCACTCTTTGTGAGGGATTCTCTCTGTCCAAAGGCCGAGCAGTTACAATTTGTCCTTCATTGTCAATGGAGAATTTTTCATCTGCAAGCTTGTTGATAATGGTGTAGTCCACACTGCCATATGGTCCATCATCAGGATCGATTGCAGCTAGGCGAATCACACGTGTTCCTGGCTCTGCATTCTCAGCTAATTCAGCTTCATAAATATCCTGGTTAAAATAAGGGCTATGTCTGTTGCTGCTGGTCATGTCAATGTTTACAGGAGCAGTCTTTTGGAACACACTGTCTGATACAGCAACTGTAAGGTTGTAAAATGGATCCAGATTTCTCTTGCAAACATTGGAGAATGAAATAAGACCAGAGGATTCATTGATAGCAAAGTATCTCCCTTCATTCCCTGAGAGAATCTTGTACTGGAGAATATCCTTGCTATCAGGATCTGAAGCCTGGATTTTGATGACTATGTGACCACAAGACGCCATTTCGTCCAGAGAGGCTTGATAGTGTGACTCACTGAAGTCGGGAGGGTTGTCATTGACATCTGTAACATTCACAATAACATAAGCTTCACTGCTGAGAGGTTGTGTACCATTATCTGTGACTTTGATTTTTAGGTGGAACTGCTGTATGGTCTCATAATCCAAGACTTGCGATGTTACTAAAAGACCACTCAGCGGATCCATTTTGAAAAATTCTGCTTCATTTTTCCCTGTGTCAACTATATGGTAGGTTACATCTTTATTTCTCCCTGAGTCTCTGTCAAAAGCTGAAACCTGTATTACAGATGTGCCTACTGGAAGACCTTCTAACAAGTCAGCTGTGTAAGTAAGGTTACCAAATACAGGGGCATTATCATTTACATCTTCAACATCTATCTCTACTTTGGCTTCTGTAAAAGAACCAGTCACAGAGTCTGTGGCCCGAACAGTCAATAGGTGCTTTGCCTGTGTCTCATAGTCTAGAAAGTCAGTGACACTCAACATTCCTGTTTTAAAGTCAATGTGAAAAAATTTTGAGGGATTATCCTCCACAAGATTGTAGATAAGGCGATAGCCCTCTGGATTTCTTGCTTGCACATGCAAGACAGTTGTGAAAGGAGCAATGTTTTCAGGTAGTCTCAAAGGGTAAAACAAACTTTGAAATATAGGGTGAGAACGGTTTTGCACTTGGACGTACAGCTCCCCAAAATCTGACAGACTAGGTTCACCTTCATCAGAGGCTCGCACAGTAAGCACATACTTATTCAATGATTCAAAGTCTAGAGGTCGTTGAAGGGACACATCCCCAAGATAGGGATCAATCCTGAAGAGATTAAAATGGTCCTCTAGTGTGTAAATTATAGATCCATTTTCACCAGTGTCATCATCAGTTGCCACCACTTGGAAGAGAACATCCCCTGGTTCAGTCTCCTCAGATATCATCAGAGTATGAGGAAGGTTTGATATGATGGGTGCATTGTCATTGATATCGTCGACAAAGACTTTGACATAAGTTACGGCTATACGTGGTGGAGTTCTCATGTCTCTGACCTCCACAGCCACATTATACTCATCCTGCTCCTCGCGGTCATAAGGAACACCAGTGGTCTGTAGCACTCCTGATGTCTGCACAACTGAAAACTTGCCTCCTGGATTCAGAACAGTGTAAATCAATGGTTCATTAAGGTAGCTACCTGTGGCTCTTAGTACAGTTAAAGTTTTTATAGATGTTGTGTTTTCAAGTACAGTGCCTATATATATCCTCTCTTCAAACTTCAGACTAGTTGTTTTGACATAAGTGACATTAACTTTCACCAAGGCAGTGTCTTTGTACAAGCCATCCGAGGCTAAAACTTTGAGCTCATAATAGGACTGTAAGTCAGACACATCATTGACTGAAATCTCACCAGTCAACTGGTCTATTTCAAACACATTTTGGTGATTACTCTCTGCAAAACTGTACACAACTGATGAATCTGCATCAAGAGCCAATACTTGGACGACTTTCATGTCTTTGAAAATAGGAGTTGCGATGGAAGCTGTAAACACAGATAGTGTAAATTTAGGAGAGCAGTCATTAAAATCTAGGACACGAATGGTGACTTTGCATGGTTTGGCAGAGCTTAGAAAAGGCTCCCCAGAGTCCTGCACTTGAACCCTGAAGACAAACTCTGGCGTAGTCTCAAAGTCAAGCATAGATATCAGAGAGATGGTGCCCATGCTTGGATCTATTTTGAACATTTTCTTTGCCTCTGGCTCTTGGATTTGGAAGATTAGCAGAGCGTTCAAGTCCTTGTCAGCATCTGAGGCCTTGATCACCAGTGGGGTGTTGTTCTCCCCCATTACCATGCTGTTCATAGGCGCAGACTCGCTGATTTGACCGTAGTAGCTGTCCTGAAGGAAAGCAGGGGCATTGTCATTTTCGTCTATGACATACACATAGACAACAGCATCTGACGAGACCCCAGCTGTATTTGTAACTCTTATTTGCAGGCGGTAAGAGAGGCACTCTTCAAAATTGAGAGCTTTTTGGACAGATAGCAGCCCGGAGTTGGAATTGATGTGGAAAGTCCCATTAGGGTCACCATCTTTGATCCTGTAATTCACAGGAGATGGACAGCTGGCTGAGACAGAGAGCACTGGAGCACCCAGAGGACTGGCCTCACTTATTTCAGTGAAGTACTCATCCTGGGTGAACTTTGGCGCTGTAAGCTCAGACAGCTTCACATGGATATTGACAGGGCAAAGGTCACTGCGCTGGGGGAAGCCCTGGTCAATGGCCTTCACTGTAAGGTGGTACAGCTCCTGGGAAAGTCTGTCTAATGACTTCATCACACGGATGCTTCCTGTGTCCTGATCAACATCAAAAGCTCCATCCACATTCCCTGTCGGAAATAAAGATTTAAGCCACATTAAGAAATTTTTTTCAGTCTCCCATGAAGTTACTGTTTTGGAGATACTAGGTTTTATTTCTAGCAATAATAAGCATCTGCTACACAGGATTAAATAATAATATACTGGAGAAAAGCAATACAAGCACTCCGTACCTTTGACAATATTGACAGCTCTTATGGTCTTACCTGAGTGAATAGAGTAGACAATCTCAGAGTTGCTGCCTGTGTCCTTGTCCAAAGCTTTGACTCGAAGCACTTCAGTACCAGTTGGAGCCAGGTTGCTGATGCTTCCTTCATAATGAGTGCTCATGAAAGTTGGTGTGTAGTCATTACAGTCCTCTACATGCACCACAGCTTTTACAAAGTTCCTCTTCACTGGAATCTCTTGATCACGAACCTGCATGGAAATGATAGGGTTTTACTTTTGTTTGCTCTTTAATCGATGATATAATATTAGAGATCAATTTCCTTGGTATAAAAAATTACTGTCTGAACAGTTTGTGGGTTTGGATAAAAGTTCAAGCAAAGATGGATTAATAACCACCTAATAACTAATCACCAAATTCCTCATTGTATTGTTCTTGCTGCTCAGTTTTAACATCTGTGGTGTCATGAATTATCTTTTACCATCACAATAAGAGTATGTGTGGAGATGGTCTCATAGTCCAACTTCTCAGTAAGGACAAGCACTCCAGTCTTTGGATCCAGATGGAAATGCTTAAGGCTGTCTGGATGGAGGCTGCTGTGGATGGAGTAGACCAGCCTGCTGTTGGCGTCTGCGTCCTGGGCACTGATTTGTAGGATCTCCTTCCACGGATCTGTGTCCTCTGGAACTCTGACCTCATACTGATTCTTCAGAAACATCGGTCGATGCTCATTCATGTCCAGCACTCGAATGTATGCCTGAGAAACAAGATAAAAGAATGCCAAGCTTGCAGACTTGTCTGAAGAATGCTAAAAAAATTGATTAATGTTAAAGCTTTCAGTGGAGGCTTTCATCCCTCAGTGGAGGCTTTTCATCTTTCATCTGAATTTTGTCTATAATTTTGCCCATTTTCACAAATAATAGGGTGTCTTACAGTGTCAGAAACCACATAACATACTTTAAGGCCTGTGTGTGATGATATAAGCATGCGGTTTGCATGATACTAAATTAAATTTTTCCCAAATTTATCATGTGTTAACTATGGCATTCAAATGAAAATTTGTAAAGATGTATTTCAGACACTGATTCATCTGAATTCATTGCAGACCGAATATCTGTTGCCTGAGGCAGAAGAAATCATGGCCTGTCATATTGAACTCTGCCTGCACTCTGTTTTGGGGAAATAATATGTTCAGTCAGTCATTAACATGTCATGGTAGAGCATCTGCTACACGTGCCCTTTACCTGAGTAGTAATGATTTGAGAGCCGTCTGTGACGCTGATGGTAAGGTTGTAATTAGATCTTCTGGCTGCATCCAGACGCTTGGCTATCGCAATACTGCCCATGTTCTTCTCTATGTAAAAATCCTGGTCCTCATCACCACCTAAGAAATGACACAAGCTGCTGGTTAGAACTGGGCCCCTTGAAGGAGTCCCGGGGCATCTAAAGGGCAACTGTCAGTGTCTCTCAGCAAAGCCCTGCATGGACCTGCGTGCATTAACGGATGAGTGAATAGCATGAAATATTGTGAAAATAAGGCACAGGTGTCATGTAATCTGAAGCAAAGAAAACAAAACACAGTTGAAATGAGCGATAAGCTTACTCTTTGTTCAGAACCAACCCGTTTAATTGAGGGCCACTCCAACATTGTAGACCACAAGCCTATGTGACTAAGCCCTGCTGAAAACAACAGCGCACATTTCATCTGCATTCGTGAGAATGGGGTGTTCACTCACCCTCCTTCTCAAAGAACACAACTTTTAGTGAGTGCCACAAGTCTTCTGTTTTCATGCTCCTTCTTGTGTGTTTTTTTTTTTTTTAAAAACAAGGTCATTTGTAAATGTCCCTTCAGAGTTGTAGAATATACAAGAACAAAAACAATTGTTTCAGGGAAAATATTTGGCATGCGCACACTAAGAACAGACGTCTCAATCAGTAGGGGTAAACTCATGCCTGCTTTGGCAGATGGTGTTTATTAAGAAATCCACCTTTTGAAGACTGGTCTTGTTTAAGAGAGGATAAAGCTACTTTGTCGGCCTTTAACTTCTTTCTCAGCCATCTATTCATCCCCCCAAATTTATCAATTAAGAAGCCTCTGTAGAGATTTATGTAGAGCAACATCCCTTTTACTGATCCAATGGCCATGACCAATTGTGGCTAATGCTGAGCTGAATGATCCTGATGGAAGCTTTGAGAGAATTTCTGAAGACAGCTTGCATTTGAAGCTGTCTGTTTCTAATTGATTCATAATTGGCTTCTCTAGATGGGGGCTGAAGCTCAGCTGCCACAGTAAAGGCACATGTTTTATAAAGAATATAGTGCAGCACACAGCTGTTTCAAATCAATGTTTTGGTAAACTGTTAAAGGTGACTTTTATATATGGCTTTATCTTTTTTTCCTACCCATCTGAGATGATTTTGAGGCATTCTGTAGTACTTGCGCACAGTGATTGTTAAGAGAATAGCATTTGGCTTCAAGGAGTTGGCAAGGACACTGAATAGTACTAGACTACACATTATGTGAGCTACACATTATATTCATATAAGATTCATATTCACAGTGAACATGAATGACCTGGTTTGAGGAACACAGGAGAAAAATATTTGTATATGTTTGTATGATCCCTGTACTAGCAATAGAAAGGAATGCCCAAAGCCAAGTGTAGAAAGAAGGGTAGAAAACTGTGAAACAGTGGAACTGCGATCACTGGAGTGATGGATCACCATCCAAATCTCTGGGGAGCCTCACAGCAACATTCAAACCTTTAGAAGAAACTCTGAGGAGAACAGCAGGGAAGAAATGTTTGAATAAGTTGATGTCTACGGACCTTTGCATACTTGCACGTTCATATCAAAACCTTATTAATTTTTTTTTACTTTTCGAAAAACACTGGCTCTCTATTAAACTGACCAACAGACCAACAAAAACAAACTGATATATAATAAAATTCATAAAATATCATTATATTAAAGGTTTTGTATAATTTACTAAACAAAATCATTCAGAGTGATATGTAAGTAAGAATTACTTACCAAGTAAGAATTGTGATAGAAACCATATGTTTGAAGCATTTCATGCACTGCAAAGCCACTGTTGTACAATAGCTTTGAGATAAGGGAGTAATCCAAATTATATTTTTGAAAATCTCATTATGGAAGTACATGTGGGAAATTATAAAAGACAATAGTCCCTAAACAATTTAGTTTCATATTTAGTGCAATTTTACCATTATTAACACTCAAAAACAAAGAAGGGAAGTGTAGGTAAGGCTTGAAAATATTCCAATATTTAACATTATCGATTGTAATAAATTACATCTTAATATGTTACAAATTATTTTTAGGCATAAAATCATGTAGATTTATGTTTTAATAGCACTTTTCAAATGTGTCTGTATCAACTTATTAGATGTCAGAAGACTGACATATCATGTTGTGAAAATTTCTTGAAATATCATATTTTTTTCCATATCACCTACCAATATGTATGAGATCACTGATTTTATAAGAAAACATGTCTGAATACATTGTAGATATCACAACCCAAAGGTCCCATCACCACCATTATAAAGGAATCTGAGTTTCTACAATGAACCATTACACATCAAACCTCTAAATGACTTTGTTTACATCTTAACAACTGAATTATGTAGAAATTATGGACAACCAGGGAAACAATCCTCTTCAAGTTCAGATTTTTTTTCTATGTATTGTATTATAATACTACTACTACTACTACAAATAATAATAATAATAATATAACAATTATCATATATAAAAATATTACATATAAATGATATAAAAATACACATATCTAATATATAAAATATATAATCTGCATAAAAACTGTAAAATACTGTTTACCACTGACTTCAGAGAAGTGCAGAAAAAATACTGCCATCACAATCACTAGCAGTCTGAAGTAAGATTCATCTTTTCTCGTGTGCAGTGTGTTATTTCTCAAGGACAGGGCTGCCAGTGTTTCCTCAGAGAAAAGAGTATTACAGCCCACTACTTCATGTAGGTGCAAAAATGGTTCTTCTGCAGCCAACAGGGGAACTTTGCCCAAGCATCCAGCTGATGATATTATTCTTGACTTAATTCCATTGAAGCTCATTTCTATACTAGTTGTAGGCGGCTAGGGCTGAGAAAAGTACTCAAGTTCTTGGCGTGAAGGCCAAGGTAAGCCCTTTTCTACATGTGAGGCTGAGAGACAACTCTGCATGCTTAGCCACTGATGGAGAAGAGGAGAGAGAAGGAGACCCTGGCCTGTCATCTGAGAAAATGTGGAGCAGCTGGAGATCTGCCTTTTGGCTCAGATTTCAACACAGGGTGACAAGCTGCAGTTAACTGCTCAACAGAATAGTGCCGTGGTACTTCATATATGAAGCTTAACGTAAAAAACCCTATTGTTTAGTCAAGACCTTAATCCACTTTAAGCAGATATTAGCATACTTAAGTGAAGTATGAGAAAATAAACAGATGTATTTAGGTTTAGAGGACATCACTGCTACATGCTTTGATTAATTAGAAAATTCATTTTACCATGAACTTGTATAGTAATCGCTGTTTCTTCCACAATAAAAAACACACAAGCCTGATAACTGTAATCCTCCAAAAACACTACTCTCTGTTTTCTGAAAGAAATACATGCTCAAAAAGCTCTGTCCTTTGTTTTTGTTCTGCCAGTGCTGGCAGAGCCTGCTGAAGCGGGTTATCTTCAAAAAACACTGGACCGGGTTTGCGCCAGGTTGTCTTGTTTACAGTTACTGAAGCAGAGAGACAGGCAGAACAACAGCACTGTGCTCACCTACAATGTCGAACCAGAGGAGGCTGGGAGTGATCTCTGTGCTGATGAGACCCACTATGTCAGCAACTGGGTCAGTCTCCATGACAGCAAAGGTGAAGTGTGCCTCGTCGAAGGCCAGTGGCACAGAATTGGGCTCCGGCTGAGGCAGCCATTCTACATCCAGACGTGACTTGGACATTCTCGCAGGACTGCCATGGTCTGTGGCTTTTATCTATGACATGTGAAAAGCAAAAAGTTGTGTGAGCATCCCCTATTTTTCAGAAATTTTTCATTTTAAATTGCAAGCATTTGACTGTTATTTGCCAACTTGGTATGCCATGCTGTGAGGTAAGCATGGGCAAACTGGCAAAAATACAACATCACATTACTTGATAACAGGCAACATGACATTTCGTTTTTCTGAAGGTTGCAAACAAATTGGAACGGACAAACAAAACGGCACTGCCTTATTTTTAAAAGGCTATGGAAA
Organism: Pygocentrus nattereri; assembly: GCF_015220715.1. Classification (NCBI taxonomy): domain Eukaryota; kingdom Metazoa; phylum Chordata; class Actinopteri; order Characiformes; family Serrasalmidae; genus Pygocentrus; species Pygocentrus nattereri. Next base: position 13,923,762 of record NC_051218.1, read on the forward strand.
ACCTAAGAGTACAGTTAAGTTTTAACATTAGCAAATTAGCAAAAGCACTGTGACATAATTTCATGATAACAGTACCATATAATCATATTGCTCATGCCTAACATGATGGTTTAAATAATACATTGAGACAGTGTGAACAGCAAACTATTTGTGATTTTTTTACCGTGAGGATGCTGTAATTGCCTCGTCCAAACTCTCCCTGGGCGGTGACCACCCCTGTTGTGGGGTCGATATCAAACTGCCCCTCCATGCTGTTTTCCAGGCTGTAGGTGATCATGCCATTGGGCCCTTCGTCATCATCACGGGCAACCATCCTGTAGACCTGCTGGGGCAGGGCCGTACTCTGGCGCTCAGGCAGCTTGACTTGGAAGAGCTTGTGGCTGAACTGAGGGCTGTTATCATTCTCATCCAGCACTTTAATGACCACCGTGGCAGTGGAGCGCAGAGGGGGAGCTCCGTTATCAGATGCAATCACCTGTGCAAAGAAGAAAGGAGTAACACTATGTTGTGGCAGTCCTGTTTCAGCAAAGCAAAGTGAATGTGTAATATATAGCTTAATAAGTGATCCAGAGACCTTGGAAAACATGTGGCATCAAAAGCATAAATATTTTGTTCAGCATCAGTATTATTCATAGTTTATGTAAGTAGATCTGCTAAATCCTGCTGGTCTGAGATTCCTATACAGTAACAGTGGTGAATTAATAGAAAAGGCACGACACATTGCAACTGGAAATACTAAAATTTGCAACAAATACTAATACAAAAGCAGAGAAGAGTTAGAAAAAAAGGACACGTGCTTCCTGACTTAATATATGAGAAATAGCAGGTGAACTCACCTCAATAATGTGCTCAGGTTTTTGTTCCCGGTCCAGCTCGATGACGGTGCTGATCACACCTAAGTAAACAGACATTGACAGGCTAATCAATGGCACTGCGCTCATAAGGCTTGGCACACCTGTCTGTGTACCTCAGGCGGACCAATTCGCACTCGCTTCCCACAGCTTCGCTTTCTTAATTGTGTTTATACAGCTCCTCTGTTTACACTGGGTCAACCTCGTGGACAAAGTTTTTCTTTTCCCTCTCCATTATGATCTGGTCAACAGTTCTGCGGTTTTTGCAGTTGCCAAAAGACATAAAAGTCTCACTTTCCCAGCGGCCAAGAGTGTGACAGCGACTAGGCTCTGTAGGTTTGACTTTGAGAGCTGCAGTGGCTGACAGGGCGAGATATGCCAACAAACGCCGCATGCTAAATTAGCATGACTTTTTTGTTTCTTGCAATAGAGCTTTTTACAAACGAGCATGAAGAGGTAAGCTGAGTGAGCTCGGAGTTTACTTTTGACAGATTTCTAACTAAGAACATACCTTAGTAATAAATATGTCTCGTGTTTTGCAAATTAGGCTAGCAGATAAGCTAGCCGTGTCCCAGCCGCATTTACTGCACTCAAAACAAAACCCCGCTGGGCTTTTACTGCACTCTCTATTTAGACAGGTGACTGCTGTACAGCAGTTTTAGTTAGAAAGTGTGGTTTTAGCATTAACATCCATCTGGACGTGGACGTTAAATGCCTCGTAACGCCATAAGAGGCTTCAGGAATGCAGAAAAGTCGGAGTTGTTACCCAAGATAAAAACCGGCGTTCTAACATTATCCTACTCATCGAAGGGTCCTATTGAGCATGCGCAGATCTAGTGTAATGATGTTTCAGACATTGTGCTGTGTTTTTAATGTTAATTCAGTACAGACTCAGCTTAATATTATTACTTACCTAACTGATAAGGAGATTCACGCTATCAAAATATCCTACTTATTCGTTTAATGCTGGTAACGTTTTCTGATAGATTTAAGCTATCAAATTATCCAACCTATAGATTTCAAGCGCTGGTAGCATTTTCTGAAGGGTAATTTAGACCAACTACATTTCCTACCAACAGTTTTGTGTAGGGCACTACTTAAAAATATACAGTACGGTAGGTAGGACATTTTTACAGGGTAGTGCAATTCATCAGAACACCAGCCGTAAAGTCTGATGGAGCCACGTTCAAAGCCATTGTAAATTGTATATGATCTTTGATATAGGTGCTCTATGGCCAACATGCAATGAATTCTGTATTAATGAGTAATTAACACAAAAACACTATGTTGCAAATAGACTGTGGTGGACTATTCCTTTCAACATATAATCTTCATTCAGAATGCTCTGTCGTCCAGAGCTTGAAAATGCTGTCTAGTCTGGGAAACCAGCCCCAAATGTGTTTAACATTATGTAAGATCCCACTATTGTTTAAACTGAGGGGCTGACAACTTGTTTTCTTAAAAACTAAGTTAGGCTAAACACTCGCTAACAGCAGAGACCGCTCCTCCCATTGTTAGTGTTATCTTTTGAATTGAAGAATTTAATGTTACTGGAGTAGGTTAGGTCTACTATAAGGAAGTTATTATTAAGCACAGTATGGGAAAACGAATGTGTTGCATTGAGGCACTAGTAGATCCTGAAATGTTTTCTTAAAACTGTGATTATTTACATGTGAAATGTGTGTGTTTTTGTAAGGGGAAAGTAGCAGTGTTTTTGTGGTGGTAATTTGGTGCACAAGAATACTATTTATAAGATGAATGTTGTGCATTAAATGCTGCTATACTGTGACATGTTATGTAACAAAAATGTTAAAAAGTTAACAACTGCATATGCAGTGGTGGGCTACTGGAGAATAGGTTAGAGGTCTGTAATTGCTCTAAACAGATTTAAGTAATTTATTGAAAATATTTTTTTAAAAATGCATTATTTTGTCATAATTTATACTGTTGCCATTTTATAAAATCAATAATTGAGGCTGTTACAGTGACTTTATTCCAGGTAAGTGGGTTTTACGCACATCATATCTTACTGATCAGCCTCAACCAGCTCATTGCTTTAGTATAAACAAAAAAAGACAGGAGATACACACACACACACACACACACACACACACACTTCTAGGCCACTTATCCTTCTGGGTCATGGGGGAAGCTGGAGCCTATCCCAGCAGTCATTGGGTAGAAGGCATGATACACCCTGGACAGGTCACCAGTCCATTGCAGGGCTAGACAGGAGGTACTTCCTTCTTATTAAACCCTAGTCCACCCTCGATTTGTTTTGTCTTTAATAATTCCACATTGGCTCTTACCCTAAATGAGACAGTTTTGCTACGCTAAGCCGTTAAGGCGGTTAGCTTAGTCACACTGTTCTCTGTAGAAATGAATCACTCAGGCCCTGTTGTAACACAGAGATGCAGCGACCTCATCTTTCGCGTGAGTAAGAGATCCGAACAAGAGATTACTAAAAATGTTTTATGCTGTTAATTTGGCTTTGGAGACTCCATACTGACATTGTGAGCAGTGTTTTCCAAAGCACTCCCTTTTCATTTTCACTATTTCAGCCTTACACCAGTTATTTTTCACAATTACATCTGAATACATTTGCATTACAATGACAATCTCTTCTGTGCAGTATCTGCACTACTATGCAGATGGCCCTAAAATACCAACAAAAGGCTGCTCTTACAAGACTTGTAGGTTGTGTTTTAGAGATACACCTTTGTGTGCAGTAGTCTTTGTAATGTCCCCTGTACAGGGTGGGAGTTTTGTGTCATCCCTGTTAGCCTGGGGTGGAGGTGATGAAGCAACAAAGAAATAAGAAGCCATGAATGGACAAGTACGAGCTTGTGATTCAGGTTAATGCTGTTGTAATTTTCCTAGGGGCTCTTCAAAGGCTAATCCGCATTGCTATCAAAGGTCAGATGTACAGTGCTTTTGGGACTTTTTGTGCTCCAGGGAGCTTGTAATAAAGCTTTACCCCCTGCTGAAAAAAATTCTTAGAATGATAGCGTTTTGTGCACAGTAATTATTTAGTCCATTCACCAAGTTCCTTTTGCAGCACACCTTGGTTACACCTAGTTTGTGCCTGAACTTGTTTGATTGAACTGTCATACTGTGCATGTTATTTCAGTATTGTTAGCCGCTTATGAAGATTTTTACCACAACGAAAGAAAAAGAAAGCGAAATGACTGACAAGGAAAGACCCTTAATTAGAGTTGTTTACCTGTCTTTGAGTCGATGGTGAAATATGTGCGCTGAGAATCCAGGATCTGGAACGTCACCTTTCCCTCTGAAGACTTGTCGGCATCTGTGGCGGCCACTTTCAACACAGATTTGTCTTTGGGCAAATTTTCATGGACTGAAGCAAAGTAGATAGGTTGGGACAGGTCAGGAGGATTATCATTAATGTCCAAAACTTCAATGTACACTTCAGTCCAGGACACCAGGGGTACTGTGCCAAGATCAGTGGCATACACAGTCAGCCAGTAGTGCGGTATAGCCTCCCTGTCCAGAGTGTCTGCCGTCCGGATCACTCCTGCAACATAGAATCATACAGTTTTCAGATATTGAGATATACTGTGCGACAGATAATAAAGATTCATAAGTGTATGGCAACAAATTTATTGTGTAATTTACATATACTTTGATATTCACATTTTGAGGCACTATTTTGCGAAACATTTGCTAATTAAAATGCAGTCTATAGTATGCATGTGCTGCTAATTATGCAAGAATCATAATATAACACATAATTTCTACTTATTTAGGTAAAATTATTCTCTTAAATGTTTGAAAGAAATCTATAACCACAAACGTTTACATGATGTACATACGGAACTGGAAGTCAGAAACCACCCTTTATTTATTTATTTATTCAATTCATAGTCTAAACAGCCATTAAGAATGAGTTATTCATTTCTCAGCATCAGGAGGAAAGCAGAAAAAAAAAAAAAAAAAAAACAAAGACAGCAAAAACATCCTTAACTTTTAATGTAAATTAATGTAAATTGTTATTTCAAGCAATTTCAGAGCATTTCTGTTGGCTTATTAATTGTGAATTTTTTACACAATTTAAAGGACAGCTACTATGCTCAAATGATTTCAAGAAAAATGGAGATATTACAGTTCTTTTGGACAGTAACAAAAACATTTAGCAGAAAATTACAGAGAAGCCTCAGCAACTAAATATAATAATCATTTTTAGTAACACTGTTTGGAGTGGTCATTTACAAATGATTAAAAACTCTTAACAGTCATTAGTAACACATCAACAACATATCAGTGAAGTAGCAGAAGTGCAGCATCTAAATATATTGAAATAAATATCTTGACGATGCATTACTTATATTAAGTAGATGTATTGTCAATATGTTACTTCCAAAACCTAACCTTACCCTAATCCTAAGCCTAACCTTAACTTCAACCCAAAAACTAATCCTAACTCTCATATGTTTTTGACATGCTACTGAGAGTCTGTTGAATGTTTGTTTTATCTAAAAAGGACCCCTCAAAGTGTTTATTGTGTCTTTCCTTTTCCTTTATTACAGCTTTCGTTCTTTTCTATATGCTTCCTTCCAGTTTTTAAAAGAAATCTGCAGGAATATTTTGGTTGCATTTTTCTGCTTCTCACAATCCAAATAATTCCAAACACATTAAATGATGTTGATGTCTGGACTCTGGAGTGGTCAGTACATTGTTCTGAGAACACCTGTAGCTTCTTTGTTTTTTCTCAGTAAAAACATGTTCTTGAAAGCCTCACATCATTTCAGACCCCTAGCACCGAGTTGTCTCAGTGGAAGGACAGCAACACATCTCCTCATGCATAACTTACTTAATGACCAACTTGACTTGAAATAAAAACAGTTATCTCTGATTTTCCTCAGTTCTGTATAAGTAGCGCTTGAAGTTGACCAGGTTTGGTTTCAGCTTATACTACAGAGTAACTTCTAGAATAACAATGACAATGTGGGATAAATCAACTAAAACATCTTTTGAATATAGTATATCCTTTTAACTTGTAAGAGACTAGTATGGATTTAAATACCTATAAACCTGCACTGTAAGAAATTGAACAGGAGCAGTTTCAGAACAGCATTTAGCATAGCAGGCTTACCTGTTTCTTCATCAATGACAAAGACTCCAAGTCCTGTCCCATCATGAATGTGGTATCTAACTACTCCATCTCTCCCCAAATCTTTATCCAAAGCTGTGAGAGTCAGGACTAAAGTGCCTATTTTGGCATCTTCCAAAATTGGAGCACTGTGTACAAACAAGCTGAAAACTGGCTTATTCAAATTTTCATTTACATCCAACACTTGAACCTCTACAAAACATGAGGATGATAAGGACCTGGGGTTTCCATGATCCACAGCTCGAACCGTTAAATTATAAAACTGCTTTCTTTCAAAGTCCAGTTCCTTCTCAAGAGTTAGTAGCCCTGTGCTTGTGTCCAGGAAAAACGTGCCTGCCTCACTGTTCTTCAGATTATAGCTTATGACTCCTCCACTCCCCAAATCCAGATCATAGCTCTCAACCCATAACAGCACTGTCCCTGGAGGGGCATCTTCAGGGACTTTAATGCTGTAGACTTTGGGTGCAAACTTAGGAGGATTATCGTTGATATCTTCCAAGACAACCACTAGATCTGCAGTTGAGATAAGCTGAGGGTCCTCTTTCGCTTGATCCCTGGCCTCAATCTTTAAGTGATAGCTAGGAAAGGTCTCTCTGTCCAAATGCCCGGTCACCCTCACATCCCCAGAGGTTTCATCAACTTTGAATAAGTCAGCGAATGTTAATAAGGAATATTTGATGACTCCATTGTCATCAAGGTCAAAATCCACTGCGTGTACTTTGAATATGCTCTTGTCAGTCTCTGTGTTTTCAGGTATGTTCAGAACATATCTTGGTTGAGAGAATAATGGTGGATTATCATTTACATCCAAAATATTGACAGCAAGAAACTTCCATGCAGATATTTGTGGTGTGCCCAAGTCATACACTGTTATGTTCAGAATATAGAATTCTTTGGTTTCTCTGTCTAATGTACAGACAATTTTTAGGTCTCCTGTGTTCATATCAATGGAGAAACATCCATCCTCATTCCCACTTGAAATTGCATAGACAAGCTTTCCATTAAAGCCACTGTCATTATCATTGGCCTGAAAGTGTAGTATAGATGTGTTGAGAGTAAAGTCTTCCCTGACATCAATGGAGCTTGGAATGCCAAGAACAAACTTTGGAGAGTGACGATTGATTATATGGACATCAGAGAAAGAGTCTTCCTCTTGGGCAGAGAGCACAGGCTTGATTGATTCAATAAGCTTCTCTGTCAGCTGCCTGAACACTCCAGTTTCTTGGCAGTGTGTGGTGGCTTCCTTGCCCTCGCCCGTGACATGCACAGTGACAGTAGTGGGGTCAGCACTATATTTGCCATCTGTTGCTGTTACTTTTAGGGTATATGAAGGACTTTCTGATTCTAAAAAGTCTGTGGGAATGGGCTGTGCTAATGTGATGATGCCAGAGACAGGGTCAATGGCAAATAATTTGTCCTCATTTCCAGACTGGATTCCATAGCGAATTTGCTCCAGCTCATCCAGATCAACTGCAGACATCTCTACAATGGTCTCTCCTGCTGCAAAGTTTCGGGGGATGGTGGCATTGCATGCCACTCTCTCAAAAAGTGGAACATTGTCATTGATGTTGGTCATAGTGATGGTGATGGCACATTCACTCACACGGCTAAAAGGACTACCACTGTCAGAAGCCCAGATCCGAAGATGGTACCATCTCTTCATTAGCTCATAATCAAACTCTTCTGACGTAGAAATCACCCCAGTCAGTGGATCTATGACAAAAGGTAATGGAGCCGTGTTTGCAATGGCATAGGTCACAAAGCCATTGTTGTCCTTGTCCACATCGATAGCCAAGATGGATAAAATGCTACTTCCTATAGGAATATTTTCTGGCAGAGTGGCCTGGTGTGATGGGTTAATAAACCTAGGAGCATTGTCATTCTCATCAGTTACATCGACTATGACATGGGCTTCAGCCTCACCGTGATTTACAGTCACATCAAACTCATAATGAGATTTCTTTTCAAAGTCAAGAGACTCTGAAGTAATAATAATGCCAGTTTTTGTGCTAATTTTGAATTTATGGCTATCTGCATTGCCTCTAATGTGATAAGTGACATTTGGTAAACTGGGATGTATAGACACTTTCAGCACATGGGTTTTTGGAGGGGAAAATTCACTAAGAGTGGCATGATATATTTTTTGCTCAAATGTCAGTGATGTAAATTGGGGAGAAGGAATATGGATGTTCTTAACTGGTGTTAGCAAAGGGGGGTTACTTCTGTCCTTCGCTTGAAGGGAGATATTTAATCCAAATGGGTTTTGTGGCCAGTTAATCCGTTTTGTTGAGACCACTTGAAAGTCGTTACCCTGCAAAGTGGATGGAATAATCTCAAAACCCTTCTCTGCATCTCCTGCAACTATACTCAGAGAGACCACTCGTGCCTTTGCCTGGGGCTCTATCTTGACATTCACGCTTATTTTGTCTGTGTCCATTTGAGGAGCCTCTGCTGTGATGGGTGTGATGAGAGTAAAAATTTCAGCAACCTTTTCGATGTTTACAACAACCGTAGCAACGTTTCCAAACTTCTGCACCCCAGAGATTTTCTTTGTCCTATCCTCTGCCAAAATGGTAAGGTCGTACCTTTCTCTCTGAGTGGCGTTAAGCTGTTTGACAAGCGTGACGGTGCCTGTGAAAGGATCAACAGCAAAGGGATGTGATCTAGTGGTAAAGGAGTAATAAAACTCGGCATTGCTGCCAATATCAGCGTCCGTTGCACTCACTCTCACCACACTTGATTTCACTGGTGTGTCCTCCCTGATCACCACGTTGTAGGAGGCAGGGTAGAAGAGCGGTTTGAGGTCATTTGTATCAAGCACTTGGATCGATACCTTTGTTCTTGCCTGGTACTCATAGGTGCTCTCTGTAGCTTCAACAGTCAGAGTGTAAGCATCCCGTACCTCTCGGTTGAGCAGAACAGGAGAGAGTGAGTTACCGCTGCCGGTTGTTATCCTCAGGAAGCAGAAATCCCCCACGGCTACCTCCTCTGCTTTGAAAAGGCCATCATCATCGCCAGCGACAACTCTGTACTTGATGTCCCAGAACGGATCAGAAACTACAATGCCCATTCGTACGCGGCTCTCCACATAGGTCCTGGGGGCAGAGTTTTCATTAATGGTGGCATTATACAAGTGATGGGTGAACCTCAGAGGAGAGCCGTCCTTTTCCAGGCTCCCCTGACATCTGGCTATGTACAGCAGAACTGCTATAACACTGAGCAGTTTAGCTCTGTCTGTCAAGGCCATTCTTATTGGCTCCCCACAGAGCCTCATACCTAAAGAGGGAGAGAGAGACAAATGTGAGTTGAATGTCTCAGCATGTCTTTGTGAGCGGGATCAGTGAGCGTGTCAAGTCACAGGTCGATGATGAATCATTTTTATATGTAAATATGTTGTTACAAAGAATAGGTTAATGCCAACTAATGCAGTTCACATCACTGAAACCACACACACACACACACACACACAGCACAAACCCCCATAGTCTCTGTTGCCAAGTGAAAGCCCTCAGTCAGGTATTTGGTTCCTGTTCTAACATGCCTTGACAAAAGCAGTATTATATTGTCTGAGTTTGTGAAGAAACTTGGAGCTCTTTTAGACAGGTGATACATTTTCACACAATCATTTTTTCTAGACTATAAAACATTATGTATAGATACCTATTGTTTTTTGTTTTGTTTTTTTTTTTAGAACCCAAGGAAATCAGTTGATAGTCACCCATGTTCAGTCATATGCAAATGTTTGGGTGCAAATGGCCAGATGACATTTTGTTGATTTTCTAAGTGAAAATCATTGAACACGTCCTCTACAGAGAGCACACTTCTACACTATTACTGATTATTTGCTGAATTGGGGAAAAATAAAATGTGCCAAAGGCCCATATGTTTAACTCAAAGCAAATAAATAGAAATGGTGCTCAAAAGTGCCAGGTTGTTAAAGATGTTTTATTTAAAGTTAAAAAAAAAACACATCTATTTATTTTATTTATCTACATTAATTTCTTGACAGGTTATCTGCCTTGTGAATTCAATCTCCACTTCTCACTTTTTAATATATTCTAGTTTAAATTTAATTATAACTTCATCTTTAATCTTATACAGCTTTCTCAATCATTTTAAAGTCATCTACAACTCTGTTCATCAGCTTGCCGCAAACTAATTTAAATCTAAGAGGGAGAGTAATAGCATCATTTTGGAATCATTTTATACAGACATCCACAAAAAAACAATTTTATATGAATGAAAACAGAGGTTTTAAACTTTTGATCTGCACTGTATGAAAGAGATTAACAGAGAGAGGAAAAAGAGTGTCTTTTTAATTATTCTAAGTTAATAGTATAAAGAAGCTTAAATGACAAGGTCCAAAACTCTGAGACTAGTACTTTGCATTCTTTTGCTATTTAATACAGAATTTCACATTGCAAATTGTATTATCAGTGTAAACAAAGTGAAAAAGTTGAATCTTTGAAATATTTGCAGCAATTGCATGACTTCCTAGTATTTGTTAAGTTTAACGACAATTGCATCTGAACTGGCATGATTTCCACAAGATTGTACAGAGGCTTCTGATAAATAGATCAAATCCACCTGAGAGTCATCTGAACACAAGCTTCAATGGAAGAGATAAGACTAAAAAAATCAGGCTTTTTATGCAGAGGCCTTAACATGGTCAATTTTTCAAAATTCTAAAACAAAAACTAATAATTAATAATTAATCATTTAAAAAAATCCCCATTTTCAGTGTGGTCTCAGACTTTTGGACCCTGTTTTAAGTGGTAAACTTGTTTTGGCCTCATTATTCAAAAGTGTCAGGGCAGGTTTTACCTGCAATAAAAAAAACACTTGGTCAGTGTGTGACTACTTTCAATTTGCTTGTTCAACATGATAGGAACTTAACAGTAGGTTTGCTGTGCGCCCTTCCTCCTATGCCATCTGTGACCGCATTAATTTATGGAGATTTAATTCAGAAGAAAGAATGAATACAGCCTGCTGTTAGTCTAAAGAGCTGGTTGAAGTTGTGAAGCTGTGAACCCTGCAGGGGAAATGCAAGTTGCAAATTGGCAAAGCGAATGAGTAAGCATGTCTGTTAGTAATAGGATGTGTTATGTGTTCTTGTTCCAAGTCACAGCCCACAGTATCAGCTACCTGTAGCCACATGCTCAGACCAGCAGCAGAGGCTTTCACACGTTTCACTATGAGGGCCCAAATGTGTAAAAGTGTGAGCTTTTCATGTACTATTCATGTAATGTTATCCATTTGTATATAAGCGGCAAAACCTCACCCTGAGTTAGCATTCTTACCCTGAACTATGCTTTGAAGCATGCACATGCCTATATGTCTCTCACTTTTGGACAGAGTGGGCCATGGTAAGGAATATTTACAGTAGGTAGGCTTGCTGCTTTTGTTTCAATCCTAATGCTATTTTAAACAACTCAGGGCCTTGTAAGCCTCCAGAAAAGACGTAATGATTTCTGTGAAATAAAAAGTCAGAATTTTTTATTTAATAGGATCATCATGCTTGTTGTATTTAAACTCTGAACATATCCTAGTAGTACTCTTATTTCATTACGCTTTGGTTGGAAACATAGTGGTTCAATTATTAAAGCAGCCAAGGGAGAATTTTGGATTTTCTTCTCCACATCATCAGCCAAGCAAGCACTCCTACTGGTTAGTAGTTCAGGAACTAAGGAACTAAAGGTCTAAGGTGTCAGGTTAACCACAAACACAATTAAGAACTGACAGTAAAATAAACCAATCATTGATTTACAATGTAATTTGGTTCACAATGGTTGGGACCAGTTTTGTGAAAAAAGAAAGAAGGTACGCTAGGATTTCTGGAAGCCTTCACTGATTGTGAGTGGTAGCCTGATCAGTTTGCTAAGTCAGGTGCTGTATTATAAATAACGGCCAAAAAATTGCCATGAGAAATGCTGTTAGCTTAGTGCTAACATACTACTAGAATTACATACAGACATTATCTTCATAGAAATGTTTTTTCATTGTTATTTTTGGCAATTTTTGGTTAGTTTTTGTTAGTTGTTAGTTTTGGCAATTATGGCCCAAACCTAAGGTCTAGCTGTAGTGATGGCAATTAAGGTGAACATTAATAATAAAAAACAGTGCTATTTTGTCAAAATCCACTTAAAAACAAGCTATTTATATTACATACAATTTAAATAAAGTGAAAAGTCTATTGTCAGGTAACTGTTGTCAGTATAACTGTGCCTTCATGTGCCTTTCATAGAGGAGTTTTGTGGGTTTGTGCAGGAAGAATACCACTTAATTACTACAACAGCCTTGGTATGTCATTCTAGCTCTCCAAACCAGAATTATATTTGATTATAAACAGCAAAGGAACATTGTATACACATTGCAAGACAATACTGTCATTTGTTTAGAAATGTTCTATAAACATGAAGTGTGAAAGTGTGTAGTCTTTGTTTCTGGGAAACACAGTTTTTCACCAAAGCCTAGATGACTGTGACTAGAATAGACATCATTTTTTAACTGAAAGTTTAGATTAAGCCTATGCATTGCATGTTGGATAAATATCTTCATTTGCACTGTCATTGTATTTCCAACTAAATCCACTGCCTGTCCATTTAATGATAATCCATAAATACACCTCCTGCAAGCTCACTTGTGTCCCCACCCAGAGACACAGGGAGACAATGATCTAAATGACTAGGAAGGGTCCAAAGAATGCATAATTTGGGCAAATGGCTTAATTCCAATGAACCCGGAGGTCTCTCCAGAGTTGGTGGCCACATGGCTTAAACATACTAGTTTAAATTGTTAGCAGTGAAGTTATCTCATGGGCCCATCTGTAATGCACACATCAGGTCATCTCAAGCTACATATAAATCATATTGCACTGCCAGATTGAATGCATTCTTTCTTCATATGAAGTCTGAATTTCTAGTTAACTGCTGCATTCTCTGACATTGATTTGAATGGTCACTTATCATAAGACATAGATTTTCATGCATTTGAAGAGACTATCATCCCATCATATTTAAAAGCACTGTGAAAATTCAAAATGTTTTGAGAAGATACATTTTAAAATTCTGCATTTTTTTAATGTTATATTTTAGTTCAAAATCTACAGTAAATCTCTTAGTTTGCACCTTTCGCTCCCCTAGCAATGACAGAACAAAGTGAAATGTTAGTCATTTCTCATGACAGTGAGGCATGAGCCATTTAAATGTAAATGTATTACGGTATTGTACATAAGACCAATTTTATTTGGGTCATTCCATTAACTACAGACATTTAAAACAATACATTCAAGACAACAAAGTAATTCAAATGCAAATAGGCACAAAAGTTTAGAAATCCGTTGCCCACACGCGTCTTCACAGTAAACGTACCTGAGATCCTCAGAGAAACTCCTCATGGAACTTTTCCCAAAACTTCCTACAGCTTTGGTAATTTAGTATTCCAATGCAGCTCCAAAAGTTGTTCTCGTTTTCCCATAATGCACTTAAAACGAAATCAAAATAAAAGAGAAAATCTTCTGTGTGTTTGCATAGGCTAATTTGCTTTTACTCAAGAGTGAATTGTGAGCTGCCGTGCTGGTAAGACACCTTGTTCCCTCAGGACGTTCCTGCCCTCCCCAATCTGTCCCGCCCTCCACCCCCTTTCCTGTCCAACACCCAACCAGGCACCCAGGCACATGTCGCTCTCACTCTCTCGCTCTCTCTCTCTCTCTCTCTCTCCATTTAGGCTTTGGGCAATGAGTGACTCAAGATCTTTCTGTTCAGAACTGCACACCAACAAATGATTTTTTATCAAAGGTAACTTGTTTGAGGTGGTAGGTGTTTTTTCTCCTAAAAAGTGGACTTTTTAAGGATCCAGAAACCAAATTTTCTCTTAATTTTGGAGTTTGGTGAAGTATGTAAGCACTGAAATTTCAGAACATGCTTTTTAACTTCCCCAATACATGCAGTGCATATATGAAATAAGAACTAAACTGCAAAAACAGCCTGTTTTAAATGAATTGTTTTTATGATGTCATAAAAACCAAGACATTTATGTTTATCTGCCTATTCAGCCTAAATACAGCAGTTTAACCCTGCCCATTTATACTGAAGCTATAATGCAGCCACAATACAGGGCAGCTATGAGAAATGGCCATGTAAAATGAATTATCATGCTTAGCTTAACATCGGGGAAGAGAATAAAATGCAAGAAAAAAACATAGGATATGTGCCCTTTTCATTTCACAAACAGAGTATTTTATGTGGGTCAGTCTATGACCTGATTGTATTATATTATTAAACACAGTAATCGCATGGGCCTTTTTCCTCTATCCTCATCCAGCACTTTTGGTGTCTGTTAGTTTAAAATCAATAGACAACAGATACTTTCACTGAAGTGCAAATATTTTTTTCTCTGAAGCAGAGTTACATTTCTGTAGATTACATTTGAATTTCAGCTGACAAGCAGTGTTTTCAGCTGATAAACAGTTTTCTCAGTGCTGTCTCTCTCATCTGTAACTCTCATCTGGTATTGGCTAATCTGTAATGCCATGTTCATCCAGACTTTAAGTTCAAATATTTATTGAATGAGTGGCTGCAAAATCTAAGCATACAAAATAAAAAAATGTATCTTGAACAAAAGGAATTAACCCCTTTTAACATTAGCCATAAAATGCAATTTCTACGTTTTGTGAAGGTCTTTAAGTTGAGCAATGCATTTTCATCTTTGATAGTGTGTGATGGAATACTTTTAGATGAAAATCTGTATGATTTACATAAGTGAAAGCTTATGTATTTTTGATTTGAATGGTGATTGAGCAAGTCAACATTTATGAAAGAGTTGCACATGTTTGTACATGACAAAAGATGCAGCTTTGCTGACATTCATCTCAGAACGACGGTCTTTGTGGAGAGCTGTGAATTGTTTTGACTGCAAGGGTCTCTTACCTGCCCCTTCCATTCTTCATTGCTTGCTAGCAGCTCAGTGAAGAGTTCTATTTCACACACAGAGAGCCAACAGTGTTCTGATAACAGAGTTAAAGGAAATATATTCTATTTGATTATATTTATATAAAATAACTAAGTCAATTTCCATTCAGCAAGCTAAAAGCTGTGCAGAAAGCGGTTACAGTGTTTCTGCATAAACACTGCTAAGTGCATGCAACTTCCTGAAACCGTCTCAAAATTGCTTTATTATCTTTTATAGTGTTGTTGGTCAATGCCAAGACAGCATGTGGGGACTTGCAGATGCTGAAGTATATCAAACCTGGAGTATACACAGCTGGTGTATATTAAACCTTAGTTTTGAGCATAGCTTAGTGCTAATTAATTAATTAATGATATATATTGTCAATGTTAGCATAATTCATAAATTAGTTGTAACATTCTCTCCTTAATTTGAGAACAAATGTTCTACCAGAAAGAGGCAGGAGGCAGGACAATATTTTAATCTCTGATATGATTTTACAATTTGAAGGATACAAATTCTTTGGCAGAGGCCCAGGTCTTGGAGCATTTGGAACCTCACAAACAGGGACAGCAGGGGCAGAGACCACTTTCTGGACAACCCAACGGGGACCAAACTGGTGGTGGGGTGAAAGGAGGGGAACGTCAAAATGTCAGCACCTGAAAGCAGCAGAACAGGTACGTAAGTCGAGTCATTTAAAGACAAGTGACAGGAGTCTTCATGGTAGAACATCTACTAAAGTTTCCATTTCTGCATTCTCCTTCAGTTTTCTTTTATTTTGTTCATGTTGCGTGTGTTTAACACATAACACAGTGACTGTCCCACCTGCTGGTAAATAAGTACCGTCATTTTTTATAAAGAAACATTTTTCTAAAGTTGGATTGATTCACTGTTCCTTATTTTATTATGCTATGCTTTTTGTTGTACCACTTTTGCAGGTTGCAATCGCCAGGCTACAGCCTATACAGGAACAGTGCACTTGTGCTGTAGGGACTGATCATATGTACAGGTTTTGTACATTTGTACAAGTATATGATATAACTGCCACAAACAATGTTACAAAAGACAGATTTTCACACTGAACCTCATAGACATGACATATGGACTCAAATACATAGTAGCAACCACCTGGGATACCATACCAACACCTGGCCTAGTAACATATTAGCAGCCACCTGGGATAACCACAGTGGCCAAGCAGCACCTACGCAACCGTCTGCAATGCCATAGCAATGGCTTAGCAATGCTTTAGCAAGCGCCTGGGATACCATAGCAACACCTTAGCAACCACCTAGGATGCCTTAGCAGCAACCTAGCATCATATAGCAACAGCCTAGCAACACTTTAGCAACTACCTAGGATACCATAGCAATGAACTACCAACACATTAGCAACCACCTGCTATTGCAATGGCTTTGTCAAGCCAACTTAGTTTGTTCATAAACTTTCCCTTCTAGTTTAGGTTCATTTTGACCCCAGCATTATATTGCAGTGATTATGCTTTTAGTTTAAAGATTGGCTGAAATTTTGGTCTTTGTTTTTTTGGAGTAGGCTGAATGACCCCACTTGATCCCACCCATCCCCCCGACTCTACCCCTTTGTCTCAATTTGCAAGAACTGAGGATTATAGTCTGAGAACCTTCCTCGAGGGCAGGAGCTTTCTTTGTGAAATGTAATAGATGCCTTCAGAACTGTGGACATGCATGATCAAAATATTCTGAAAAATCAAAATCAACAAAATACCAGAGAGCCAATTGCTCGTTTTGTGTTTCTATCATTAATAATGAAATTAGTCTGTAATTCACAAAAGAAAGCACAAACACAAAGTTGGTCCAACCGATACCAAAAGTAATGAGCTTTTATGGGCTGCTGTGCTTCTGCTTACGCCCTGAAGGAAATGATCTTTGTCTTACTGTTATGTACACAAAGATCACTGCTCCCATTTGATTAGCTGCTGAGTGAAGTGTCAGAGTCACTTCTGGAAAAACTTCTGGGGAGAGCTGAGCATACCATACCTTCAGCTTTACCATACATCAAAGTCATAGCGCTCTAGGGAGAATAATGTGTTGATAAGATCAGTTCTACCTTCAGCAACCTTAACCCCAGCCATTTTAATCTGAAAAAGTCAATCCATCCCCAGAGCTATGCTGCAGGCTGACACCACTCTTTCCCTTACTGAGCTACTCAACTGAGATGATGTAATCGGGGTCCACACATGGTGCCAAGTTCATCCTCGAAGTGGAAGTGGGTGAGCACATGGACCCAGCGAGGAAGGGAGCGGGCATGGCCCACAAATAAGACTCAACAGACGGTGGGCACCAGGCCACTGGCAGCAGGTGGACTTAGCAAACGTGTACTTTGAAGACGGAGTGAAAAATGTGCAGCCCTCGGGGCACGAGAGGAAGATTTAGAAAGAGAGCCACCTGCATCACAGTTTTTGTGCTGCCTCTCAGTCAGCCAGTGTTTGCAATGGATTAGAGGCTGTTTTCATGGCAGTATTTGAAGAGAGCATTTTAACAGTGTCCTGTTGTCCTCCATTTCTGCTCGATGACTTAAATCTTTTTAATTATTGGGTTCTCAGTGCAAACTTATCTTGGAATAATAGGTAAGCCATGAATCAGACAACATTGTATAAATTCTCACTCCTCCTCTGGCCCTGGATTTATACAAGGTTGCCAAGTTATTTCTTAACATCCTGCTACTGAGGGCTTCATTGTTGGGTATCAAAAGAAGCATTCTGTACATTTGAAAGAAGAGCACTGCTTGAGTGACAGTTGTTTGCCCTCACTCTCATCCTCTCTCTTGCTATGGTTTGACCTTGGCACATTTCTACAGGACTATTAGAATGATCCGTGTATTCCCTAATACATCTTCCCATAGATAACGCCTTTCCTTTCTCATGTGTGATCTATGGTATCAGTCACATTAGTCACTAGGTGACCTATATTGGTAGTCAAATGTTTGAGGCTTTTGTAATTTTGTGTAATTTTTGTTCTTTTGTAATTTTTCTAGGAATATTTAATTTTACTCTTACTTTTGAAGTAATGGAATACCTATGGATTTGTTAACATGAAGTTTTTTCTTATACTCTGAGCATAATTTGCTTTATGTTCATCAACGCGCCTTCCCTGGTATGACGATCAGGTTCGGCCTATTTAATAGTTTGACAGATTTTTTAAAAATATTTTTAAAATAACATATTGAAAGCCTTTTGTGGATTAAACACCTGAAAGCTTTGAGTGCCGGCATCACTCTTAAAGGGGAACTCCACTGACCTTTCAAAAATTCATCAGGTTAAGGTGTAAACAAGGTCAGTCAAAGCAGTTTGGTGGGAAATGCTCCATTCTAGAGAAACCTGCCAAGTCAGAATTGTTCACAGTGGTGATAGGAAGCATCCGAAAGCTTCCTCACAAAAACTTATTACATGAATTGGTTAGATATATGCTGCATGATATCTGAGACATTGTTTTATGACATTTTTTGAAGAAGTTTTTGCTTAAAATGTATTTGTAATCCATTTGTTTTACTTCATTCATTGTGAAGGGGTATGTCCAGGGCATTGTAAGGTAAAATAATTGTCTTTTTTTCAGATTAATCACTAATTTACCATCATCAGTATTACTAGAGACATCATAATTTTACATGTAATACTGAAAGAAACATGTGTAGGTTCACTGGTGATTTTAGATAATAAATAAAATGGCTACATTTGTGTTGTAGACATGGCAACGTCTGGTTCCTGTCACCACCACTGTTCAAAAAATCTGTAATTTTATCTATAACGAATCATTTCACATCAAACCACTCTGAAAGACTCTGTTTAGCACTGAATTATTCAGAATTTTTGGAAAAGTGAAGAAATTCACATTTAAGAATAAATGTGCCAAAAAATTAAACAAAGGGAAACCATAGAAGAACCACTTTTCGTTCAATAATCACTGTTTTAACACAAATCAGGCATAACATTATGATCACCTCCTTGTTTCTATGCTCATTGTCCATTTTATCAGCTCCACTTACTTGGACCCCCATGGACCCTCACAGAGTAGGTGCTATTTGGGTGGTGGATCATTCTCAGCTCTGCAGTAACACTGACGTGGTGGTGGTGTGTTAGTGTGTGTTGTGCTGGTACAAGTGGATCAGTCACAGCAGTGCTGCTGGAGTAAGATGATGTAAAGTCAGAGACGATAATCTGCTGCACAGTTTGTGTTGGTCATCCTCTAGTCCTTCATTAGTGGTCCCCGGATGCTGTTGGCTGGATGTTTTTGGTTGGTGGCCTATTCTCAGTCCAGTAGTGGCGCTAAGGTGTTTTAAAACTCAGCTTCTTGACAGCTACACATCCTTTCAGACTCGAGACATTGAGTTGAGGATGGACAGAAACACCTGTGAAATGTTTCAAGAGTTGTTTTGGCTAATGTCATTATTCCAAAGGGACTACTGTTATTAATATTTATACATGCTTTTCCTCACAATTTACCTGGTTAGTTTTTAGTAAATGCAATTCTTGCAACAAACCAACAAAGAAAAATCTAATTTGTCTCTGGTGTCAGGTACTGATTATTTTTCATAAATTAATAATTTGGTGATTTTTGTGTATGAGTGCTTGACATGAATTATAAGGAGCAAACAAGAACAAATTTAAGAAAAAACTAAGGAAGATCTGAGAAAGAGGCTCAAAGGATATTATGAAAGAAAGCTCAGGATGTTTAACAGTGTGTTCAGTACATGCAGAGTGTGCAAGATGAAAGCTGATCATTTCATTCTCTCTCTATTCTGTTCAGTTCATGGGCTATCAAAAACATCTGCCCCAGGCTTTCAGGTATCTGTCAGTGGGATGAGCAGATTGATTGAGGCACACCAACTGTCTTCACAAAGTAAACAGTGTCCAGCAATCACTGACCACATGGGCTGCCTGGCAAGTCACTGGCCTCCTAAGCTATGTTTACGAGGCAGCAGTGCTGCTGACAGCTGGATAGGTACCATTATCAGTCTGCTAGAAGGGTCAAGAAAACTTCAAATAACTTTCAGTGATCCCTTTGCGGCCTCTTTATTCACACTTCAAAAACTGAGTAGAATCCAGCAACAATCAGCATATAAAGTGAATACTATTGAGCAGCATGTCGATGCTTTGGGAGTTGTGTGTTTGTATACGTGTGGAGGCCGAGAAACAGAGAACATTGAAAAGAAAGAGAATGTCACAGACAAAGAGAGCATCTCTATACCATTCTGAGCATAGAAGCCACAGTAAATCTTTTTCTTTAAGGGCTGAAGGAATTATCGTGCAGATTTGCCAAAACGATGTTTGTTTGCTTAAGAGTTGTTGCTTTGAGTAAACAGATGTGGCTCGTAACTTGTCACCAGATGAAAAGTAATTGCAGTTCATTGTAATTGTGATTTCCTCCATGACTGCCTACATATTTTTAAACTATTGTTACAGTTAAAGAAAAGTTCTTAAGCCTAGCCATTAAAAACACATCAGTGGTATGTGTTATCATGTGTTGATACACTGTCCTTAATTATCGAACCCATTAAACTCTTAAGCATAGTTTACTGGCTTGGATGTATTTATGAAAAACATTTACCTTATGTGAATGTTCTTCACACTTGGACATCACCTTTACAAAAATAGTTTTATGATGAAAGGTTCTTTAGGGAACCACGTTTCTTCTGTGGCATCACTCCACTACCAATAATTAAAAGGTTAAAGTACCCTAATACTTTCGGCAGCCACTTTGAATGACACTTTCCTGGCAGTTTCCTGACACTTTATTGACCCAGTTACTCATAACCTCATTACAAGTTATAAAACAATTTGTAGTACTTACAGAATAATAAGTTTTAAGATTAATAACTGAGTGATGAGCCAAAGTTTTACGGAACCAATAAGAAAGCAAGTTCAACAAATGCAATGAAATATGCATGCATTTTAACTCTGGTACTGTGGCCCTTACTCCTGGTTTTGGGGATCCCAAGCTCTCCACACTTGTATCATTTCTGTCCTGCAACATGTCTGATGTACCTCATCGATTAATTATCAAGCCCTTCACAAATGAAAGGTGGCACAATTCAGAGCAGGGAAAGTACAAAAAAATGTGCTGGGCCATGGGTCCTTGGGACTGTTGCTCTAATATGCCACTTGAAAAATACTGATGAAGACATCAATAAAATAACTCGGCATGGAAGCAAAGAAGCGAAACGGCACCTCTGCAACCTGTACAAATCAGCCTGTACAAATCACCCACTTTATCAAGAACTGTATAAGTGCATACAAAACAAACACTCCAGGATCTGTCAGTGTAAACACTTTCACTCTGTGTATACCAGCAAGTGGACTGACCTCTCAGCATGCCTCTGCACTGAGCAATTACAGCGTAATGTTCCATTGTGTATGACTCTGTCTCAGCAAAAGGAATGCATTAGCTATCTCATTAGAAAGAGAACACTTTGACATTGAGTGGCTGTATGCGTCCTGCATAGTGATCCACACTGAGCTCTCAGAGGCAGCAGAAGGGGGCCTATGCAGGGCTTAGATTGTCAGCCTGCTGAAGCTTTGGCTTGGCAAGGCGACGGCAATTGAGAAATACGCTTGCTGACTATTTATGTATGGTAATAAACATTGTGGCAGCAACTCATCAGAGCAAATCACTGGATACAGTGGTCATTTGAGAAATATTGCCATGACCTTCTTGGTCTTTATTCAGAGCTGTGTTTGAATAGGCCAATTAATTCAACTGCTCTTGGGCTCCCCATGATGACAACTATCATTTCATCAACATCACTGGCTCTCATGACTACACGTCTTTCTCTATTGTATCGTTTGATCCACAAAGGTGCAACGAAACAAGTCAATGAACTCACTGGGTTAGCAAACATGCCGAGACATATGGTGTCACAGCTGCATGTAATGATGAGCAGGAGTGTGCTGCTCATGAAAGAATGTCCAATTAGCCCTTTAAATCAATGCAATGCGATGCAAAAAACATTTTCTACTGTTTAATCTACTTTTGTTCTTTAATAAAGGGATGTTGAAATGCTATTGCCATATTTATTTCAAATGTAAAGAACAAAATCTAACAAAACTGAAAAAATATAGATGTTTATTTAGTTTGTGCCACAAACTAGGAATTATACACTTCAGTGGCCTTTTATTGTGTGTCTGCTTGCAAATTTATCATCCTGCATCCTATTCATTTTAATGGAAAGCTCTGGAAGATCCGTGTGGTGCATATCTGTTTTTCCACCTGTTAGCAGTGAGAATTTGGAGGGGAAAATGTTGATTGGATATTGGCAAAGTTTGTGTAATACAGAGCAAAATTTATATCATACAGAACTAAGGTAGCCAGCTTTTTAACGACAGAGAGTGAAATAACTTGCTGACTCACATGAATGACTAATACCCACTATTTATATAAGACAAATTATAAAAGCATAAGAAATATTATAAGCTTTTGTGTAACATTGATTAAAAACAGGAAATGGCAAATAGCATGATTACTGCCCCAAATACATTTGATATGGTTCCTGTTCTTTTCCTTTATTTTCATAACCAAGACAACATAGAAAAGCAGATTAGCAGCGAGCAGAGACATGCAAAGAATGTGATGAAAAAAGAGTGCAAGTGGATGCATACTGTAATGAAAAAAATCAATAACAGTCTCTGAATTTAATTCTGAATTCACTCAGAAACTATTGCAGTGCATCCAACAATGAAGGCAGCATTGTACTTCTTTTATATAGTGATAGAAAACATGGTAGTACACAGAAAGCTCCAACTCCACATGCTGATACATTTTACTATGCCCAAAGAAATGCATGTCATAACTACTCTGGGACTATATTAGACATTATCTTGTATCATTTATTCATTTATTTCTTTACTTGAAATCCACTTATAACATTTGGTTGTATGCATGGTTGGACAAAATACTTTGAAAAAGTAGTAATGGCAGAGTACTGAATACACTGCCCAAAATGTATTAAATGATTTATTCTGTTATAATTAATAAAAAGTTACATATTAATGATGCTAAATGTATCACTCACAAACATGTGTACTACTGAGGAGATTATTAGTTTGATCATCACTGGAAGAGATTCATTAACATTGAGATTAATAACTGAGTCATTACATTAGTTTATCAGTCTACTCAGGCTTTAGCAGGAACTTTGTGTCTGTTAGGAACCCTGTGATGGAAGTTCCCTTTAGAGTTAATCTAATTAGCATGTTTGCTACAATTATATGTGCTTATTTTAAAATAGTTAATAAACAAGCATTGGTTGTGTTTCTTTGGGAGATTTATTATTATTATTTAGTTGGTACGTTCTCAAAAAATATTCTCCTCAAGTCTAAAATGTAACTTTTTTCTGAATACTGCCTTTATAAAATATAACTTGGACTAAATACACATACGTAATTTCTGTATCTTGAATATGCATTCCGAATACTTGTATTCCATTACATCCCAACCCTATTATTATGTGTTATTATACCGTTAAGACTGATATACAGTACTGTATAAAAGTTACTTACGAAAGTTATATTACAAAAGTAGTGATTTTATGTGTTAACATGATGATTTGGAATCCTGGTATTTTTTGTAAATAATCATAAAATATCTTCATACAACATCATACATATCATACAATGTCTCTTTTGGCTCAATTAATACATTATTAAGATAAAATAGGGGTGCTGCTGATGGAATTTCACAAATCCATGTGCTGGCATAGGGCATTTAAGAGGCATCAGTGGTCAGCAACTCCATACTCTTGAGATGTTCATGATACATTTTATTGTTTTCTATTGTTGAAAATTCAAATATTTCTTACCAGTTTAGTAACTATCTAGATAGCTACTTACTTGTTACTTTAGAATAAAACAAACAAGCATTAATGCAGTAAAAGTAGTTAATTATATATATATATATATATATATATATATATATATATATATATATATATATATATATATATATATATATATATATATGACGTTTTTACAAGCAAAATCACACACAAACCTTGCCCAGATAAATGCCTTTAGACAAGTTGAATACGTGTTTAAGACTTTTGCAAGTACTATATGTGAATGGCCTTTGTTCTAATTGCCTGTTCTGCATTGTGCATCATTCAAAATGCAATCTGGGCTTGAATGTAAAGACCAAACTATTAAGTTCTCATTTGGAAAACAATAAACAGCACAATGTTTAATAATTTTTTATCACATTGCACCAGCAACCCTACAGTAGCAACACTCTTTATCATTTTAACATGAATGGGTGGCTATGTTGGCTGAAGGGACAACTATATATATATATATATATATATATATATATATATATATATATATATATATATTATATATATATATATATATATATATATAATATGTATGTGTGTGTGTGTGTGTGTGTGTGTGTGTGTGTGCGTGTCTCAAATGACTCCAAACGATCTGTTTCTGCAGCTCAATATGCATACATGGACAGTATGGACCAGGAACAGTATATATAACTGTATATATAACTGTAAATGACTGTGTAAAAATTTTTACATACTTCATCGCACATTTCTTTTCAAATGTCAAGAAAAATGCAGCTTCCCACAGTACAGCTCCTTTAAATTCTAAAAAATATGTTGAAGCAAACAGCTTGATGTTGGCACTGTAGCCCAACTCATGAAACTTAATACCTGAAGCACTTCCAATTCAGGAGAATGCTGCTGGGCCATCTTTTTCCTCTGAGATGAGAGCAATTTTCTGTGAACAGGACCCTTTGTCTGTCAGAGTGCAGGAAATAAATTGAGCTCTTTATTGTTAAACACTGGCGGTGTGTTTGCTGACAAGCACACACACAGAAAAATGTGGATCGAAGTTCGCAAAATGGGAACATCTTTTTTCGGGACTCCTTTATGCATGCTTTGTTGTTTTGATTGTGGTGGGGCAATCGAGTAGAACTGCCAAAGTTGAAATAAGAAGCGCTGTGGATGGCAAGTGCACCGGGTTAAGCTTGTGATAAAACTTTAGCGAGGTGCTGTCTGTCAGGCTCTCAGAACACAATGACAGTCCGCAAAATACAGAAAAGAGCCTGAGCAATTTGAACACCTGAACATTCTCACAGGCTATTTCATATTGTAAGGCTGATACTTCACCATGCCTCGTTGAAGTTGAACATGGGGAAATGGTACTCTTTTAAACATAAAGGTGCCTAATGGGTTTTTGACATGGTTGTACGATTCTAGAAAAATTTCAAGCAGTACAAAACAGGTTGGGATTTTAATTTGAGTTATTGTTCAATGATTTTTTACAATAATTGTTCAAACTATGTCATTTCTTTGGGTCCATAATGATTGTATGATTTATTTCATACTGTTCATGTGAAATGATTGTGGTTTGATGTGAAATGGTTAATTGTGAAGAAATTTGCTGATTATATTTCTTTACAGTAGTGGTGATAGGTACCAGGGGTCACTTTGTCTATAGCCCCTGTGTCAAACACAAGGCCCTTATGCAATCCTATTCGGCATGCAAAAGTATTTTAATTTTCGATTAATATTAGCCCATTTCACAGTGCGCTGCACTACGATCTCCAGCATGCACTGCAATGTAATGTGCACTTCAACTCTCCTACTCCAACAACAACAGTCTATGGGACAATGGTTACACCTCAATTCTACACAGTTCCACACCAGTCAAATCATCACTACCTGCACAACACACCACCTGCATTTCAGCTGCAGTTCAACCAACATGCTATATTACATGGATTACATACATACATTATATAGAATATACACTTAACATTTGCTCAGCAGTTGAGCCCATGTATTAATGAACTTGCAGAAAAGAAAAGAAGTCAGGGGTCTAGTTCAAGCAAATAGGTACGTTTAAAAGGCTGAGCTCCTAGAAACATTTAAATGTAATGTCCATGTAATGTTTCAACATCTACTAGTAGTGTCTGTATTTTACTATTGATGTTTTTACGTGTTTTGAATAAACAGTGGTCAGCATGGGTTATAGCAGTAAAAACACAGGTGTTCTCTGGCCCACAGATTTGTAGAGATTTTTAACATGGCTCTTTTAGTGGTTGGATTTGACACCCCTGGTCTACAAGGTAAATTCAGCCATTTTATTTACTATTCACATGTGAACCTACACACATCTTCTGAGGTTTTATATGCAGGGTAATAAATGAAAAAATAATAGACAACACCCTGCAGTACCATAATGGATTTAAAATGACATGTTTTTGGCCCAAAACTGATCTCAATACTATTGTAAAACAATCTCTCAGCCACCTGGAAGCGTTTTTATAACCATTTCGTGCAACAGCTTTCTGTGAAGTAGCTTTTAGATGTGTAACACAGTTCCAAAGTGTCTCACCACCACTGCAAATAAGCAAATAAGTTCCTCCGGAATGGAACACTTCACATCTCACACCTCTGAATGACTTTGATTACATCTCATCCATTTCATTATGCAGAGACTTTAAAAAATTGATGGAATTCTCCTTTAAAATGTCAAAAAAAGTATAAAAATACAGTTGTTCTCTCGTTGGGTGAAGACAGCTTTCTGGTGGGTCAAATCAATCATCCATGCAGTCCAACATCCCATGGGCCTACTTTGGGGGTCCTTTAAATTTCATAAGTGTTCTTCACGGTTTAAGAACCATCCATTGAAAGGTTCTTTGGGGAATGAATAGTGGTTCATCTATGAAGTTGTTCCAAAGAACCCTTTTGGCACCTTTTCTTTTAATGAATGTAGAAAAATGAGTCGGGTTCACAGTTAGGATTTTTTCAAAGAGTGCAAATTGCCATGCTCAGTCAGCAAAACTGCAATTACAAACAGTAATGGAGGTCTCATGAGTAATGTTTACTCTTCTGTGACATACATATTCACTTCGTCTTGTATCAGATTAGTTTCTGGGAATGAAAATCTCATCCTCAGTGAAACACAAAGAGACACACGCTCATGCTGTGTGGAGTCACTGTTCCAGGCTGAATAGGATGTAATTATTGGATGTTAGTCTGAATCCCGTTTGCCGAAACCTCCCATTACGGCAAACCATAGAGCGTAAAGACCTGAGTGCATAATCCTCATCTGATCCACTCTTACCCTCCATCAACATCTTGACGCGGTCTTCTAATGCCCCTCGGCAGTGCGGCTTGTTTGTGCAGCACCAAAGGCCGTAATTAAAAACTTGTGTTTTCCAGTGAGGGGGAGGACTTACTGTACAAACTGCCAGCTTTAGCAGTTAACAAGCTGAACCCCAGCCTTTTTATTCAGATATTCATCTAAAGGCTTATTTATTAGGCTGCTAACATAAGAACTTCACAACACATGCATAAGCATTGGCAACAAACAGTGTATGTCTTGAGTATTTACCAGCATACTCTTAAAAATAAAGGTTTCTTTAAGGTTCTTGGCTTCAAAGTCCAGTTACTGATATAGACACTTTACATTATGTGGAGATTAAAAAATAGTTCCTCACACATCTCATATCCAAAAATGGTTCTTTATGGAACCTCCACCGAAAAGGTTGGAGTGAGATTGTTCTAGTTTAAAGACCAAAAATACCCCCCTCTGATGACAAACTACAACTGCTTTCTTTTTTTTAGCTTGTGAATGCAGTAGCAGGCCAGATAGCTAAAGTAACTGCCAGGTGGCCAAATATACACTGCTCAAAAAAATAAAGGGAACACTCAAATAACGCATCCTAGATCTGAATGAATGAAATATTCTCATTGAATACTTTGTTCTGTACAAAGTTGAATGTGCTGACAAAAAATCACACAAAAATCATCAATGGAAATTAAATTTCTTAACCAATGGAGGCCTGGATTTGGAGTCACACACAAAATTAAAGTGGAAAAACACTACAGGCTGATCCAACTTTGATGTAATGTCCTTAAAACAGGTCAAAATGAGGCTCAGTATTGTGTGTGGCCTCCATGTGCCTGTATGACCTCCCTACAATGCCTGGGCATGCTCCTGATGAGGTGGCTGATGGTCTCCTGAGGGATCTCCTCCCAGACCTGGACTAAAGCATCCGCCAACTCCTGGACAGTCTGTGGTGCAACGTGGCGTTGGTAAATGGAGCGAGACATGATGTCCCAGATGTGCTCAATCGGATTCAGGTGTGGGCAGCGGGCGGGCCAGTCCATAGCTTCAATGCCTTCATCTTGCAGGAACTGCTGACACACTCCAGCCACATGAGGTCTAGCATTGTCCTGCATTAGGAGGAACCCAGGGCCAACCGCACCAGCATATGGTCTCACAAGGGGTCTGAGGATCTCATCTCAGTACCTAATGGCAGTCAGGCTACCTCTGGCGAGCACATGGAGGGCTTTGCGGCCCTCCGAAGAAATGCCACCCCACACCATTACTGACCCACTGCCAAACTGGTCATGCTGAAGGATGTTGCAGGCAGCAGATTGCTCTCCACGGCGTCTCCAGACTCTGTCACGTCTGTCACATGTGCTCAGTGTGAACTTGCTTTCATCTGTGAAGAGCGCAGCAATCCTGGTGTTCTCTGGCAAATGCCAAGTGTCCTGCACGGTGTTGGGCTGTGAGCAAAACCCCCATCTGTGGACGTCGGGCCCTCATACCATCCTTTGTGTAGACTCATGCACATTTGTGGCCTACTAGAGGTCATTTTGCAGGGCTCTGGCAGTGCTCCTCCTGTTCCTCCTTGCACAAAGGTGGAGGTAGCGGTCCTGCTGCTGGGTTGTTGCCCTCCTACGGCCTCCTCCACATCTCCTGATGTACTGGCCTGTCTCCTGGTAGCGCCTCCAGCCTCTGGACACTACGCTGACAGACATAGCAAACCTTCTTGCCACAGCTCACATTGATGTGCCATCCTGGATGAGCTGCACTACCTGAGCCACTTGTGTGGGTTGTAGAGTCCGTCTCATGCTACCACGAGTGTGAAAGTACCACCAACATTCAAAAGTGACCAAAACATCAGCCAGAAAGCAGAAAGGTACTGAGAAGTGGCCTGTGGTCCCCACCTGCAGAACCACTCATTTATTGAGTGTGTCTTGCTAATTGCCAATAATTTCCACCTGTTGTCTATTCCATCTGTTGTCTATTCCAATTGCTGTGAAATTGATTGTCAATCAGTGTTGCTTCCTAAGTGGACAGTTTGATTTCACAGAAGTTTGATTTACTTGGAGTTATATTGTGTTGTTTAAGTGTTCCCTTATTTTTTGAGCAGTGTATTATTGCTTCTGCAACTGTAATAACTGCCTTACGGTCATTATTATCAGAGAAAGGATCACCCAGATGACAGAAATGAATTGACAAGGAGGGAAAAAGGCTAAAGTCTAAAGTTAGCGAGGTAGCTGGCCATCTAGATACCTGACTTGAATTGGCTTCAGGATTGGTTGAAATCACAGGGATTCCCAATGCTTGTAAGACATATTTGCATGACACAGGTTGGGTACTGGGTGTTGAGAGAACACTGATTAATAAAAATATGAATATTGTATTAAATTGTGAATTCTGTCAAATGTATGAGATTGATGGATATAATGCTGCACTAAAGAATATTGCACTGGAAAAAAAAACATTATTCTCTAGTTTGAAATGTGTTAAATTGTTATGGATGGAAAATGAATGACATTGAGTGCATCAAAATCATTCACAAAACCCGTATGTGTGGTTTTTTGAATACATGTAAATATAAATAGAAAAACATGTCCATTATTTTAGTATAAAATTACGGTTAAAACACTGCATGTCATTATTGTAAATATATGCAAAATAATACAACTCAAGTGTTGCTTATTGACCTCTGCACTGGACACTGACCTTTACACTTAATGTGCAATACAAAGAAATGGATTATTTGTCCTAATACAAGAAATAAATGACATAAAAATGTTGAATAAGAATAAATGTCATACAAATATGACAGATAACATTACATTTAATTTATTAATTTAATGTATTAATTTATTAATCTAGTACAACAATAAGAATTTTGTTTTAATACAAAATGTGTTCATGAAAACTGTGTTCTTAAAAACTGTTCTTGGAAAATCACTCCTTCTTTTTTGCATTTTGACAGATAGAACCTTATGATTCCTATCAGAAAGTGAATTCTTTAGGATTAGAAGGTTCTATCTGCAATTGACCTGATCCCGAAGAACTAATTTACAAATATGATGGGATTTTAATATTGTATATTTACAATACAATACATAGAGTATCTGTCATTTTCATGAATGAATAGGACGTGTTCCACATATCAGTTTTGCTATTTGGAATGCAAAATCTTTGAAGCTCAGTATCTCAAAACTGCTCCGAATGCAGATACTAGAACCCCTTAATTCCAAGAAGACAACACATTAATGCTTGTTGGTTTTGTGAACACTATATATTCACATAGATAAAGTGCTACTGATGATTTGATAACTACTGTAAAAATTAAATGTAAGATGTGTAATTATGAGAGCGAAGAACTGAAAGCAGAGTCACAGTGTAATCATGTGTTATAATGAGGCTAGATACGTTGCGCCATGGACACTGCAGGTTGTGCAGTTAATCAGATTGTGAGCGTAGTTCTGAAAAGATACTATGAATGAGCAGGCTGACCAATATGGCTCTCATTTGTTGGTGTTACGTGAGCCACCCCACTTCCCCTGTCTCACCCTGAGAACAGCAGAGATGGGAGCATCCCGGGGGTCCGGGACAAAGCACTCAGCAGTCTGACGTGACAACACTATCACCTGCTCCTGCTCCGGCCAGGCCAATAGGGGCGGGGGCTTCTGAGGGCTGGGTGTAGGCCAGTACGGGAAGAGGGGGTGTGAGGGAAAAAAGGCAGATGGAGCGGTGTAGGGGGGCGAAGGGACGGGACCCGGCCCAACACAGCACGCGCAGGAAACACAATCAAACTCCCAGCAGACCTGCTGAGCCTGACACACGCCACAGCTCTCTCTCTCTCTCTCTCTCTCTCTCTCTCACATACACACACACACACACACACACACTTTCACACAGCCACAGAGCCATACACGTACACTCACTCAAACCCTTTCTGCCTTGCTTACAGTTCATTAGAATTGCTTTGTTAGCTTATACAGAAACATCGCCATATGCTTCTTAATGAGCATGTGCTGATCATTAGGGAAACTCTCAGTAAGCAGTGTATACAACACTGACATATTAGAAATATGATGTATGCATGTACAAACTGGAACAAAATAATTTGATTAAGATATATATATATATATAAATAAAACAAAAGAATTACATGAACAAAACTGCCAACCAGTAACAGTGAAGAACAGTGTGAAATAAGTAACATTGCTTTTTATATATTGTAACTTACTGAATCAATTTGGAACAATGAATTTAGAATTTAGCCATTGCTACTTTCTCAAAAAAGAAACACAGATGGCCATGATTCTGCTGCAAGATGTGCTCTCAATTCAATAAACCAGCAAAAAGGCACATACAGAACATCAAAACCATGGGGGAGGTCACCACTAGTCACATACTTCAGCCTGACAGAGACTAACTCCAATACAAACCCTTAGCCCCCACATAAATAGCACAATAAACATTTACATAACTTAACTCCAATAAACAGACACAACATGTTCCTTTATTGGAGGGCATGCGGTATCCTGAGCTTTTGTGTGTGGCTATCTGCCCAGCCACAACTCCAGAATCTTGGACGTTACAGTATTTTCCTCAACCCTGTTTACAGTACTATGCAAAGTCTTAAGCCCGTAAGCAAACATTAGGCACCTATTTCCACACTGTAGCAATAATTAAGTTTTTGCTTGTAAAAAACATCAAATATTTTAGTATATTTACAAAAAATATATAAATACAGTAGATAAAAGTAGCACAAATATCTAATTTTCAAAAATGTAGTTGATATCTTCTGAGCTGGTTTGGCTCCAGATATCTGCTTGTCCATATATTTCCTTCTAATGTTCTCACATTAGTGTGCATTAAAATGGAATTTTCTTGTGTTCATAAAGCTTTTTGCTAGAGCTTTTAAACACTTCAGCGACACTGCTGGATTGACAATAGTCCACCAACTAAAAATTTCCAGCCCACAGCATCTTATGGGCAGCATCCTGTGACCACTGATGAAGAACTACAAGATGACTAACACAGGAACAGCTGAGCTATTGTTTCTGACTTTACAATCTACAAGGTCGACCAACAAGGTGGGAGTGCTTTATGGAGTGGACAGTGAGTGGACACAGTGTTTTAAAACTTCAGCAGCATGGCTGTGTCTGATCCACTCGTACCAGCACAACAAACACTAACACGCTGCCATCATACCATCAGTGTCACTGCAGTACAGCAGTATAGAATGATCCAGTATATATGCATTTTTTGAAATAATATTCCAGGGTTCAGAAGCTATATACAAAAATGATAATGCACCATCTAAGCTGTAAGTGATTGTAAGAGTTAGTAAGTAAGCCTGTCTCAGCTGAGCAACATGGTCTGATCAGTATATGCCAGACTTAGGCCATTAAGATCTCTAAAAATCATCAGCAAGACCTTGTAGTCGATGCTCAATTTAGCAGGAAACTAAAGTAAACTGACAAAGACTGGAGTAATATTGTCAGACATTCTCTTCCTGGTAAAAACAGGATCTGTTGTATTCTGAACCAGTTGGAGCTGATTTAGAGAAAGAGAAGGGCAACCAGTCAGTTGCACGTTACAGTAATCTAATTTACAAATTATGAAAGCATGAACTAATTTCTCAGTATCCTGTTGGGTTAGTATGTGCCTTACTGTTGATATTTTTTTCAAGTATTGTAGACCCATTTTGAGCTGGATTAGTTTTACCAGTGAAGGTGCTGTAATTTGATTACAGAGAATTCAGTACAAATCTACCATGTCTGTAGTTCTTACAAGTCTGCTAAATAAGTAGTTCTGAAAAATATTATCTTCTATAATTCAGCAAATCTGGAACTCCTTCAGTAATAGTTCAGTTTCAATCAACTTCACAGTAATGTAGTAACAAAACCAGGTAACAGATATTGGCACCTCTGGAGATGAGACTAACCACTAAAATGTAGCTCTTGGCAAAGTTCCTTTATCCTGAGCATAGAAGTAGGAGTACTGTAATCTACAACATTTTTGTGGACTAATTAAAAGAAGAATGAAAATAAATATCTTGTAAATATTCACACAAGACAGAGCCATAAACAATTTCAGCCCTGCTGGGCAACATTTGTTAAGTTAAATCGAGTCAAAGTCAAGTCAATGTTTATTCATATAGTGCTTTTTACAGAAAGAACTGGGCCAAGCCCCCATGAGAAAGCCAATGACAAAAGTGGAAAGGAAAAACTCCTTAAGAGTAAGAGAACGACACCTTGAGAGGAATCAAGACTCAGAAGGGGGACCCATCTTCCTCTGGTGAACACCATATAGCAAACAATAATACAAGAGCAATGTGAACAGAGAATAAAGTTTTAACAATTGTCCATCCATCCATCTATCCATCATCTTCCGCTTCTCCGGGGTTCGGGTCACGGGGCAGCATCTTAAGCAATGAGGCCCAGACCTCCCTTTCCATAGACACTTCCACTAGCTCTCCGGAGGGGATTCTGAGGCGCTCCCAGGCCAGCTGGGCAATATAGTCACGCCAGCATGTCCTGGGTCTTCCCCGGGGTCTCCTCCCTGGTGGACTTGCCTGTGACACCTCACGAGGGAGGCTGATCCTGAATCTGGCTGATTCTGGCTGAGGGAGGCTGATTCTGGCTGAGGGAGGCTGATTCTGGCTGAGGGAGGCTGATTCTGATCCTCGGTTGCTCAAACTGGCTTTTGGAAGTTTTAACAATTGTATAAAATATAAAAAGTAATAACCAAAGGCTTCACTGAACAAGTGAGTTTTTAGTCTAGACTTAAAGGGTCTGTGTATGAGTCCCGAACACTGACTGGAAGATTATTCCAAAGCTGAAGGGCTTTGTATGAACAGGTTCTACCCCCGTCTAAGCCAGCACCTTGTGATCTAAGTCGGCGTGATGGTTCATAATTAGAGATAAGTTCACTCAGGTACTGGGAGGGTGAGGCTGTTTGGAGCTTTTTATGCCAGTAAAAGAATTTTGCACTCACTGAGCTTTACTAGCCTAATGTTTTTCCATCTGGTTTGAATTTGAAAATTGTTTTTATTGTTTGTTTGGATCTGTTAACTCTAATCTTAAGACTAAAGTGAGTGTCCAAGCTATGATGCTTCGATCCGGACTGTCTGAGGAACCGAACCTCTTACAAATGACTTCTTTGGTAAAACTAATCCTGCTCAAATAGGAGTTGAGAAATACCAATGATATGGGACTCAAATACATGCATATGATTGTGAATTAAGTATTAAGATCAAGACTTAAGAATTGTATTATTAGAATACAATATTAAGAATTGTGTTGAAAAAGTGAAAAAAAAAAGTTTACCATTAAAACATATAAGGACACCAAACATGTAGCAGCTTATTACAGCACAGTGAATGTCATTATCCAGTATAATCACCAATTCACTCTTTAAATCCCTGGATTATAGTATGATTGCTAGCTGGTGTTTAGATGGCTATTGCAGCTGCATGCAGTCTGTTTCTGTAGCTCCCATTGTTTGTTGTCAGTGCTGAAAACTGGTTTAACCAGGAACCTCTGTTTTCCAGATTTGCATTGTGCGTTGATAAAGCAACGTATTTCACTGTGCATAACTGTCAAGTTTTGCACTTACAATGAAGTCCTTGTTGAAAGAGAAATCTAGAAACAGCACTAATTCCACTTTAAAATGTCTTGATAAATAACATGGACTCAATTTCATATCTAACAAAACTTTGCCCAGAGGGTCACTGTGTAGACATCCTGTGATGCTTCATTAAAAATTTACACTTTAATCTTCATTAAACCCACATCACATTAGTCTCTGAAAACAGTTGCCATTTAAATCCGTCACATTACAAGATTGATGAACCCCATAATCTTTTGTTCTTTTGCAGTATAAAGCTTTAAAAGTGTTCTTTCCACCCACTCATGACTCTCAGTATTAGGCGCATGGCAATGCTCCATTTGTGCTCTATACAGATGCCACGTTTCTGTGCCAGCGATTGCTCACCGACAACCTTGGTTCCAGTTTCGGGTTTGCTTGTAATGACAATGTAGCACAGCAGCAGATGGTCAGAGTGTGACTTGTAGACGGTTCTGGTGAGATTAAGTGGTAGAATTCGTGTTTGAAATAAAAGATGCTCTGTGCTGAAGCTATGGGGGCTTGCTTTCGTGCTGATAGTGGCAAAAAGAGTGATTGTACGTGTGCTACACCAAGCAGATAAGGAGGAATGCTCAGGGCACAGCAGAAATGTTTGGAGGAGCTCATGGTCATGAACTGCCCAGACACCACCGTTCACATGCACACACATTCATACACTAAGAAAAAATGAACCAAAGGGGTTTCTTTGGTTTGTGAAATGACAATATGTCAACAATAATTGCATTTTACACTGAGGTAAAAATATTTTAATCCTTCCTTGTTTGCTTGGATGGAAACGTGGCATAATTTAATTAAATTGGTGTTCCAGTGTAAAAACAGAGTGAAAAATATTGTTCGTCATGTTATTCTGTGTTCTATACTGAGACTATACTGCAGCCTCATCAGTTTGACAGTATTCACAATTTTATGGCACTTTTTCGCTCTTCAGCTGTTATCACTTTTTTATATCATTTTTTTTTGTTCATCAGTATTCTCTCACTACAAAACCCATCATGTACAAATACATCATACAACACACTGCATGAATCTCTGTGGGGTCAAGCAATCTTGACTACTAGCCTCCCCACTGATCTATAGGCTAATAAATACCAACCGAGCTAGCATTAATGTACCTCTAAACTAGATTTTTTAAACAATATTGTAAAGAAAACATGATCTTTCCTAGGCACCAAATGCCAGAGGCAGGTTTTTCACTCCTTTTATGCCTTTTTCTACCTCCTAAGTTAAGTTGCATTCACCAGGTAAATAATAATCAGCATGGCCCCAAAAACTTGGCTACGGCAGCACAATTGTAGGAAGTAAGTAAACAAGTTTACAACAGATTAAACGTTGTATTCATTTTTCATTTAGACTGGACTGCCCCTTTTACCCTCTGGGGTCTGAGAGCTTTTTCTCAATGTTTGCATATCTTTTTAAATCCCAGTTTAAAGGCATTTGCATGTAACATGATATCCAAATGTTTCATATCAAAATGCTTTGTTATGTTCATCACTGCTTTCCAAAACCGCTGCAGAAACTTCAGCAGCTGTAAACATATTGAACGATGTGTCACATGTGTCTCCAATGTCGAAGGAATGAAGGATGAAGGGTTTATAATATGATAGGTGAGTGATTTCATGAGTGTCCATTGGTCAGTTTCACACAAATTGTACACGGTGAGAGGCAGATGACATGTATCTCAGCAACTCTTCATAGCCTCATAACTGTGGATGTGAGTCATGTACATTTTCACAATAAGATGGAATCGAAAAGTTCAGATGCTACAGATTCAGGAAATGAAGCATATTTCTGTGCTGAATTATTGCAAAGATAAAGCAACATGTCACTGCTGTCAGAACTAAATCTTGTTTTTTTTTTCAGTTTTGAGCTTTTGACATAATTTGAAAGTATCAATTGTCCTAAACAGTGTGTGTACATTTTATAATGACTAGCTAAACCAAAATGGCCCAGAATCACTTGGAAAAAGTCTGGTTACATTGGCTCATATAAAAAGTGAAGTATGTTTTTTCCTTCTCTGGTAAAGTCGTCATTTTGGAGATAAAAAGTTTTGTTCCAACAGCAGCAATATATAGAAATTTATTTGAATTTGACAAGCAGGCAAGTTTGTGGACTCCAAAGAGTTATGTTTATACAAAGATCTATTTTGTGAATGTAACTGACAAACACACCCACTTATGGGTCAACGGTCAGACTGTAAACATTGATCTACCTGTAGGGAGGGTATACTTATATCCTCTGCCAGTTATTTTCTGGAAGTAATACCGTGCTGTGACATGCTGATTGAGTGAATTCAATTTCTATGTAATTACATTAACTCAGTATGCTCTGAAGTCCTCTCCTGATTTGTGCTTAGGTAAAGTACATATTTAGATGGATTTGTATGAGAACAGAATCACATCGACCTGTCTTCTCTTTACTTATGGATTTTTAAACACAAGGGCACCTGCAATGCGATTTAATTGAATTTCCACACCCAATTACAGAAATATCCATGTCCCCACAGCATACACTTATACTAGGCATGATAAGGATACCAAGGTGTGCATTGTGGTAAAGCAATTGTTTACACAAGATCTCACCACCAGCACTGATATATGAGCACCCCCAGTCAGTACAAATCTGGAATGTAAGCATAGATCAGTGTCTTAAAGGGAGTGCTTCTTCCACAACCTTTCACTCACTCCATACTCCACCTCCACACTCACAACAAGTTCCACTATCAGAGTATCTGTTTCCTCCTCAGGCCCCAGCCAGTCTCAGGACCCTGTACGGGCAAATGCATCTCCCACTATTGCTCAATCATGTTCAAAACACAGTTGTTGTTTTTTTTGTCCTCCTATGCCAGCCAGTTTTCAATCCACAACTGAAAGCAGAACGGCAGCTATTTACTCAGTTTAGTGATCGACAAACAGGCAGAAAAAAGGGTGCTGTAGTACATTTTTCCCAGGTACTATTACGTACCCCTTGGTGCTGAAGGGTCAGAATATTATTGGGTAGTTTATCACAGCATAACTAAAGCTAAAGTTTAGAATTGCATGAAAAAAATTATAACTTATACTTTCTGTGATAGGACAGAGAGACAAAGTGGTGGTGGTGTGGGGGCACCAGCAGGTGTCTTCCACATCTAACATAGACTTGGTTAAAGCAGTTATACTTTTAGGCAAATGATATGTAAAGCAGGCAAGCTAAGTGCACAACCGCTGATTCATTGTTACAATTCAAAACTGCTATAATGCAGATCTAAATGGGCTCAGACACAAAGCTGAACACACTATCATTGGTGAGATTCAGTCAACAAAGATAGTGCCCCTCTCAATGATGTCAGCAAGAATCAATCTCAGGCCGGCCAAAGGCCTGAAGGTTCCCAAATGGCCACCTTTCACCCAGTTTTGCAATGATGGAAATATCCTGTTCCAAATCTTGTACCATACAGCATAATAAATGCACTTTTACTTTACTACTTTGTTAAAATTACAAATACAAATCTAGTAGCACACACTGCTTCTTGAAAAAAAAAATCCTAGTTAAGACTAGTTAAGATCAGTTCATTTGAATATATCCTACAGACTGAAGAGTATTGTCCTGAAGAGTTTTCCAGTATTCTTAGTGATTTTATTTGTTTCTATTAATTAACTTTAATTTATGAATATAGCTCTCTTAGCAAAATCTAATTTTTGTGTCATAATATACTCTCGTGTTAAATTTGAAGTTTGAATGCATTTTCATGTAAGTCAAATATGTGACTTCTGATTCGCTTCATTACCCTGAGTCATTCCAGCATGTCTGCTAAAGTAGCTGATAGATGGGTATAACAGGTTCTTGTCTCATGTCAGAGTGTACCTCTCAAGGAACATAACACAAACCTCAGGGAGACACAAAAGCCAAAGAACTATTATTCCTAGGTGTTAGGTATGTGTTATTAAGCAAAACATTCTATATTTCATCCAGGATTACTTTTTGAATGAGACACAATACAGGGCAGCCAATCAGAATAGAGCTCATTTACATAGATCGGTTTTAAATGCGCAGTAACAAAAACTGCCTGTTTAGTTTTTTTAGGATAATGAAAGGTTAAAAATTGAGCCTCTAACTTTTTACATTTAGTGGCTATTTTGTAAAAGAAATGCTACACCAGAGACCAGATGTTACAGTGATGTTACTCTGCTTTGAATTTTGGAATGAGTATATCACTGTAGCACACAGCTTTGAGTGGCTTATCTCATATTACTTTTACATCAGACTGGAGGACAATGCAGATGTTTTCAAAGATTTGCATGCAATGTGCAGAGGAACATTTTGTAGCATCCTTTGAGCCTTAGACTGATGATTGCTAGTGCCTTTGAACATTTCAAAAGAACTGAATTATCTACTATTGTCATTAATATAATGTTGATTTGCATTTGAGAACTAAACATGAAGCTAGACCTTCTTTTTGAACCTGTGTATGAAGATATATGATCTGAAAAACTCCCATGAAATTGAACCTGATACCTGACTTTTAATTTAAGGATGCACAGGGTGGCATAGACACCATGCTTTACCATGTTTTTCTCCTCTGACTGCTACTTTAAATTTTAACCAAAAAATCTGACTTAGTGCTGCTTTAATTGGTAGAAGCCAAGCAAATTTCAAAGAATTGATACTTTCAATTTTAACCAAAAAATCTGACCTAATGCTGCTTTAATTGGTAGAAGCCAAGCAAATTTCAAAGAATTGATACAGACTTTTTTTTTTTTTCAAAATTAGTGTTGCTTTTGGACTGTGGTATAAGTGTAGACATCCGCATACACAAATGTCATTGAAAATGCAGCACATAGTTTTGTTTTATTTGGCCATTTAAATGATTTACCTATCCTCTATATGTAGCGACTACTGTAGAAAAGTTGCAGTTGGGTTATGTGTGGAAGCTCTCTGTGACATTTAAAAAATGTCTCTGAGGGTCTGTAAGAATGCACACTACAGCATACACTATAGCAGTGTTGTTTGGTTACAAATGCAGGCGGTAGTTTCCAGTACCGGCAGGAACACCATCAGGAACAGAATCTGTAATAATTGCCCATCTTCAGTTAGAACTTTAAAAACTAATGAGCAGCTCAAAGTAATGCCATAATTGAACGCAACTTATCTATAAAGTCAGGCTGTGCTCTGGTGGTTTGTTTTCCAAATATTATTTATGTGCCTATTTTGAGCCAGAATCAGACCGGATATCAACATCTGTTATACAAAGAAGAAAATTAGGAAAAGTTTTATAAAAAACATCTGTGGAAAATTTGTAATCATGTAATCATGCAGTTATTTATGTACAACCCCAATTCCAATGAAGTTGGCACGTTGTGTAAAACATAAATAAAAACAGA
This sequence comes from Pygocentrus nattereri, assembly GCF_015220715.1. Classification (NCBI taxonomy): domain Eukaryota; kingdom Metazoa; phylum Chordata; class Actinopteri; order Characiformes; family Serrasalmidae; genus Pygocentrus; species Pygocentrus nattereri. The sequence goes on from NC_051218.1 coordinate 13,963,785, forward strand.
ATACGATGATTTGCAAATCCTTTTCAACCTATATTCAATTGACTACACCTACAAAGACCAGATATTTAATGTTCAAATGGATAATCTTTATTGTTTTTTGCAAATATTCACTCATTTTGAATTTGATGCCGGCAACACGTTGGGACAGGGGCATGTTTACCACTGTGTTACATCCTCTTTCCTTTTAACAACACTCAATAAGCATTTGGGAACTGAGGACATTAATTGTTGAAGCTTTGTAGGTGGAATTCTTTCCCATTCTTGCTTGATGCACAACTTCAGTTGCTCAACAGTCCGGGGTCTCCGTTGTCGTATTTTGCGCTTCATAATGTGCCACACATTTTCAATGGGAGACAGGTCTGGACTGCAGGCAGGCCAGTCTAGTACCCGCACTCTTTTACTACGAAGCCACGCTGTTGTAACGTGCAGAATGTGGCTTGGCGTTGTCTTGCTGAAATAAGCAGGGACGTCCCTGAAAAAGACGTTGCTTGGATGGCAGCATATGTTACTCCAAAACCTGTATGTACCTTTCAGCATTAATGGTGCCTTCACAGATGTGCAAGTTACCCATGCCATGGGCACTAACACCCCCCCAGACCATCAGAGATGCTGGCTTTTGAACTTTGCGCTGATAACAATCTGGACAGTCCAAAAACAATTTGAAATGTGGACTCGTCAGACCACAGGACACTTTTCCACTTTGCGTCAGTCCATCTCAGATGAGCTTGGGCCCAGAGAAGCCGGTGGCGTTTCTGGGTGTTGTTGATATATGGCTTTCGCTTTGCATGGCAGAATTTTAACTTGCACTTGTAGATGGAGCGACGAACTGTGTTCACTGACAATGGTTTTCTGAAGTGTTCCTGAGCCCATGTGGTAATATCCGTTACAGAATGATGTTTCCATTTAACCTGTTCACCTGTGGAATGTTCAAAACAGGTGTTTTTTGAGCATTCCTCAACTTTCCCAGTCTTTTGTTCTTTCCCTGTCCCAACTTCTTTGAAATGTGTTGTAGGCATCAAATTCAAAATCTTTGTCTACAAATGTCTTTGTAGTGTATTCAATTGAATATAGGTTGAAAAGGATTTGCAAATCATCGTATTTTGTTTTTATACATGTTTTACCTAACGGGTTGTAGTTGACTGCATAATGAATTACAGTTCAATGTACACACTGCAGTTCTGATCATTTGTGTGATGTCATACACTGACAAAAGTATGTTTTAAATATAAAGGCTGGTTTTCTTCCTGCAGATCAAGTCTTTTCATCAAATTCAAACCATCATAAAATATCCTTTTCTTCTTACAAACCTAAATGGTAATGTGGAATTGATTGAAAATTTAGAAACTGCACTTTTTCTCTACTTGTTTCACTGAGCTATGTATGTAAGATAATAAATATGAAATTGCACCATTTTGTTGCCAGTGATAACTTTGTCTTCTGAAGTTTAATCTTAAAAGAAAAATTACTATGAATTATTGAGTAACTTTGTACTATGATTATTAGAGCTAGGCATTCAGTTTGGACGACAAATGTCAAGCTAACGCTGGTGCATGTGAAAATCTTTTGCCCATTCTGGATTATTTGAAGTTTATAATGATAATTTCTAACTACTGATTGAAACCTGGTTGGTCTACTGCTTATATTTGCACTCAGTGAACTATCTAGGATCAGGAGGCCCAGATTACTGCACAAAATTGGTTCCTCCCATTGTGAATAAAAATGTAGACCAATGTCCTAAGCAACAGAAGAGCAAGCATGGCTGTATCTTCCTAGACATGAAAAGAAAAAAAAAAATAGCTGGACAGTTATCTGTCCAGTCTTGCGAGAATATCACTCTTTTGTTTCCAACTAAACCATAACAATATAAAAAAGTATTACTAAAAGTATTATTCAGAATTTTTCATAAACAAGCAGCTTTTGTGTCATATATATTAACGACCTCTATTCTGATTGGCTGCCCTGCAATGTACCTTGTTCAGAAAACAAGATTAGGCTGAAAAGTTCCTTATAACTTCACTGTGAATGAACAGAGCTAAATTGCTTTAGGCTGAAAAGGCAGATGTATGTAAATGTGTTGGTGTTTGTTACATCACAAAACAGTGATTTCAGAGAAAGCTCTTTTTGCTGCTTAGTTACCGTATATGGGCTGTTTAATTAGCATACTACAACAAATAAAAGAAACTAAACAAAAATCAAGGATAATTCAGTTAATATGGGCCCTTTAAGAGTGTTAATCCTTGCAGAGTTAACTTCAAGCATGATTACTACATGAAATAAAAGTTATAAACATGTATTTACGTGTATGTACAGAAATGTAGTTTCTAATGTGGACAGACATGCACATGTGGGCTCTTGTGGTTAAAGAGGTTGATGATGATGCGTGAAAGATGTGTGTTTTTACCATTTGCTACAGTATGTTTCTAAAGTAATGTCAATGAGAGAAGTTGTTAGTTGTCACTGGCACTGGTGTAATTATGGTAAACAGTTTGCCATTGTCTTTGCATGAGTTTCTCCCATGACATGCCCTGATGAGTTACAGCTTAGTGCATTCCTCTGGCTAAAGGATGCATCACAGAGAGAGAGAGCTGTGTGTGTGTGTGTGTGTGTGTGTGTGTGTGTGTGTGTGTGTGTGTGTGTGTGTGTGTGTGTGTGTGGGTGCGTGCGTGCATAGGGTTGGTGGGGAGGTTTGTGAGAGATGTACAGATTGTTCAGGACAATTTGACAGAAACAAGATAGACACCGCCATCCGTTAGCTGTATCTCACTTATGTGTTTGTGTGCTGTGTGTGTGAAATGATTTATAGATGAATGATTGGCCACCTTACAAAAGGATCAGGGAGGAACATGGCGTCTGTGTGTGTGTGTGTGTGTGTGTGTGTGTGTGTGTGTGTGTGTGTGTGTGTGTGTGTGTGTGTGTGTGTGTGTGTGTGTGTCTGTATATATAGTGAATTCTGAGTAATGTGTTGCTTTAATGGACCACATCTTGGACTTTGTCCAGTAGGGTTTTTATGATTTGGCATTTTCACGGTATGATAACCTAGTCAAAAGAGATCATGGTTTCTCTGTATCACTATATAAAGTAAAAAAGTTATAATGGAACATGAACATCACATTTTTGCTAAAAAAACATTTGATATACTATGTAAACAGTGTTAAAGTTTCAAACATTACAATCACTCCCCAGTCCATGCAGTGCATATATGAAAACCAGACTACACAACTGTTTTGTGCTGTCGTAAAAACCAACACATTTATAGATATCCACCTATTTAGCCTGCAGCAGATTGGCTCCACCCATTCATGCTTTTTGAATAAGATACAATACAGGGCAGCCAATGAGAAAAGAGCTCATTCACACATATCAGCCTTAAAGGCAGAGTAATAAAACAGCTTGTTTTATTCTAAGGGATGAAGAGAGGTTGGACAAAGGAATTATGATTGTTTGGGGTACATAAACAAATGTCACAAATGGACCTCGGGATAAAAATAAAATCCAAGTCAGTGCAGGATATGGCTGGGTTCTTTCATTTATTACATTGCCATTACCTTTAGACATTATTTTGAAGAATTTATTTGCCCTTTTTTGGTGAAGGAAGAGGTGTACTAGAGCTTGATGGTATGGTACCTGACAAAATATCAGGTTTCTAGCAGGTGTTGTGACGTGGTTTGGGAAATGTTTGCTATTTGGTCGTGTGTGTGTAGTGTGTTGTGTAGTGTGTAGGACAAAGGGTTCTTAACAGCACATCTAAAGGGTATTATACAGTAGTATAGTGCAAACACCAGTTGGGCCAAGGCCAAAACAACAAATAAAACTAATTCCACTCAAAATAATAAACAAAAGACAAACCGCTTACCGAACAGCCTAACTGACACAAAACACAGACAAAACCCCAAACCTAAACAAAATGGCAGCCAAACCTTACACCTTGCAAAGCCATTTACAAACATGCCCATAAAGGGAATCTGTATACAAAATATACAATAAGCTAACAAGTTTAAAAGGCTTGCATCAAGGTCAAATACAAAGCCACAAGGCCAAACAGTCAAAGATCCATCAAACAAGTAATGAACAAATAAAGAAGCGTGAGGAAGCAAGTGAGCAGGGGGTATTTCACAAAGCTGGATTTCTCAGTTTAGCTAGACAACTTGAAGTCAAGACTGTCCAATATATTCCTACTGGACAAACCTCATCTTTGTGCTTATGTAATCTGGCTAACTGAGAAATCATAATTTGTGAAAAACTCCCAAAGCCTCCTTTGTTCTTATTCCACATGTGAATATAAGCAGCTTGATGATGTGGACTGGAGTATGGACCGTAATAAGTGGTGAGAGCAGAAGACTTGGACTGAATGATGGAATGATGCTGACAACTTAGGAGATGGAACAGAGGCACAGACAAAACAAATACAGAGTGAAACATAAAACATACAGTATCGAGCTTGTTTTGTTTTCTGATGAATGATTTTGTTGTGTAGATTTTGAAGGATTGTGCCTACAGGCACACACTCTCACTCTCCAGCTCTGTACTTTTCTAGTAATCTTATAATCTATAGTTGTGTTCAGTATAGCTTGTGAGTGTGAGGAGTTGGTGGATGTGCCTTAGAACAAACTGGGGCATGAAGTTCAGTACATCAGTCTCAGTCACATTGTGGATGATGAGCGGGAATTGTTGGGTCGGTTAAATGATTGCAGCATATCTTTCCGGTTGCTTGTCTTAACATTTCGCAGTAACAACTGCAGTGAGAGGAAGTTTAGTGCAGCTTCACTTTAGTAAAGCTTGACGTGCAAAGAAATACACACACACCCACATCTTCTAAGCTACTTCTTCTTCTGGGTCGCAGGGTGCAAAGAAATATTATTGCTATAATATAACTAATATAATATAAATATAAATATAAAAAGGATGGCATGCCCACTCCAGGTAAGGGGAAAGGACTTGCCCCAGGTAGAGGAGTTTAAGTGTTTCAGGGTCTTGTTCACGAGTGATGGGTTGAGGGATCGTGAGATTGGCTGCAGGCTGAGACAGATGGCAGCAGTATTGCAGTCACTAGACTGGACTGTAGTGGTGAAGAGGGAGCTGAGCCATAAGCCAAAGCACTCTGTTTACCGGTCGGTCTACATCCCGACCCTCACCTATGGTCATGAGCTGTGGGGAATGACCGAAAGAATGAGATCGCGAATACAAGCGGTGGAAATGAGCTTTCTTCGCAGGGTGGCGGGCTACACACTATTTGATAGGGTGAGGAGCTCGGCCATCTGGGAGGAGCCATTGAGAGGAGCCAGCTGAGGTGGTTCGGGCATCTGATTCGGATGCCCCCTGGTGGGGGTGTACCTGGCACGGATAAGGCCCCAGGGTCGTCCTAGGACCCGCTGGAGGGATTACATCTCCAAGTTGGCCTGGGAGCGGCTTGGGGTCCCTGGGAATGAGCTGGAGGAAGTTGCAGGGGACAGGGTCATCTAGGATTCTCTGCTCTCCCAACTGCTACTGCGACCTTAACTGCACTAAGCGGTCAACAACGATGATGATGATGATGATGATAATATAATCCCAGTATAATATATTAATATAATATAATCCTAGCGGAGTGGGCAGTCGTGGGCTGTAGGTTAGAGAACCAGCCTTGCGACCGGAAGGCTGGTGGTTCAATCCTCTGTGCCAACAGTCTGCGGCTGAGGTGCCCTTGAGCAAGGCATCTAACCCCCAACTGCTCCCTGGACGCTGCGGACAGGGCTGCCCACTGCTCCTGGCATGTGTGCTCATTGCCTCCTAGTGTGTATCTTCACTAGTGTGTTTCACTGCAATGATGGGTTAGATTGCGGAGATGCTATTTCCCCATTGTGGGACTAATAAGGGTCTCTTAAATACCACCTTTATGAAAGAAATGTGTTTTCTATTATGTATATATATATATATATATATATATATTTTTTTTTTTTTTTTTTTTTTTTTTCCTATATCCACAATTGTCACAAATCGATATACAGCAATTTGAATTGTAAATTTTCAAATACACACCCACACACACATTTTCTAAACCGTTTATCCTTCTGGGTAACAGGGGGAGCTGGAGCCTATCCCAGCGCTCATTGGGCAGAAGGCAGGACACACCCTGGACACGTCGCCAGTCTATTGCAAATTCTTTAAATACTGTTGGTGTATTTCAGATGTGTAAGATACCATTTTATCCCAGCATCACATTTTCTGCCAATCAAGCACTTAGTAATAAAGCATAGCTCTGTGAAACCTTGTCTGTTGGTGCGTGTGAACAGGCTTTAAATTTAGCAGTACCAGATAGGCCTGATTAGGTTGGGTCAGGTCATGTACATTCACACAAGTACAGATGTAGAGATTCAAAGGTGCGCTCCAGGAAAAATACTATCTGTCAGCACAAACTGAGACTAAACAACATTTGTTTGCTTGAGATAAAGAAAAGCATCTACAATCTTTCAGCTGAAACATCCATATCAAAGTGCCTTAGAAAAGGGCAGCAGGGAAGAGACTGGGTAAATGGGTGAAAGCATTGTGTGGGGATAGACACAAGTCCCTTCTTGGTCTTGAGCTGACAGGAATGTGAACGAATTGCCTTTGAGTTATCCTACTGCAGTTTGAAAAATGTGATTAACATCTCATTTCAGTATGGTTTACCGCATCACTTCCAAGACTACAATCTGCTTCTGTAACAATGTTTAGAAGATCAAGAACTGAAAAGCGTTGTGGGACTTGCTTTCTCACGGTTTATTCTGGGAAGAGAGAGAGCACACATGACAGTCTTCTCATAGTTAAGTAACTGCCTGCCTGACAGTATCTGAAGCATTTTTCTAAAGCATCATTTTTAGTTGGTAAAATGGCTCTCACTATCTAAAGAAAAACCTTACTTCAGCACCAGTCAGGTGCTCACACTGCTTTACACTAGAGTATTGTGAGTTGCAACTTACTTACACAGAGAAATGGTAAGAGTGCTATCAGGAAATGCAAAGAGAATGGAAAAGCAGTGCTAGACCTACAGTATACAGTGCTGAAATGAGCACTGGCTGGTGTATACTTGTGTATAGGGTATATATGTATTGGGTAACTACTACCAGGAAATGCATCCTGAAGAAAACCTAGCATGGAAAACAAGGCAATCCCATGGACAAATTACTTATAAACTGCCCTGTACTGTAAATCACTAATGGCTTAAAAGACTAAATAAGTAATTATGAGAGAATTCTAAATCTTTACATTGAACTTATAATAAATAAATAAATAAATAAATGCAGAAAATATAATGATATGAGGACATATGATATGAAGAATGATGGCAAAATTATATTGTCCAGTCCTTCTGGTGGGTTCACAGTCCTGCTTTACAAAAAAGCAGGTAACAAGAAATGGTACAAGAAATGGTAACTTTAAAGGAATAGGAAAAAACCTACTATACTTTTAATGTAAGTCAATGGAACCAGACATTTTCCCATGTAATTTTGGGCCATTTCTTTTGGTCAATTTATCATGAAATTTACACACAATATAAAGGACAACAGACGCTTGTTATGTCACAAATTATGTAAAAAACGGACAGGTATGTGGTCAAGTCAGAGTTTATTTAGTGTTTTTTACATGCGCTTTCGCAAAGCAGCATGCACACACACACACACACACACACACACACACACACACACACACACACACACACACACATATATATATATATATATATATATATATATATATATATATATATATATATATATATGCTTTTCTTTTAATGTAATTTAATGGAACCAGACATTTCTTTTGGTCCATTCTTCATAAAATTCATACACAATATAAAAGGCAACAAGCATATTCAAAAAATGAAAAACAACAAAGGGTTTTGTTCTGACAAAAAAGAATTATAATAATAACTGCACTACTGTTGGTTTTAATTATTTCTCTCTTATTGTTAATGTTACTTAACAATTGTGTATAACTGAGTGAAACTAAGTGAGATTTACTGATTAAATGAAAAAAGTACAGTGACATGTTTGTTTGGTTAATGCAATCTAGTTTGGGTAAAACTTATTTCTTCCCATTGGCTCCTGGCCCATCTTTTTGCATGCTGGGTGTTTCTTTCCTTTGCTTTACCATGAATGTGCCTGCCTGTCTGGCCTAATGTTGTTGGTTATAAAAGGGCAAGTTAAGTTAGCCCTGCTTCTGAGTGTGGTTCTGTGCTGGGTGCATACAGTGATCACATTCACACTGAGGGATAATGCATCACTGTTTGGCAAAATTGTCAGAATTTGTAGATCAGAAATTGCAGTGTAATTAGCTATTAAAATAAGCAATCAACTTGAAATTTTAGGTTTAACTCATTTAAATAGTTAAATAGTACATAAATGAGAAGCATTTATAAGACACAGAAATATGTATTAAAGTTATTCTTTGATTACATTGAACATTGCTGGTTTACATGTGCATTATGATGTGTGTGATGATGTGTCTTCCAAGTTGTTCATGTAATGTTGATAACAGTAAAATCTGCAAAAATCTGAAAAAAAAAACATAAATTGTCCCTCGAGGCAATTTTACCGCAGACCGTCCTGATTGTACCTCTATGCCAGGAGTGGCTTTTAAAAAGTAGATTTTAGGCCAAAGGCTTTTCTGAAAACTACCGTAAAACCCTAGAACCATTTCATACAGTAACTGTCCATGAGGACACTTTTATAGGCGTTAAATGTTTCAGACACCTGGTTCCTGTCACTATCACTGTGAACAGCTCTGACTCCATAAGTTTGTCTTGAACTGAGCATTTGTCTTGAACCGCTCCGATTGACTCCATTTACAGTTCACATCTGAACCATTTATGCTGAAATTTTGGAAAATCAGTGGATGTCCCCTTTAACAGTGCATGTTATTCAAATTCAATGATTTGAATTTGTGCCAAGCAGTGGTCTTGTTTGTGGCATTCCATCAGAAACCTGCGTCATCTCGATCATGCATACGGCATATCTACACTCACCCCATCTCAGACTGCCTTTGCTTGACACGAAACCAGCACATTTAGTCATAGACATAGAGACATAGTTTCAATGGAAATGGAGGCCAATGGATATATGAACCCCATGTCCACAAATATGATGGCTGTCAGTGCTTTGAACACATACTAACCAACAGTGGTGATGGCTGTTTGTTATTGTGCATGAGCTTAATGGGAAAATACCCGCAGAGATGATTGTGAAACAGAATTCCACAATTTATGTCACATGCAGCATAACAACATCAAAAAGAGCAGTTTTATGTGACGAGTGAAGAGAAAGGAGCCAGACTAGATTTATGGCATCTGTGCAAAGATTTACTGCATCAAAAAAACATAAATGTCACATCAAATATGTAATATGGAAACATTCAAGTGATGCATGGAGCAAATGTGCCATTCCCTGCAAGATGATATACAATACTCCATAATCCATTAAGAAAAGGGTTATTATTGTTGTCATAATAAAACCTCATATCTCTGAAGTGGTCAGTTTACAGGAGAGGGGGGAAAATGTTATTAGCTTTAAAAGTTTTTCTACCTTTTCAGTCGGTCCGTTCCTCATGAAACATATACAAGACAAAGTGAAGTTGGCATTACTAAATATGGTAAAACAAACAAACAAACAAACAAACAAACAAATAAATAAATAAATAGAAGTTGAAATTTATCTTACATTTAATTTTTTCTCTGAGGTCAACTTGATGTTCGGATGGGTATCTGTACCAAAACACACACACACACACACACACACACACACACACACACACACACACACACACACACACACACACACACACACACTTTATAAAACGCTTACTTTCTTCTGGAGCTGGAGTCTATCACAGTGGTCATTGGGCCAAAGGCAGGATATACCCTGGACAGGTTTCTTAATGTCTTCACAGAAATGGAGGAGATGTTCTTATGTAGTACAATAAACTATGTATATATATATATATATATATATATATATATATAAATATATACATTTCTAAATAAAATCTGATAAATGGACGATATACTATATATGGATGATATACGATATATTACTGATATATGATATATGGATGAATGCTTTAATTAATCAGTCATTTTACGCTTTATAAAGTAAGAAGATGGATTCAAGTATGTGAACATCTTACGTTTTAAAGCAAACTCTACTCCAACAGATTTGTTTTCCCACCATTTTCATGTAGCTGTTTTTTTTTCTTTGCATCCTTCATGCCCAAAGAACTGTGGGTTACACCTATAGGTCTGGAAGGTACATCTGACGCAGCCTTGAAATCAGAACGTAGGCATCCCTAGGAACGTAGAATGGAATAAGCTGAAACACTCTTACAACTTACAACTTCAGTGTGAATGGGCGGGGATAAACTGAGGAAGGCCGAACATGCAGATCTATATAAAAAAATTGTTAATAAAAAAATAATTAAAACAACAAACTCCAAATGGACTGCTTTTGCTGCATAATTTCCATGTATGGATGAATTTACTATATTGTACTCCTTTTGCATTTTTGAATTGACCCTGTATTTTAATAACAATTGAACATTCCATTTTATCACAAAACAAACATAACGCTGCTGTACCTTTTCCAGATGTTTTGGTTGTGACAATTATAGCTAATTTGGGGCAAAATGCAAAAATGCAAATTTTCAGATTTTCAGACTTTATGACACATTAACTACAAAACAATGGGATCCAACTGCTCACCCTGTGGCCATGAGGGACAGGGATGAAGTCTCACTTCCTGCTCTAAAATGCAGAGGTGTGGCTAAAATAAGGCTCCACCTAAGGACTAAAACTCTGTTTTCAGTTTCAGTAGTGGCATTAAAACATGGACAACTTATTTAATAAAGTTATTTATATATTTTCTTTTATTGTGGTACAGAAGTTCAGAATGGTTAGAATTAGAATAGTCCATACCAGCTTTATGGGCTGTTGATTGAACAGTACGTTTTGAAATTTTAACAATATTTACATAATACATCAAGTACTTTTATTTCAAAATAATGAGGAAAAACAGTTTTTACATGATATAGGGTCATTATAAAAATCTCAGTTACAGCCTTCACCAACTGAGGGACAATGAGAAAAGGAATATGAAAAGAAAACCTTGTGCTACCAAAGAATAAGACCATCGGTTCAGGCAAATTAGTCCACTCTCTGATGTAAATCTAGAACCTGTAACCCTTCATTACATCTCTACCAAGTATGAAATTTGACAAGTGGTATTTTCCTGAGTAATATGACCAGTTCTGTAGTGTGTAGTCTGTTCGGCTCAACTGCAGATGGAGACATGAGGAGATTATTGTGCGCATATGGGGCTGGCATTTACCTGTGCACTCGCACGCAGAGAGATTAAAGGTGACTCATGCACACTTGCAGAGCTATCATATGGCTACTATACAGTCCATGACAAGCAGTGTTCCACCAAAATGAATTACGGCACAAAATTCAGACCAACTGTTTTAAGTAGGAGTAAATGAATGACTTCCCATGTTTGGCTCCTGTAAATGCTTAAATCACTGGTGTTGTGAGTCATAACTCATATCTGGTGTCCTGACTTGCTTACAGGTGTGAGCTAGTGTAGACTTGAGCAGGCAGGCATGTCTGTTTCTGAACATCAGAGAATCCTTAATGATACAGTACCTTGTCCACCATGCCCCCCCCCGCCCCCCCCCCCATCAAGTAATTTTATTTTGTATGCAATAATAAAAGAGAATTAATGAAAAATCAAAGAAAATCTTCTCCTCAGTTCCTCACTTCTCCTCAAATTAATCATTCATTCATTTATTTTTGCACTGGTCTACACTGAGGGGAGTAAAAACTTGTATGAAAATGTATGACTCACTGATAAACAATACTAAGAAACTAAGGCAAAAAATAGCAGGATAAGCTTTTTTGCAAAAACAAACACAACAAGAAAGACTATAAAAGCAGGTAAAATCAACTAAAAATGAACAAAGCAAACAATAAAAATTACTGTTTAAAAATACTAAACAAATAAATACACACACACACACGCACGTATACTTGGGTTCTCTGGTGGTTTGGGGCCCTAATGTACTGCTTATGCCATTTACAGGGGGAAATAAGAGGCCCTGGAGTCAATGATATACACATAAAGTAGTACTATGTGATTTTACAGCCAATAAAGTACTTCATACAATCGGTTACATTCTAGTTCAAAATATCTGACAGCTTTATCTAGAGAAATGGCAGCTGCTCCAGAGTCGGTTTATGAGGAGCCACTTCCTGTTTCCCCTGTTATATCAAAAATATGACTGCAAAATGCCAGAGGGCACCTGCAAGCGAGTCCTCAATGAATGGGAGTGAATGGAGCTCAATGGCTAAACACACACACACACATACACACACACGCACACACACGTTTTTATATTATCCTACATGTCCTTTATTTAAACTTTTGACTTCTCATGGTGAACTACTTTTATACTGAAACCTGTCTCTGATAATTGTTTGTCCTCAAGCAATAAAATAAAATAAATTAAATATCTCTGGCCGCTCGTTAACGTTTAACAAGGAAGCAAACAGCAGTGCAACACCGCCATCTTGTGGCTGAAACTATTATTACATTTAGTCATGAGGAACGTTTTTGCTGCTTCTGCTGTTTTCGGTCTCCTCCGGCCTTTAGAGGGCTCTCTATTGTGCTGGAATGCAGATCACGGAAGAAAATACAAATAACCGCTTGTGTTTGCCGGCCCCTGCAGTGAATGCTGAGTCTGCAGCGTGCAAAGATCGCCGCTTTGGAGATCCAAGTGCTCAAGGCTTAGCCTGCAGTAGGAAGTGTCCGCCGTTTATTCTTCACCGTTATTGTGCTCTTTTACCAGCACGGTGTGAAGTTTAGCTAGACTCTGGTTTGTAAAATGAAGAGCTCGGTCCCTCTTTTTATGACCTTTTTCACTGTCAGCGTTATTTTAATGCACGGGAGGTGTGACGAGGAGATCAGGAGACCGCGGAGATTAGCTCAGGTAAGACTGGTCCGCTTGTCCATATGAATGCCGAACCTGCAGTAACTGATCATGTCGAAAATGTTTTCCTCCTGGTCAGATTTTAGGATTTTCCTGGGAGAACTGCGGAAAGCCTGACGACCCAGCTGTTTTGAAGGCTCTTAAACTGTCTCCAGACCCGATTACTATTCCCGGAGATTTGACTGCGAGCGCATCGGGCAGCACGTCAGTGGCGCTGGTTTCTCCTCTGTCTGTAAGTCCGCCCTGTTTACAGCTGTTTAAAGCACATGTGCCAACCTTCAGTCCTCGCGGGTCTCAGCGCTGCAGACTTCAGGCGTCTGCCTCCTTAAACGCGCCTGATTCTGCGCATCAGTGATGAAAGGCCTAATCGCTATAGAGCTGTGACTTGAGAGGATCCTAGTCTTACATCATTAAAGGAATAGTCCAACTTTCTCCAGATTTAAGAATGTGCTGAAACAATTTAGCAGTTTTTAATGGCGTATAGGTGCTTTTTGATGCCATGTTAAACACCAGCATTGCCTTTTTAAATGATAATTACCTGTTTTGTTATATCATTCAACACCAGCATTGTCTAGTCTTTGCATGGAATATTTTATAACACTTATAATACAGAACTTAGTGATTATCCAGCAATAGTGTATATGTGTTTTTAGAGTAAGATAGGTGCGGAAACAGCTGAATAATAACAAGGTACTTCCAGATAAAACTTACTTAACCGTTTCTGGTACTCCACAGTTCTACCAGTTTGTGTTGCATCATAAAGTTTGATGTGCCTAACATCATCATCTGAGTTCAGAGGCTTTCCATGTGGTGCTTTCTGGTGAAAATTCTGTTTTCCTGGTCAAACCAAGACCATTTGAAAGCAGCATTATGTTTACTTAATTACATGAACTCAAGAAAAGTTTGATGGATTTTCTATTGAGTATTTAGTATGAACTTCTTTTTGGGTTCAGTTTCATTATGTTATGTTGGTAAGGGGAACTGAACTTTTTCTACCTTAATTTTATATCCGAAGATCCCTAAAGGAGAAGACTGCTGGCCTAATGAACTTCAGTTCATGTCTAGATGCTGGTTGTTCTAAGAAGTTGTGCTGTAGTTTTATTCTATTTTGGTTCCTCTGTGCTTAGGCAGTTTTCTGACCTGGTGCAATGTCCTCTTGCACATCTCCTCTTGTGTCTTCCATTTGAGAAATGAATAATAGTTCACTCTTTACATCAGTCTCTTAGGAAATTGAGCAAGTTTTAGATTTTCAAATATGTTGCATCTTATTGTAAAGTTTTTTTTCTGCGGTATCCTGGGCATAGTTACAGTTGCTAAGCTATGAAGGACCAACTGGGTGAACCTGAGGCACGCCAGTGCTGCAGCTCTACTCAGTTAAGAACACAAAAGACAGCTCATTTATTGTGGGAGAAATGGCTAAACAATGACCTTTGCCTGAATTTGAACATCTGTTTTCCCCTAATGCACAGCACAACATCATAATTTTTCAGGGTCATAGTTCATCATAGTTTTCAGGGTCCTCTCAGAATTTTGAGACATTCTTGGGGTCCAAGACGTTAATTATGTCAACAAGGTGTTTCACACCTTGGTTTAGGCTACTCCACCCACAGGACAGGGGTTTCCTATCCCAGCACTGGTGACCCGACTTTGTGCATGTTTTTGTGTTTTGTCTCATTTATCACACCTGATTCAACTCATTAACGAATGGACAAGCTCCTCATGGTCTGAGTCAGGTGTGTTGAGTAGGGAAAATGCAAGCGTGCAGAGCATGTGGTCACCAAAACTGTGATTAGGCACCCCTGTTATTTGGTCATATACTGTAGTAGACTCTATCACTAATGCAGTGATGCATTATCATCCAGAGGTCATGCTATTATTTCTTCTTATAGTAAGACCTGACACAGAGCAGAATCAATATGATCTAACTCTGTTGGGATTATTTTATTGTCTTACTCTGTTGAGTTGTAGGAGCACACATCACCACAAAAAGGTGTCTGGCTAATTGGTAAATAGGAATTTCTTACTAAGCATTTGTGGAATATGTTACATGAGTGTCCTGTTTTTATGTTTGTGGATGCAGACCATTTTTAAAGAGGATTTTTTTTGTTTCACAAAATACTATTGTTAAAAAAAGGAAAGAACAATGACACTGAAAGCTTGGGAACACTTTGCATGAGGTTTAATACTACAGCTTGTTAGCTTCTGCTTTAAGAATCCATTGTTCAGTACCAGCATTGTCTAGTTTTCCTGTGGCGCATTTTGTTATATAGAACATTGTGATTCACCAGCAATGATAAAGGTTTAGTCAAGTGTCACACAGTCTACCCACAAACTTGAGGAAGTAGATGGTTCCGCTCTCTCTACCTTTTTTCACCACTGCCCTTTTGCGTAAGCACACTCTAACTTAGAGGTTTGTTTTGTTCAAATCTATTGGTCATGACGTTGTTGGTTATATAGACTATATAATTTATGAATGAAAAGTGAAATAAAAAAAGTATGTTTATGAGCTGGTTTGAGCTTAGTATGATGATGGTTCAGCCCATGGAACTGATTGTATCTCTTGTGCTTGTTGCTCTGTATTTGTTTTCCTCCTTGTGACGATCACATGGCTCTGTAGAATTCATAGGATAAGCAGACTTTATCTCAACAACTGCATAACAGCCTTTTTCATGGCATCCTGCAGGCTATCCAGACTTTATGGTCTTTTAGAAATAAACTGTGATATTTTTTTTTTTCCACCCATAACACTTGGTGCTGTTATGTTTCAGGTGAATGTCACGATGGAGAAGGAGGTGGCTGGAATCTGGGTCAAGATACCGTGTGTCGAGGAGATAGGGAGTTGCCACTATCCGGATGGCTGTGACATATTGAACCAGCTCATTCCTCCTGGCCAGGACTGCCCTGAGCCCCTGCACACATATGGTCTCCCCTGCCGCTGCCCCTTCAAAGCAGTGAGTGTCATTAGAGTCTTATTGCATATCTTTATAGCTCTTTCATGTGCACATAACATGGTGTATTACTTATTAGCTGTATAAAAACAGTGCAACCAATTGAGTTATTAAGAAATAGAAGTTTTAAATGGGGATCGGGTCCTGCCGAGGGATCTGTGAAGGTTAAGGGGTTAAACACACCTTTTGAAGGGGCTATATCATAGAAAATGTAATGGCCTTTGCTTCTTTATACACTTGATGCACAATGTGAACATTTGTTAAAGTTCAAAACTGTAAAGTACCACTCCTTAGTCCATACAATCTATATACAGAAGCTAAGCTGCAAGAACAGACTGGTTTAAGTTTGTTTTAGTTGTGATGTCATAACCATGAACACACATAACCACCCATTCAGCTGCAGTCAGCACATTCATATTGAGGGTTGAAGTGATGCAGAGTGTTGTAACTGCAGACAGTCTGTAGGAGAGTTATTGCAGCCAAAGATGTCAGGAAACTGTTAAATGCTATTTGTGGCTGTCAGAAAGTCAATGTATTATTGAAGCCTTCCAAAGAATACAGTCATCTGAATAGAGCAGATAAGGTGTTTTTTTTTTTTTTTTTCTTTCTCCCTGAGGCCCTGACGATTTCAGTCATTTTGGCCTGAACTGCTTTTAATTTACATACACCGATCAGCCATAACAGTAAAACCACCTCCTTGTTTCTACACTCATTGTCCATTTTATCAGCTCTACTTACCATATAGGAGCACTTTGTAGTTTTACAATTACAGACTGTAGTCCATCTGTTTCTCTGCGTACTTTGTTAGTCCCCTTTTACCCTGTTCACTACAGGACCACCACAGTACAGGTATTATTTGAGTGGTGGATAATTTGATCATTCTCAGTACTGAGAACACATCCTCTACAGGACACATGCCTCTCTACATTTTTATGCATAATTACTGTTATCATTTGCTGAATTTAACATATGGGGGGGGGGCAGCATGTTTCATGTTAAATGGAAATAAATAGAATTTGTGCACTAAACGTAGCAGAAAACTGCCATATTTAAGTTTGTTCCCTGTAAAGGAGATGTTGGCTTATTTTTACTTATCAAATTCCATGTTTTGTTGATTTTCTAAGTGTTTGCACTTTTACACATGACTGAAAAAAAAAAACAGAACAGATGTTAATCATAATGGATAAAGAGGAAAATGGTTGTTTCAACTGAAATACAATTTCAATAAAATACAAGAAAAATGTAGGATGTGGCCCCTTTGAAAACAAGGTAGGAGTACTACATTCTCTCTTCTGTTGTTCCCTGTCTATGTGGTTTATAGTTTTTCATCCATCATTGTATGTATTCTAAGTAGCCGTGACAAAGGTGAAGTTAAATAAAATAGCAGAGACATAACAAGACATGAGCTAGTGATAAACTTTTATTGAATTCTTAAGAGTAATAAATATATT
Source organism: Pygocentrus nattereri (assembly GCF_015220715.1). NCBI lineage: Eukaryota > Metazoa > Chordata > Actinopteri > Characiformes > Serrasalmidae > Pygocentrus > Pygocentrus nattereri. Next base: position 13,981,174 of record NC_051218.1, read on the forward strand.
CTAAAGCTGAATGAAACTTATTTAATTAACTATTATAATCTGTTCTCTGTCAACAGCTTTCTCAACTGCCTTAGTGAAGCATCTGAAAAAATTAGTAGAATGGATCCTGGATCCTTCCGTACTAAGTAATTTTAGACCAATTTCAAATCTTTAGTTTTTATGTAAAGTCTTAGAAAAAGTTGTTTTCAAACAATTACATGTGTATCTAATATCAAAGAAGTTTGATATGAAAAGTTTCAATCAGGTTTTCATTCTAACCATCGTATTAAGACAGCATAAGTTCATGTTGTTAGTGACCTCAGCTTTGGTCATTCTATTCTGCTCTTGTTGTGCAGTTCATGTTGTTAGTGACCTCAGCTTTGGTCATTCTATTCTGCTCTTGTTGTGCAGTTCATGTTGTTAGTGACCTCAGCTTTGGTCATTCTATTCTGCTCTTGAGTGCAGCTTTTGATACTGTTGATCACATGATTCTAAGCCACCATCTTGAACACTCTTACCTCTCAGGCACAGTTTTAGAATGATCTAATTCATAATTAATTAGTAGACAGTTTATGGTTTCAGTGGGAAATCATTCATCAAAAAAGTAATATTTCTTGTGGAGTCCCACAAGGTTCAGTTTTAGGTATTTTGCTTTTGTCTTTGTACATGTTACCTCTAGGTGATTAGGAAATGAGGAACTGATTAGGTCATTAGGAAACATCAATTTTCCTAGCTAAGCTGATGACACACAATTATACATTTCCATTTATTCTGATGATTAGGACTCTGTAGACAGGCTTAGCAACTGTGTGTCAGAAATTTCTCAGTGGAAGTTGCAAAAAACTGATATTATTGACATCCTTTACAACTCTTAAAAATGCAACAGCACTCATCCTAACAAAAACAAAAAGAGAGCTCATATCATTCACGCTTTGAAATGACTGCACTGGCTACCTGTGTCTTTCAGGATGGATCGGTAGAAGTTCTGTTACCAGTTTTTAAAACTCTGTGTGACCCGAAAGCACCTCAAACATCTCAGAATGTCTGTCTATGTTCCAGCATGTGATTTTAGATCTGCGGATACTGGCCTTCTGCAAATACCTTTTAATTTAATTCAAACTTTACATCTCCTTGTATTTATCTTTTTAATTTGATCTGTGTCATTTTCTTATGATTTTACCTTAACAGTAATAGAAAAAGTAGGAGTATTATGTTTAACCACCTGCCTGTATATAAATAAAGATTACTATTATTTTGGTCACACATATAGTTGTATTAAAACACACGGCTTTTTAAATGGAAAAAAAATCGATTAACTACACAAAACATTGTGATTCATAATTTTAATCACCTGATAGCCCCAATTCTAATACATTTGTTTTTTTTTTTTCCTCTCAAGGGGGACTACAGTCTGCCTCAGTCTGATTTCTACGTGCCAAATATAGACCTGCCCTTCTGGCTGACCAACGGCAACTACCGTGTGCAGGGGGTTCTGGGAAGTGCGGGTAAAGAGCTGGGATGCCTCAAAGTCAGCCTGACCATACACTCAGGATAATGATGATGATGATGATGATGATGATGATGATGATTACCAAATCAGGGAGACAGTTTGGGAAACTTTAAAGCAGGACATCTGCATTCTGTTCCATGGTGACACATGGCTGTTTAAAAAAGGCAGTCATGAGAAGCTTGCACATCCAAATAGCTGATCCTTTTTTAAATATCGTAAAGACAGAAAATGGTACCTGATGACTTCAACTACTGTTATTCTTTTGTCAGTTGATAGTGTGATATGATGATAGATAATCAAAACACTGATTAGGTCATAGAAATGATGCATCACTGCACTATTGACCTGAGATGATTAATGAATAATGTAGGTGCATTTTTCAAGATTCAACAAGGCTTTTAAGATAAGTATTGATTTTATTACTTTAAAGAAGAAAATTAGCCTTTATGATTTTAGTTTTTAAGCTGTTTTTTAATTTTTTTGTACATTTTTAAAGTAATTGTTTTAGGTACACTGTTGTAATTTGAATGCCTGCTGTAACCCAGAAAGGGAGAACAGTCACTGCCTTGAGGGTTTTTTTTTCTCTGGTGTGGGAGATCTTATGATGGCCAATCATTTTCTGTTTTTGCACTCTGATTTATGTGTTATTTATCACTAAAAGCTGCTTCCTAACATTTCTTAAACATAAGCTCTTTTAAATAAAAATGTCCAACTTACAATGGAAGACTCAAATAAATTGCTGTTAGATTTGTTATATTTTCTACCAGCAGTGTTTTATCACTGCAGTGCATCTAGAATACTTGCTATATGTCTTTAATATTTAATTTGTCAAACGCTTCAGTAAAATTAAGTTCAAGTAACATTCCAAAGTCTCTCCTCTGTTCTTTTATCAAGTAACCAGAGTTGATTGAATCGTTTTTCTTTGAGCTAGTATATAAACAGCCTTATTAATCTTCTCTGTTTATTGAAGATCTGGTGGATTTCACTTGATGATGTTACTTACAGTATGTCCAGGAAATGAAGTACTCTTTCTTTGGTCATTTGTAAATAAAAATCAAGGGGAGTTGTTTTTCCATTTGCGAAGTGCTCCCAAACATAGGTGCTGGTGTTCTGCACTTTTGCAGTAGATGGCGCCAAACAGTTTTTATTGTTTATTTATTTATTTTTTTACATTCAAGGTTAAAAATGAGGAAAGTTGCAAAAACACACTGATCAGTACAAATCAATGCAAGGCAATGCAATACAGGTAACTTACAAAATTAAACTTTATTTTTTTGTTTTTTAAAAAATTTTTTGGCAAAAGCAGATAACCCCAGTTTTTTCAGAGTTAAACAAAGTCCCGTAATTTATACAAGTTTCTTTTAAGTGCTATATTTAAAATTCTTTAACACAAAACAAGTCTGTAAAGTGGTGAAAATTGCAACAAAATGAGCCCATTATTGGGCAATATTAAACATCTATAAGATACCTTAAAAAATCCTCAGGCTGAATCCCAAATGGTTCAAAAAAATCTCCCCATTTTGGAGAAGCTGATTTACTAAGAATGTACATTTTTTTTTTTTTTTTTATATACTTTTTTTTTTTTATAATTGAAAAACGCATTTTAATTAGGTAAATTGTGACAGCCCTAATTTTAAGACTATATACTACAACATATTCAATTCTGTTTCTTTTAACACCTTTTTAGGAACAAAATACAGTATAATACCAAATTATTAAAAAGAATCTTTTTTATTTGTATACAATTTTATCTTTTGGCTCTCAGCCCTTTACAAGCAAAGCACCATTGTGCCACAGGTCACAGTTTGGGCACCCCTGATTTACATTTTAAAGCACAATTATTGTTGACTTGCTGAACTGAACTACTTTTACACAGGGCCACAGTTTGTTTCAGTATAAACTTTGCACATTTGTTTGTGATGAATTTGTTATGCTTGTTTTCACTTATGTAGACACACAAAAATGATAGCTGCCTTAAAATGAAGCTATTTTCAAAATGTTTGCCAGCTGTAAAAATAATGCTCTTGGGGCTGAAGTCTGCACACTGCAGTTTGCAGGAGGTGGGGTCGTAAAAGCTCAGTCCGGTCTCGTCTCTTGCCATCATCATTCTTGGAATTCCTGATTCTGCAGAGCGTGTTCCAAACCCTCTTCCACCAGCATCATTCCAGATGTGCAGGTGGAACTCTCAGTAGAGAGGCCTACCACAGACAACAAAATATGTGACTCGACTAAATATCACCCAGTCATTTCCTTGCTTTGTTCTGTGTTTATTTAATAACATCAATGCTTGTTATTAATGAACATTTCTAATGGTTAAATGTGTTGAAGCAGAAATTATATGCTTGTTATGTGCTTTTCTACTAAGTTTGACTGTAACAGGCATGCACAATATGTCCAAAAGTAATGAATTTAGCAATTAAGGTGCAACCATTGTTGAGACAGGTGTTCAAGTGTGCACACAGAGCTTGTATAATCTCCACAGAAAAGCCTTAACCACTAGAATGGTCAACCGCAGATTTGGCTGTGGAGCAGTAGATCGGTGTTCTCTGGAGTGATGGAGCTCAATCTAATATCTTTGGGATCAGTTAGAGTGGCAGCTGTGATCCAGAACCGATCATCCATCATCATTACCTGACCTCACTAATGCTCTTCTGGCTGAATGGAATCACATCCACACAGCAACGTTAAGAGTATAAACTTCTAACACATTTGATTTCAGTAGAAATGGTGGATAAGGTGATCTCTCTGAACGTCTGGGCATATAGTGCATGCTGACTTATGTATGTTAGTCTATTTATTATGCTAGATGTGCATTTTTACTGTCAAATATGCTATGATGATATATTCTGTATGTTTTATGGCAGTTTTACTATGTACATTTAAATGCAAGCCACATAACAGTCAGCAGGTGAAAATTAGCCTGTTGGGTTCGATCTGACTGTACAGTTTGTTAATATTGTCACTGTCCATGAGAAATAGATGTGTTAAATCAATATATTAAAAATTAAATGAGTAATGTCTGTTAATAAATAAATTATATTAATGCTGCCAGTTCGATCCCCTGAGCCAGTGAATGAGAGTGACTGAAGTGCTCCCTGGGTGCTGCAGATAGGGCTGCCCACTGCCCCAGGCAAGTGAGCTTACTGCCCCCTAGTGTGTGCATTCACTAGTGTGTATGTGGTGTTTCACTGCATGGGTGGGTTAAATGTGGAGGTGAAATTTCCCTGTTCTGAGTCACTTCATTATAATCATAAAAAAGAAGCCAACATTAGTTGTATCCTGTCATTCATGATGCAGTGCATTTTGAGTGTTCAGTGTCTAAAAAACATCAGCTGTGTTCCTAGTCTGTGGTCTAGGTGGGCTGCATTTCGAGACCACTACATCATTGAAAGATGTTCCAGACAGAAGGACCATTCTCATACAACTGAGGGTGCTTCAGGAGTATCCCCTGCCACCCATAATCCTTTGCACACAAAGCGACCCAAAGAAAGTTCAAGAGAAGTGCTGACAAGTGAGGTCATCTACTATGCGTTGTTGAAAAAGCCAGTAAAATGTATAGTAAACTATACAGTGCACTGTTTCTTTAGTTGTGCATTTAAGAGGAATGCACTGATGTTCAACACTTTTTACCCTGCAAAATAGCATTTAATTACAAACAAAATCATGTTTTTCTTGCTACCTTACTATCATTCACATCAACAGTATTTTCTCCACCAAATCTTGAGCACCTACTCCTTTCTGCAGTAGTAATAAAGCAGCCTTGGTGGACCATTCTGTCTTGCATTATGTCATATCAATGAGGAATCTTCTAAGCAGCAGTCTAACTTTCGGAATGCAAATATCATTTGGACAATTGCTACTGCATCGCATTGTAAGGGATTGTAAGGGTGCAAAGGATATTCTGCTGTTTTTGTTTTGTTTTTTTTTGTTTTTTTTTTTGCACTCCAATGGCACGATTCCAATTGCACTGCTGTATACAGTGAATAGGTTATAGTTCTGAACATTGCATGATACTTCATGACCACATTTAGGAACTACTGTAAGAAAGCAAGTATATCTGTGCTTTTTTGTACTGTTTGTATACCTGTAAGTTGGTAATTCACTTTAGTTTTCTTCAAAATCTAAAAGCTTTAAAACTAGACATTTCTTCAGTCATTTGTAAAGCGGTCAAAGTTAGTGTTCCTGGAGCTGTTACCTGTCTGTGTATGTGGGTATGTGAGTGAGAGAGTGAAAGCTCACACATGGTCTAGAAGGCAGTGGAAAGAATGTTATCTCTCAGCCGACTGCGAGGTCAAGTCAGACTTTTTTTTAAAGAGCTCAGAGGCGCAAGAGTATTCCAGCTTTTCTCAGGTTGGTGTACCATATACATCTGTTGTACAAAGGCATATAAACATACAAACCTTATCTGTATGTCATACACATACTTGTATTTACAGTCTTTGTCCATTTTAGGTCTATTTACCTTATAGGTGCACTTTGTAGTTCTACAGTTACAGACTGTATTCAGTGGTCAGGACCACACAGAGCAGGAATTATTTGGGCTGTGGTTCATTCTCAGCAATGCAGTGGCACTGACGTGGTAGTGGTGTGTTAGCATGTTGCACTAGTATGAGTGGATTCTACTGCTGGATTAAGTGTATTGCGTAATAATGCTGTCCTTGAGAACTTTGGGACATTCCTTCACCTTTAACATGATTGCTACTCACTAACCAATGGTAATGTCTTTCATAATGACACCAGGCAAGTGCATGAGAACCTATTTGCAGCATCATTATCTAGAGCTTGATTTATTTTTATGAACAATTATTATATCTATAATGTACCGTGAAAGCTTCTTTATAAATGTTGTTAACCATGTGTTAGATGCTGGGTGTCGTTTAACGATCTCTCCAAATCAGGAAAATCTGTTATTTTTCTAACCTCTCCTGGCCTAATTCTATCCCACAGGTCTTAAACTGCAAATCTGATTGTGAATTTCACTCCACAACTTAAAGAAAATTAAAACAAAGTCTTTCAGCGTGTTTTGATGTGAAATGCTCCATTTTAGAGAAACTCAGAACTGTTCACAGTGCTGATGATGGGAGCTCTCTCACAGAAAGTTATTACATGACATTGTTATGAATATGTTTATGCATCACTTTATAACCTGAGTTTAAGCTCAGGTTACAAAGTGATGCATACATTTATTACTGGATGAGATGAACACACAGGGTGTTATAAGGCACAAACAGTCTCCCCAAAGATTATTTTCTTTCCAAAGATTATCTTTTCAGAATTACCACTTTTTTACTGTTAACTATTTTTGTCATTTTTCAGTTTTTCATATTTCAAATTTCATGAAGAATGGACCAATATAAATGGGCAAAATATAATTTCTAATATATATAATATAATCAGCTTGCTATCAGTGCACAGTTCAAAAGCCAGTATTCACAATGGTATAGGGGTGTATTAATGCACACGGCATGGATGACATGCACATTTGTCAAGGCATTGTTGGTACTGAATAATATAAACATATATTGGCAAAATATGCTGCCATCCACGTCTTTTCCAGGGAAGGCCATGTTTATTTCAGTAAGACGATGTCAAACCACATTCTGCATGTATTACAACAGCACTGCTCCATATTAAAGTACTCTGGGCACTAAACTGACCTGCCTGCAGTTCAGACCAGAGCAATGTAAACATTTGTAGGATTATGAAATGAAAAATACAACAAACAAGCCCCTGAACTGTTGAGCAGCTGAAATCCTATATCAAACAAGAACAGGAAAACATTTTACTTTCAAAACAACAGCAGTTGGCCTCGTCAGTTCCCAAATGCTTGTTAAAAGAAGAGTTGATGAAACACAGTGGTACACATGCCCCTGTCCCAACTTTTATGGAATGTGGTGTTGGCATCAAATTCAAAATGGGCATATATTTTTCAAAAAACAACATTTTCTCAGTTGCAACATTTGATATGTTGCCTTTATAGTATTTTCCTTTAAAAATAAGGTTTACATGATTTGTGTATCATTGCATTCTATTTTTATTTACATTTTGTACAGCATCCCAGCTTTTTTGGAAATGGCATTGTACATCTTAATCCACAAAAGCAGCAAAACATTTATTCAAATGGAAACCACAGTGTGACCTGAGAAGGTCATTCTTGCTGTCCTATTTCAAAGAATTTTCAGAGCCTAACAAAATGAGTTTCAATACTTATTACTTCAAAATATGCCTTCTAACATCTTCAATTGTTGCATACACCAAGTTGTTGCAGTGGCATTTGCATAGGACTTCAGTAGAACCCACTGTGTGCACTGTTTTTAATATTAGATTTATATACACATCACTGCTGATTGGGTAACACATCTGACACACCCATCAAACCAGAGAAAACACATCTCAAAGCTGTCGCAAACTGTGTCGCCCCGTTTTGATGAAACATGTTGTTCAACATGGAAACCATAGCAAAATGGTGCACGACGTTCTGAGATTGAATATTCCACTAGTTTCCATCAACACCTCTGTAAAGAAATCTGATTTGATTTCTCTACAATGAACCATTTCACACTGAACCACTCTGAATGACTGTGTTTACATGTCAAGCATTAAATTATGCACAAAACTTTTAAAAATCAGTAGAATTTCCCATTAAGTCCCTGTTTGTACTGAATGTTACTATGAAGGAAGCGTGCCCTGAGAAGGGAAAAATAAGCTCAAGCTTCATGTTAAGAGCATGACCTCATATGTGATTAGCCTGTATCTTTGGCTTATCCCCCTGTTTAGCAGAAACACAGTGCTTTATGTGATTGTGGTGTTACTGTTCCTGCAGATAGCAGTGTAAATCCTGACTTATCAGACAGCTTGCCACTTTGTTATTTCTGCCAATGAGAGCACGGCCTGCTGCTAACTGAGACTCCACAGCTGCTGTGCCATGGAAAGTTCCTGTGTTCACACACAGCAACAACTGCTCTATCTTTTTATATCAGATTAGGGCCCTCCGCTATAAATAGGCTTGGGTTTTGAGAAAAATGAAAGTGTTTCAAATTCCCAAGATGATCCACAATTGAGGTAGGCTATCACACCAATGCTTAATATAAACCAAATAAGAAGGCCAAGAGGCCAAAAATAGATCTTGCATCTCTGCCAGGGGCACTGTAGCATATCATAGCCTACTGTAACCTTTTCCATTACAAAGTTATCAGCTCAAGTCACGGTGAGAGACTTTATACTGCTGAATACAAATTTAAGATGATGATTTTAAAAGCCTGAAACTGACCAAAAACATTTGAGCACAGAAATCTGGCTTTAAATAGTCATGAGCAGCAGTGGACGAAGTGAGTTAAAGTAGAGATACCCAAGGTAAAATATTACTCCAGTAAAAGTAGAAGTTCCTCCCTTTGGACCACCACTTGAGTAAAAGTACAAAAGTATTTGCCTTCAAATGTATTTAAGTATCGAAAGTAAAAGTACTAAAAGATTAATTAACTTAATTCAACATAGTTACGAGTTTAATAAAAACTTGCTTTAAACACAGGATCACAATGAGTTTCCTTTACTATATTGCATCTATAGTGTCTCTGTTCATAAACATAAACTAGCAAAAACTAATTTGCTATAAAAGGAAATAGTGTATAAATTCAGAAAAAAGACTCATGCCAGTCACAACTGCATATGTGTACATATTTCTATATTTTGGTCTATTTGCACAAAGTTAGGTTAGTTCCATCATTTATGTTAAGCTGCTGCACTGTGTCGGTAGGTCCAACAGGTCAAAACAAGCTCAAAACAAACTGTGCACTGAGCCCTGATTGGTGTAATTGTTTCACGCTTCTTTCATTTTGACATGTTACATTTTTATACACACAAGCCAAAAAGGAACGACAGATTTCGCAAAATGTAGTGGAGTAAAAAGTAAGATATTTGACTTTGAAATGTAGTGGAGTGAAAGTAAAAAGTCACCCAAAATGGAAAAACTTACATTTACTTAGTTACTGTCCACCACTGGTCATGACACTTTAATAATAGTTAAAAAATAACAAATATTATGATATCAAATCAAATAAAGCAATGCAAACACAAACCATCTAGGCTGCCATGGTTTAGCTTCTTATTATCATTGTATGAATTAAGTAGTAACTAAAATCATAATTTATCTAGTAGGATTGCAGCACAGTATGTACCTTTTCTGACAGTATATAGTATAAAAAGAACCTTGAAAAGCAACTTTGTAAACAAGTGTACTAAAGCTGATATCCTTTGATGTCCTATGTACATTTTTACAGTTAAGGAGTAAACATATGTGCATTGCTACATTCAAGCTAACACTGTTGTGCATTGAACTTGCATCATAAGACTGGCAACATCACCAAAATGCCCAGCTCAAAAAACGCAAGCATTGTCAAGTTTGGTGATTAAGTTGCTTTAGCAGAAGTAATCTAACATTTGAGTAGCTGGTGTTATATAACAGTGTTAATGTATAGCATTAGGCTTCCTTTCATGCAATGTCATTTCAAACCACTGGAGTGTTGGCTTGCTCATCATAGACACAACATTATTTGTATTGTGACTCCTTATTCAATGGATCTCATGATATATGACCACTTTTCATTACCACAGAGCAGCAATTTTGAAAAACACCAGAAGTTCCTTATTTGGGATTGACGCCAACAAAATGACTTCAGTGGTCTGTGACGCCTGTGGAAAAAATGATTACATAAGTAAACTAATTATGCAATATCACTAACGCCATAATGCAGGCTTTACACAATGAAACTTCAGTTGCTTGAAACTTATATGAAATTGAATGGCACCATCCTGCAACTTACTCAGCCACAATAGCTACAAGTTTTGCTGGGAGAAAAAGATCTGATTCCTCAATATCAGGCATTTAGAAAAAGTGCTGACCTCTGTTTTACATATTCAAGGTATCTCAACAAATTTCCTTGGCAAAGTCAATGAACAGTCTTGGTGGTAAGGGTTTCAACTTCATTAAATTAATTTCATGAAACAGCCAATCAAAAAGCTGATACAGCATCACGTGGTCGTGTCGACCGACGTTTTTATAGTGGATTGTATTAATATAGTACGACATTCTTATTGCTTGTTTCTGAACTGCTTCGTGTCAGGTTGCACTGAAATGAAGTTACATACAACTAGTTGCATTAAAGTTCAGTTTACAACATCGAAAGTTGTATTTTCTAGATGAAAAAATCCAAATCATTATTTCTGCCATGTAGGCGAAACAAAACCTGTCGCTTCACTTCACAGTGACAATTGAGCTGCGCAGCTTTCATGATAATTAAGGTAAAATTCAAACCCTACAGTGTCCAATCAAAGGCGCGTTATTATACTGCTTTTGGGACTTTTTTGGCCAAAAAATGGTCATTTTTTCTTTGTGCGGCGATGTAGTGCGAGAGGTCTGTGCAAAACCTTTGTAGCCATGCTTAAAGAGGATACAGGTTAACGAGCTGAAGCGCGCGTTCCCGCCCCTCGTTTACAGCGCCGCCGCCGCCGCCGCCGCCGCTGCTGCTGCTGCTGCGCGTTCACGTCCCTCAATCACGAGCCGCAGAGTTTCAGTCTCTCCGAGTTGGTGTTGAGGGGCTCATGCTGAAAGAGCAGTAGTCTGAGCAGCTCTTCTGCCTCACACGCCGAGCTTCGAGCCAGGAGGCCAGGCAGAAAGGCATGGGGTGTCACAACAGTAAGATGTGTGTCCACGTCCGGCAGAAAAAGGTAAGTTCAAAACTTCAGTTTTCACGTGTTCACTCGGTTCACAATTAACAAGCACACCGTTTGAATGAAAAGCCGACAGACTTCATGCTTATACTGAGGCAGGCGAAGCTGGAAATGTGACATTTTAAGAGCTCTGTTTACTGCTTCATTTGAGCTGCTTAACCACTTCCTTTATTATTATGAGTGGGCTACCAGTGTGTATGTGTGGAAATGGCCATTTCAGACTGAAGTCTACCTCGACGTGTGAATGTCTTAATGAAAAACAGATGCTGGGCGTGCAGACTATGAGCTGTTTCACTTCGTTTGGGTCTAGTTTTTAATAATGTGTTTTCCTCGTCCACGCAGAAATTAGACTTTGGGGCTCAAAAACCAGACAAACAGATGTTCCGTCTTTTATTATGAAATACCGTTAGCCTAAAGTTAGGGAGCAGATTGTATCATGAGCAGTCCGGAGTTTTTAATGCTATTAATTTTTTTTTTGTTTTGCCTAATGCACCAAAATACTCTCAAACAGCTTTCTTTAATAAAGTAGTGAGATAGTTGATGGGTTGCATGTACTCAGTTACACTTTCTTAAAGGGGAAGTCCACTGATTTATATATATAAATTCAGCATAATTAAATGGTTAGGAAATAAACAAAGTCATTCTGAGTGGTTTTATACGACGTGCTCTGTTTTATAGAAGCCTGCAAGGTCAGAATTGTTCACAGTGGTGGTGATGGGAACCAGACGTCGGAAGACTTTAATGCCTCTGAAATCTACCTTGTAGAAAGCCATTACACTAAGTGGGATATATGTGACCTGATGGCTAAGATACTGTTACACTTTTGAGTTTCCATGTTTAGATGTTGGATGTGCTGAAGAGTTCTGCATCAGTTCTAGAAGTTATTCAAGTGCTTACATGTGCTTGGCTTTTACACAAGTAACAGTATTTTACTTCAGTTTTGGTTCAGGTTACTCTACCTCTGATTTAGAAGTGAATAAAAAAGATTCACAGTTTCAACAAACTGTTTTGGTCACACTTTCCTGTATGAAATCTTCGCCCTCAGGGAAAGCTCAGGAAAGCTTTGCTTAGCCCAGATTGTTGGCAGATTTAGCCGAACTCGTGTTATTTCTGACGGACACAGCGCCCTCAGTACCTCCCTACGACTTCTGGTGTGACCCACATACAGGCACCATCCAGGCTGAGTTCCTCACGTAGACATGTGAGTGCGTGGTTCACATGAGCAACTGGAGAAGTGTGAAAATCTCCAAAGGCTAATGCAGGCGAGCCTCACTTCATTCAGAACAACATAAAAACACACAACCACATGTAGGCCAGTGAGTAATAAAGCTAGGGGTTCATTAATGCTGCAGAACATTTGGTGCCCTGCTTCAGAGGGCTGGCAAATGTGGAATGGCTTGTTGTGGTTTAAGCTGCTTTAGGTCATTAAAATAATGCCTTGCTGAGTTTTCCATTCATGCCTTATTTGTGCGGTGTTACAGACGTTAATATCACTCAAAATACATATAATATGGTGAGCAAGGTTGCTGGAGTTTTCTGAATTCTCAGTATGATGGCCTCATCTGGCTTGTGGTTGTAATTTTTACACGGTTTGGTTGTTTATCCTAAACAGCTCCATGGAAGACTTGAATCCACTGACAGATATGCCTTCACTCTTAGATTTTCATGATTAAATTACTTAATGCAGGCTCCAAACCAGAGTTTGAATTCCACGCAAACTAGTTTTCTTAAAGTGGCATGGTGCTGATTGAAGTTTTTATAATAATAATTAGTAATTTTATTTAGTCTTTGTACAAAATAGTGACCTATTTTGCCTGGTTTTGATCTTGATTTCCATGAAAAATGGAATATGAGAGGGACATACCAGTTTTACGATGTTCATTTCAATACATTGTATTGAAAAAGTTCACTTTTATTTTACATAACACCCTTTCAATACACCCTTTGTGTTGTATTGAATTGATTGTGTAATTGAGTTTTTTTATATTTTTACATATGTATAAGAAAAGGGTTTTGTGATCTAGTTTCTACTTTTAAAAAGCAGTGGCCTACTATTTGGAAAATTCAACTTTGAGTGCAACTTTTCCTCAGTGAACTGTGTAAAGTTGTTCACTTCTGAGACATTTTGCACCAAGTGGGTATATCTGACTTTTGACTTTGGCACAAAAGCTTCAAAACATTGAATCAGCTGTGAACAGCACTGGCTTTAAACATTGACAGTTGAACTACACATTCCCTCAGGTGGCTGAGGAAGTGTTCCCTTTGGATTTATAAATGAGCGCCCGTATTTCAGCACATGTAAAACGAGTGGAAAAGTGTGGAAAATTTGACTTGAAGGTGAAAAGCAAAGGGAAAAAAATTACCATTTTTGGGCTGGTGCCGTTTACTGGAGTAGTTTATATGATACGGTTCATGTGTTGTCTTCTTGTTTAGTTTAGGATGGCCAGCCACAGTCTGCGGTAAGAACCATGGCATTAACAGGAGTTTCCATCCTGTCCATCTGTTGATATTTCTTGCAGTCTTAGATCGGTGATTTTTAATGCTTGGTTCTTGTGCAGTGGTTGCTTTCCCCTCTAACACACCTGACATGAATGTGAATATGGTTTACATTTTAGACTGGGACTGAAACTGAGAATAGCTTGATAGTTACTGCTTGTAATGGGTATATCAATGCATAAAGATAAGAATGAAGAATCTGAGATATAAGGGTGGTCTTAGTCCCATTATTAAACTATGACTTGGTACATCCTGATCAGTATGTTATGTATTTGTATGAGTGTAGACAGTTCTTCATGAAAAAATCACTAGCACTTTTCTCAGGGGGATCACACTGTGTTGGTTGATTTACATGACGGTGAGTTGAATTACTGTCGCCCAAGAATGCTACTTCTATACCACTAGTAATCCTTGCTGCGATCCCTTAGCATTGTAAATTTCTCTAGATTGTCAGCTAAATATGTGAATATTAATGTGTATGATTTTATGGTTATGGCCTTGTAAAACTAATGTGATTCATCTTTAGGGTTGTCTTGCACATGTTGCACATCACATACTGTTGAATTAAAAAATTGGGCAGCTCTGGTCAAGTCCATGTTTTGTTGGATGGAACTTTTGTTGAAAAGTTAGCACATTCTCACTTACACTTCTGCACATTTTATTGCATAAAGTAACATACATTTTACTCAGTTAAATTTTATGATTGACATTTTGTTACTAATTCCTTTTTTCGTTGTTATGTTGGTGACAGAATTAGAGCTGTTTTGCATTGACCACACTCTCTGGAGCATTTATTTTAGACAGAGAAAAAAAGAGAAGAATAAAGACCAATAGATTCAGTTCCTGTGCTGATACAGGCTGGACATGCTGAAGTTCTGGCGCTTTTGTACTTTTGTACTTGAGTCATTATTTTACTTAAGTATAGGTGTAGGCTGCTCTACACAGGTGTGAGTGTCAGTCAAAGCTGTTGATTTATATACCTCTTTGAGACAGCCAACTTATTGTTGTTGTAGGTTAGCTGGGAGTAAATAAGACGTAGTTGACATGCTTAAACTCGCTTGCAAGCATGCAGTCACAGTGTCTATACTGAAATACGCAGCTGGGTGGAGTTTGGTTGGACATCCAGGTGCTGTTCTCAATGTGCTGTATTACTGCAAGGAATTTGTGGATGAGGTCATGGTTATGTAATCTTCAGGGCATACAGCACTGATCATTTTAGGCCAGTTTGGAATGTGATAAATATCTGGCCATGAGATGTGACTCTTATGTTTAGATTCATAATAAGTAACTTCTACATAATTCAGTGGTTTGGGGGGGGGGGGGGGGAGAGAGAGAGAGAGAGAGATAAAGTGTCTTTTAAGTGTTTATATGTAATGTTTAAGAGGGTAAAATGGTGGTAAATCTGATAAAAGTATGCTTTCTATGGGAACTATTTTGCCTTGTAACACCCTGCATGTACTGCCCCACCACAAATGTATTTAGAAAAATATACACTTAAAGCAAAAACCTTCTCCAAACTCCCATAAAATAACGTCTCAGGTTTCAGGCAGCGTATTCATAAGTATTTCATATGATAACCTTCTGTAATGTAGCTTTTAGAAGCATTAAACTCTTCAGACGTCTCGATCCCGTCACGAATACTATGAACAATTCTGAATCTGTAGAGCAGTGAGACCATTCTCAATGACTTTGCTTATGCCATAATCTTATAATTATGGAGAATTTTTTAAAAATCTTGATGTAAGCTTGTTGTTAATGTAATAATCATTGTTTATTGATGGTGACTCTTTTTATTTTTTTTTATATTATTACTGTCACAAGCAATCTCTTCTATGTTGTAAATTCAACCTTTTATCTCTTTACACAGAAAAACAAAGCAAAAAATGATATACATCTAAAGGAGAGCGGCGCTGCTCAGGATGGAAGTGGTGAGTGGTTTCCTGTACCTGACATCACATCATATAAACAAAGAAGGGATTGTGCACTTGGCGCTCACAGTTAAACAATTTCACTTTATACAGCTAAAGAACTTTTGTCAAATAAACAGGCCTGGATAACACTTGCATTGCAGCTTGACTCCTCTCATTTATGTTTTGGAACGGCTCTCATCCCCTCTCCCAAATACCAGCAACTCTCGCTGGGTATTATTGTGTAATTTTTCACTGGACTGATGAAAGATGTGTTGCATCTCTCAAGAATGCTTTTTTTTCCCAGGACTGTGTTGTTTGGCATGACAGTGTTTAGTAATGTAGAGACCTGCTCATCTTTTGTGGTCCTGGGGCATTGAATTAAAGCTATAGTTAATCCAAAAAAAAAAAAGAACTAATTTCCAGCTTACCCCAAACATAGCCACTTAACCAGTGCTTATTTGGTGTCTTGCCTCTTTGTTTTGCACTGGAGCTACATTAATATAGCCCATGAGTGCTTATTAACATTGTGCTAACTCGCTGCCTAAATAATCACATCTTTACATCAAGCCACGTTGAGGTGTTAATCTCAAGTAAACTTGCTTATGTGGTTTTCAACAACATGCACATGACTGTTATCTGTTTTAAGAATCGGGTGGTGTATGGTGTAAAAAAAATCAGCATTTTTTAAATATTATATTATTTATTTATTTTATTTATTTATTTATTTTTAATTACAGATAACAGTATGTCATAGTGTCAGAACCCACATAACTGTGTTTGAGATTAGTTGAAATTATGATTTTGAGTGATGATTTAGGCATACAACTTGCATGGTACCAGTTGGTTCCATTACTTATTGCTTACATTACTAGTTGCTTTAAAAGTGATCGCCATTGGACAGATTGTGTTTTGTCAAACAAATATTTGATGTATTTCTCATCTGCGCTTAAACATTGTATTTTATTAATTTCACTGAATTTGTAACCCTACAAAAATAAATGAAATGCTAATCCAAGAAGATGTAGTTCCAATGTCTACATTTTGTCATTATTTATGTATTGACATTGGCAAATATGTAGATGAAAAAATATAGGATACCAGTCCATGATTCCTGTGTCATCGTGAATTAGTCTTACCAAATTGCTCATTTAACCCTTTTAAAGAATAAGTCTAGAAGTGGTCACCTAGACATATTTGATTATTATCTGTAAAGCAGATGTGCAGTATACTGTCTACAGATTTTTTACATCATCTGATTCAGCACAAACGCAGCTTTTTAGTAATACCCTTTGTTGTATGCATATATTAAACATCAAAGATGAAAGTAGTATCCAACGTAAAAACAAACAACGAAATCATACAGAATCAAACCCTTGGAATAAATAATCCAAACAGTGAAACATCTGTGACCATTTTTCTCAGCACTGTCAGTAGGCGTTTTTAATTAATGCTCTTTTTTGTGATGTGTTATGTAGCTGTATAGAACCACATCCCATTCCTGACATTGCTCATGTCTCCAGCCTCCACCTTACTGACCTCAGACAGTTTACACACAATGTAAAGAACATTTTCAAATTATGTGAAAAACATTGTTTCAGACCCTATAGCACACTGGAAAGCTATAAATGAGTGACCTTAATGTTCATTGAATGTTAATTGAATGTGGGGTAGGAGGATCTTTAAATGTAAATCCTTGCTTTGTTTGATTAACTGGATGGTATTTTTTTCCTTTGATTGGCTTTCAAAAAAAAAACAAAAAAAAACAAGTGTGTAGATTGATGTGGCTGCTGCACACTAATCTAAAGGACAGCCAATACAGTTATAAAGTATATCTGTCCTGGAAGTACACACATGGAGCATATTGGTGGAAAGCTCCACTTCTCTAGTTGAATGTGGAATTTGATGTTTAAAATATTTCAAAGCATTTTAAAGTTGCTTATATTTAAATGTATCCTGTCATGTTTAAATACAATGTTCGTCATGTCAAGATGAGCTGTAGAGCAATTGAGATGTGCAATGGCTCACTGCACTGTGTTGTCGTCCTCCAGGAAAGCTCCCTGTGGAAGAGCAGAACACAAGCCCGGAGACACTGCTGGAAAAGTATGAACAGCAGCTAAAAGTTCTGCATGCAGTTCTGGCAGGGTCAGTTAAAGAGCGAGAACAGCTCCTGAAGGACCATCAGCAAGAAGAACTCTGCATGCTTGTCCAAAGAATCATTGAGAAGGTAAAGCTCTTTTGTGTGAAGGCTAATCCCCTGTTTTATATAAACATGTCTGTATTGGCATTTAGGCACTAAAAGTTACTACTTGTCCTTGAAAAAAAAATGGTTGTCTTCAAAGGCATGTAGCTTCAAGCAGAGTGATTAGAGAACAACTACTCATGATGTCAGCAGGATATATATTGTGAAACTGCCGCCGATAATAAACAAACCATGCTTTTCCCATTACAGAGTCGTTGGGAACAGTGCCGATTCTGAGTGCATTTGTTGTAATGTCTGTTACCACTCCCTCTTGTGCAGAGCTTGGAGTGAAAGTGCTTTGGCACATCTGTCTTTGTAGCAACCTCTGACCAGCAAAGCCAGACCTGTTCACTGGGAGGCATGCCATTCATGGCCTTGTAAAGTTAGCTGGCTTTGTGTGTGCAAACACGCTACAGACAAAAGCTTGTTTTATAAGGGAAACAAAAGATAGCATGTTTATTTACTCTGCAGTGAGAGCTGAATCCCTTAATTGATGGATTTGTATAGCAGACAACCTTGACGTTTACCATCAGTTTTATTAAATGACAACTGAACAAAACTGAAATATATGCCTTTAAATTTTATTAAATTCTGCAGTTGCACCCTTGATGGAGAGGACCCTGTTGTATGCATGTGCTGGAAAATCTCAGTCATGATTAATGTAGAGACTTGAGTAATAAACCCAAAGTAAACTTACTGCTGTTTTACTTGGATTGTAGAGAATTTATGAGATATTGGTAATGCTGTTGATTAAAATCACAAGTTAAATTGAAAATGAAAGATTGTGACTTCTGGCAGAGAGGAAAAACAGAAAAATGGACCCAATTACTTAATAAATACAGTTACGGATTTGGCAGAAGTTTTTTGGATCATGGCTTTACATATTAATATTACATGTACAGGCTCAAAAAAAAGGTCAGACTTTAAGTCTGAAAGGCACAAGCAACATTATACTGATGAATATATCATGACCGTAGCAGATAATTCAGTTATATCCTCAGAAGACATGTCCTTCACCAAATTTTGACCGCGTTCTATGAAAATACTCTTTGAACGCACTTGTAAAAGTCAGATTCATCCACTTGTGGGGTCCAAGCATAAACCCACATTACAAAATGTTTTTCCCCCATGTTGTGTGCAGTTACATATTTCCAACAAAAAGATCTCCAAATCCCCAAACCATATGCAAGGTTGCATTAAAATACTAGTAATTAAATAAATCAAAACACAAATTATACACACAAAAACAAATTCCAGATTATGGAGTTTTTCTTAGCAAAAGTCTGCCGATCAGACATAACATTATGGCCACCTCCTTGTTTCTGCACTCATAGTCCATTTTATCAGCTCCACTTACTATATAGGTGCACTTTGTACAATTACAGGCTGTCGTCCATCTGTTTCTCTGCATACTTTGATAGCCCCCTTTTACCCTGTTCTTCAGGGATCAGGACCCTCACAGAGCAGGTACTATTTGGTAGGTGGATCATTCTCAGAACTGCAGTAACACTGCCGTGGTGGTGGTGTGCTAGTCTGTGTTGCGCTGGTATGAGTGGGTCAGACACAACAGTGGTGCTGGAGTTTTTCCACCTTAGTGTCACTGCTGGACTGAGAATAGTCCACCAACCAAAAATATCCAGCCAATGAAGGATTACTAATGAAGGACTAGAGGATGACCAACACAAACTGTGCAGCAGATGAGCTATCATCTCTGACTTTACATCTACAAGGTGGACTGATAAGGAAAGAGTGTCTAATTGAGTGGACACAGTGTTTAAAAACTCCAGCAGCACTGCTGTCTCTGATCCACTCATACCAGCACAACACACACATAACACACCACCACCATGTCAGTGTTACTGCAGTGCTGAGAATGAAGGTGGTGAATCATAGTACCTGTTCTGTTAGGGTCCATGGGGGTCCTGATCACTGAAGAACAGGCTAAAAGGGGGCTAACAAAGTATGCAGAGACAGATGGACTTCAGTCTGTAATTGTAGAACTACAAAGTGCACCAATAGAGTAAGTGGAGCTGATCAAGTGGACAAGGAGGTGGTCATAATGTTATGCCTGATCAGTGTAAGTTAACATATCCTCTCCAGGGAGCAATATGCTGTTAATATGCTGTTTAATATGCTTAATATTAAATATTAATATGCTGTTTTTCTGCTAATTGTAGTGCACGTTTTCTGTTTATATTGTGGAATTTAACATGTTGGAAAAAAATTGAAACAAAATATGAAATAAGCCTTTTTGACATCAACCAATCAAAATCCCAGTTTAACCAAAAATTTTAACTGTGAGTCTTTTGCTGAGCATTGCTTGCTCCTGTGTCACCCAACACTCTCAAACACCTAGCTACAGTTTACAGCTCTGAATCTAGACTCAATCTCACTGCTCTGGTACAGCAAGTATGACTTTATCTCTGCTAAGGGCTCAGTAATGTCAGTAAATGTAGGGAGGTTCACTAGTTTGTTTTGGAAGTATTGGAACACAGCTTGTTGTAAGTATGAAAGTAGCCAAGCACACCACATAATATTAGATAAATATAGTATTTACAGTTAACCAGCTCTGAATGTATCAGTCAAACCAGCTCAATAACATAGGAGTGAGAAATGCTAGAAATTATGAACATATTAAATTTATGTAGGTTATTTTTGCTTCTGTGTCCAAAAGAGAAGATACAAGTTTTTGTTTTTTTTCTATTAGGATCTCAGTTTTGTTTCTGGTAGACTAGCAAGCTGGCATCTCCTGCAATGTTTTTTCCTGTTGCAATGCTTGAATTATACTTGGCAAACACCTCAATGTTTGTAGCCTATACCCCCATCCACAGGAGTGAAAATCAAGGTTCAGCCCACCTGTGAATTTGTTGTACCCATCTGAAAGGGCCCATCTTTCCACTGGTACACAAGTAAGCTGGGGTAAATGGAAGCATCAGAGGCTTTTCATGCACAACAGTTGTACATTCATCATTTCCTGTTTGGTTTATAGCCACATCTTCTTTAGGAGCAGCAGTCAGAACCTTGCTGTGAACCTTATGTACGTTTAAATTATTTTAGTGAAGTGGTGTGTTAGCCTTTTTCAGTTTAAGTCAGCGACTCCATTTTGTGAATCTGCATGGCTATAAAGTGTTTTATTAATCATGTGGTATATCATCATATTAACAGGTGAGCAACGAGATTGCTTCTGAGCTCAGTGCTCTTCATGAGAAGCAGATGAAGACCTCCTCAGAGCAGCACCAAACAGAGGCAGAAGGTCCGAGCCTCCAGCAATACCAGCAAGCATGCATTTTTCTATTTATGTACATAGAGAGAATAAAGTGGATGATTTGTCCTCTACAGAGAAGCAGCGTGCACACAATGAAGAGAAGAATGCTTTAAAGGAAGCACACATGGCAGCTGAAAGTGCTCTGAAGGTACAGCATGTCACTAATAAAGCGCTTCTAAATGGTTGTTGAAGGTTACCATTTATGAAATCTATTTGAATGGAACTTTATAAACCAGGCCTTGATGTGTCATGTTGCACATTCCATTGTGACATTTGAAAGTGATCTTGTGGTGTGAACTTTGTATGAACTCTCGACAGGGGCAGATTGAAGCACTAATGGCAGACTTGAAGCTGTTCACAGAGTTAAAGCAGCGAGTGAAGGAGTCCACGCTGAAGAGAGACCTTCAGAGAAACATAGAGGTGACAACTGGAACCAATGTTAAGCAAATATTTGTGTGATCTAGTGTCATGCTTTCAAAAGTAGTGCAGCGCAACAGTTGCAGAATTCTTTGTGAATCTTGCTTGTTCTGTGTTAGACTCACGGCAGTCCTGGTGCATTCTGGGAGCAGGAGCAGGAGAGTCTGCTAATCGTCATAGAGATGAAGAGGGAGCGTTTACAGGAGCAGGGAAGCAAGCTGCGGCAGATGGAGGCACTGGTATAAACTCCCACTCACCATTTTTGGTCAGGATGGAAACAGCTGACCTCCTCCTCTTGCAGTCTCAGGCTGGATTTAAAGTGCTAGTTCGCAAAAAT
This sequence comes from Pygocentrus nattereri, assembly GCF_015220715.1. Lineage (NCBI taxonomy): Eukaryota > Metazoa > Chordata > Actinopteri > Characiformes > Serrasalmidae > Pygocentrus > Pygocentrus nattereri. The sequence goes on from NC_051218.1 coordinate 14,003,053, forward strand.
GCTGAGTTACATTATGCTGTTGTTAGGGTTGTGGACAAATTAAATACTGATAGATTAATATTATACTTGGTATTGGAGGCTTTTGTGAAATTTTTGGTTAAATATAGTTTTTTTTTTTTTTTGCACCATTTGTATGTTTTTATATCATTTGAACTCAATACTTGTACTTTACATTGCGTGACAATTTCATAGTGACTGGACCAATAGAAATGTTGCAAAATTGCTTGGAGTACAGTTTCTTTACATTAACTTCCATTAAAAAGTAAATGTGTTTTTTTTCTCTCCTGTAATGTTACCATTTTTGACCTACTTGTTTTTCTTTGGACATAGACAGTATATTTCTTTTTCTCCTGATGCTGAAAACGAATAATGTCAGTTTTGACAGGGAATTAAATAAATGAAAGCATGGTCTGACTTTTGCATTGTACTCTACATTGATAGGCTTTTGGTTTAGTGGTGCAATGAAATACTCTAGAATAATAAACCTACCAGTCCTTTATCAGATCATTCATCATATTCTTTCTGTTTCATATCCATGCTGTTCATAGTCAAAATATCTACATCCCTGTGTTTGATTAACAGGTTTCCTCAGTTTGTTGAACAAATCTTCTATGCTTTTTCCTAGGTTGAAAAGAACCTTGCTCTGGAGGACCAGGTCTTGCAGGTTTTGCAGCAGAACGAGGATCTGAGAGTTCGGATAGACAACTATCAAACACTAATACAGTATGCATTCCTATGGCATGGTTTCAGTCACCCTCAAAAGTTTGAGATATTTGAGAAATGCTGTCCTGTACTCGGTCATGCTCCGTTGCTGCGCTAACACACTTGATTAGTTGAAGTAGGTATATAAAGTGCTGAACATGACCAAACTTTGCTGGATTCCAACCTCACAGGACAGGAATTTATGATGTAGAAAACATGAATTAGTATATACCACCACCTAGTGGTTACCTTTGTCTTGCACTTCTTATGGTGCCCATTGAAATAAGAATACTTCAAGAGGGTAAAGAAAGCTAGGTGTGGACTGCTTGCACTGTTGACCTTTTATTTCTTTCTCCCTTTCTCAGTCAACTGTCCAAAGAGCAGAATGAGCTGCAGGAGGCACTGGAGAAGCAAACCCTGCAGACGCAAAAGCTCAGTCAGGAAAAAGAGGAGCTGCTCTTTAAACTCCTCAGCAAACAAGGCTCATGTTCCTCTTTTCACACACCAGCCATTGTCCCTGCAGGAGTGTCTCCCAGCTGACTTGGCTGGCCAGCTCACAGACTGGATTGGACTTAACCCACCAAAGCCTGGTATTGACCTTCAGAATTTTGCAACCTGTGCCTCACTTTGACCCTGCTGCTGTTGGTTTATATCCCAACAGCTGTTTTCAGGAAGCAGTGGTTATTATTGTATGATGAAGCTGACTTGCAACGTGAGTGTTTGAATCTTCTCTGAAAGATAAATGTTACCGTGTCTTTAGAAACTGATGACATTTTTGTACTGTAGATTTTTCTTTTTTTTTATGTGATGATCTGTTCCCTTTTGGAATAGCAGTGAATCTAAAACAGAATTTATACTGTGTACATTTTAGTTTCTTTTAAAATATGCTAACCTATTGGAGATTTTATTGCCAGATTGTTTATGGTATTCAGCATTAACACAGAAATTAATTTTTCAATTGACAGTTATTCCTACTCCAAAGACAATCATCAATTTTTCTTTTTTGTCTCACATTTGTAGCAGCCGCAAGCACTTGTATGGTTTTATTTTTTTGTTGTTTTCAGATGCACTGGCACTTTTACAGCAGTATTTTCATATGTGTGTGTATATATAGACAAGGGAGAGTGTGGGCCTCTGGATCTTGTTGGCAAGAATGGTTTGTTTGTGTGTTACACCTTTTAAATGTGTCATTTCTGGGCACCCTGATCTCGTAATAATAGAAACATGACTGGTGAATCACTGGAGAAAATCACAGATTTGTGAATACATGAATTTCAGTGGGAGACAACCTCATGTTTCGAAAGATGTGTGTGCACAGCAGCCTTGGGCAAATGCTAGAGGATTGCTGCTCATTTGCTACTATTTTAGTTTCCTACTGTGCAGCAGTGTAGGAATGAACAGGACAGTTGTTACCTTTTGCTCAGAATGGCCGTTTTGAGTGTTTGCTTGTGTTTTCTTTTTTGTTCTCCTGTCGCCAATTTCTCTCTCCTTGTACTCATGTAACCAATTTTTATGTTCTGTTGTATGTTGGGTTTTTTTTTAAACCACTGAACACGTGCCTTTTGCTTGGGGCTTTCCAAAGAAAAGTAAGCCGCAATAAAAGCTGCATCTGGGGTATTTGTGAAATGCGTTAAGCGTTTGAGGAACATTTATTGGAAGAAATGTTGGAAGCAGATGGACTTTTATTTTTAGGAGTGACACAAGAAGCAAATTACTGCATGCTTAAGTTGTCTTTGAGGTGGAACTGTGGCAATGTTTTGTAATTTCTGTATATCAATTTTCAGGATGAAAACAAGGTAATTCTGGAGAAACGTAGTCACAATGGTAATGTCTGGAACCGTACATCCGAAGAGTTTATTGCCTGTAAATGCTCCCTCACAGAAAGCTACGCAAAATTACAAATGCATTGCCTGACTGAGTGTTTCACCATAGTTTTGAGAAGGTTTTGGCCTAAAACATTTTTAAAATATGCATGGCAGAAGACACGTTCTGGGTGTTGTAAGGCAAAATGGTACCTAGATATACCATTTGTCCCTGGTTCTAATATTTATAATATTAACATCATTATATGTAAACAGAATATATATATATAAGGATTCACTGTAGTTTCGGATGGTAAATAGAGCATCTAGGAGCCAGTGTTTGCAGTTTGTTGTGTAGACATTGCAACCTCTGTTTGTGTCACCACCACTGTAAAGAAATTGGAGTTGTTTGTCCAAAGTGAATTGTTTTAGATCAAACCACTCTGACTTTTTACATCTTAGCCACTGAAATAAGCAGATCTTTTGCAAATCAGTGGAATTCAGTGAAAGTCAGATCAGTATTTCAGTGTACAATTTATGTATAATGTTATTCAGGGCTTTAGCCTCTACAGCTCCCAGGTCTCTTACATCCTAAGGCTTATTATTCTTTAAATACATGGAAAACAGTTAAATTCATAATGAGTTTGTAAGAAATGAGTGAGAAGTTGAATCTTGCATTTATCATTGCTGTAATGATAAAATATGTCCACTAGGGGGCAGAGCAGTGATACTGAAAGGAAGTTTTTTTTTTTTTCTGCTTGCAGGGCTGGAAGCTGTAATTAAATTACTATTACTGTTATGCCTGAATGATGCTATGGTAGCATTGCAATATGGCATAGATGAATATATAACATCTAATAGAACTTGCCAGGATCAGGTTAGTGCCTGCACTGATTGTAGCATTATTCTGTGTTTGTACTTGTCTTGCTCATACATTGTCCAGTCTGAAGTCAGACGTTTCAGAATAACACACTGATTACGTGCACAATGGTGGAAAGTATATTCTATAGAGCTGCAGTGGGAACATATTGAATAGAGAGGAAACGTCTTTATTTTGACTACATGGTCTGTCACCCTACAGGTGACATGAGCTCATGTTGTTAGTTAACAAGTGACCCTTTTAGCACTGAGTCAAGTTACTGGAGCCTCCACTTTCACTCTGGTCTGCACTGGAGAGTGATTAGTGTGTTTTTTTGTGATCTTCACAAACAGAAGTGAAATGTGACTGACATTCCGATTGGTGATGTTTGCCCTGTTGTGCCCTCTGTTCCCCCTTAAACTCTCTGCTCACTTTGGGTGGGGGGGCATGCTGTCTTTTTCTCCATCTGCGTCCTTGTGGAACGGCTGAGCGGATGTAAGAGGATCACTGGCTCTTTAGCTGTTTGACATGTCGGGACAATACCTGCCCAGGCAGCAGGATAAGTGTGGGTCAGTCCCCTGTAGTGATGTCACACGGTTCCCAGAGCATTTAGCAGGCACCTGGGAGGATCTCTGGGTCCCCAGAGGAAGAGCTTGAAAGGGATACAAACCCAGCACAACACACTCGCAGCCCTGAAGTCAACACAGCGTCCTGTTACGGCCCCTTTCATAAATAGAGGTGCTGACCCACCTGCACTTAACATTTCTTACCAGAAAAAAAAGGTGGACGAATTAAGTGGCCTAGCCTCTTTCTAACAGCTTGACGCATCTTGCAGCTCTGTTGCCCACAAGGAAATCTGATATACATGTTGAAATTTGCATATATACTTATAATTTAAGGGTCAAGCATATATTTTAAATTATATGTACATACATGTTGTGTAAATATATCTAAGTATATGTCTGATACACACACACACACACACACACACACACACACACACATTATACTAATATCCACTCAGTGGCCCCCTGGACCCCCTTTTGCCTTCAGAACTGAATTCTTCATGGCATACTTTCAACAAGATGTTGGAAACATTCCTCAGAGATTTTGGTTGGTTATTTGAGTTACTGTTGCCTTTCCATTATCTGGAACCAGTCTGCCCATTCTCCTCTGACCTCTCACATCAACAAGGCATTTTTGTCCACACAACTGCCGCTCACTGGATATTTTCTCTTTTTGTGACCATTCTCTGTAAACCCTAGAGAGGGCTGTGCGTGAAAATCCCAGTAGATCAGGAGTTTCTGAAATACTCAGACCAGCCCGTCTGGCACCAACAACCATGCGACATTCAAAGTCACTTAAATCACCTTTCTTCCCCATTCTGATGCTCGGTTTGCACTTCAGCAAGTTGTCTTGACCACCTCTACATGCCTAAATGCATAGAGTTGTGGCCATGTGATTGGCTGATTAGCTATTTGTGTTAACAAGCAATTGAACATTGTACCTAATAAAGTGGCCTGTGTGTGTGTGTGTACGTATATGTATGTATGCATGTGTGTGTGTGTGTGTGTATATATATATATATATATATATATATATATATATATAAAATTTGTTTCAATGCTCATTGTCCATTTTATCAGCTCCACTTACTATGCAGATGCACTTTGTAGTTCTACAGTTACAGACTGTAGTCCATCTGTTTCTCTGCATACTTTGTTAGCTCCCTTTTACCCTGTTCTTCAGTGGTTAGGACCTCCGTGGACCCTCACAGAGCAGGTATTATTTGGGTGGTGGATCATTCTCAGCACCGCAGTTACACTCATGTTAGTGTGTGTTGTGCTGGTACGAGTGGATCAGATACAGCAGTGCTGCTGGAGTTTCTGTCATATATTGTTAAATATGTGTTACACACATATGCTTGTATATGTTGACGTGGCTGAAATATTGAGAAAAAAATTTAATTTTAAATACAATGCTATAGGCCACATACGTGTTCACATGTGTCTAATACGGCATAAAATTTAAGGGAAATCAATATATATAAATACAAACACATGCCCTTTATTTGAAATCCATGTATACCACAAATCAGATTTCTGTATAGGTCATAATTGGAAAAAAAAGAGTTTATCAGTTCATTAACTACAAATGCATTTATAAACTAAAACATGTTTCTTTGTGTATCTTGAAAAAACCTTAATCCATCTCCTAAAATAATTCTGAAAGAGCTAATGCTCTGCAAAGACCCAAGGAAGTCACATGTGAAAAAGGGTGCATTAGAGCATTACATTAAAGCACTGTATTAAACAAGTACAAACTGCTTGAGTTAGTGATGCTTAAACAGTATATTTAAATCCATTAATATGTTGAATGGTCAGTTGGTGTGCATTCAGCTTATAAATAGCACTTAATAATTAAATTAACTTAGGGCAAGGTCAGTCGTGTGAGGAACTGCCACAATATGGTCTTAACTGAGCTCTAATCTAAAGGGGGTGTGATGCTGTGACATAGGGCTGGGCAATATGACAATATTTATCACTTGTTATCATGATAAATGGCATCACAACATGTCACGGTTTGCTTTTCTGAACATATATGTTCGATGTAGTCAGTACCTAAAAACACTTTCCAACTGCTTATTTGAAAAGGAGAGCATAAATAGTCCAGTTTAACTGGATTTAGTGCAGCACAGTACCTGAAATGTAAACGTTGAATAATTGGATTTCATTTCTGATCTATTTTTTTAATGTGACACTACTTTGTCTGTTCCATCTTGGCAGATTTCAGAAAAACCTAAAAGAAAATGCTGTCACCCAGCTCTATGATGAAGTATAGCTGACTGAAATGACATACATAAATAAATGTTTTATCTAAACATTAGATACTAACTTTGAGAGTAAAATACATTTTGCTTTCCTTTTATTTTTGTATCAAAATTAAAAAGGTGGTTTATAAATGTTTTAGACCCTCTGTGCTCAACTTCAAGCCCAAGCTCACTCAAGCCTGCCAGTGATTCCGACCACACGGTGGCAGCAGCAAGCTCAGCGTATTTCTACTGCAGAGAGACAAACTCCAATAAACCACAAACTTAATGAATATTTATCGAGAGCATCAGTTTATTGTCCTAAATGAACGAACATTTGTTAATTAAACTGTGAGAATGTACATCAGTGCCATGTTCTCAGTTCTGATAGTCTTCTTCAGTGGTTCTGTAGCACTCTCTGTTGGGCTTTGTCTACCTTATAGTAATTATTTCATATGCATTCTGGTGTAAAATTATTTGGCCAAATTATGCAAGACCATTCATGAGAAAAAAGCCATCTTCCTTTCTATTTAGGCCTTCAGCCCAAGACGGTATTGAGTTAAACATGGTAGCTGAATGGGATGGTCTACTGAAATAGGCCCTATTACCTAAAGGAGACCTCTGTAGGGCACTTTGAGGGAAGGGCACTTACACAGCCACAATCACTTTAAAGGGCCCTACATGGGCAACATTGAAAGGACCAACCAATGGAAACCTTTGCAAAGCTGTTGCTCTGATGGTGGCGTCAAGTTTGGTTAACAGTTATAAAAGAATTTGGCTCCAATTTAACTTGCAGTACATAGGAAGAGAGCTAAAATTTCAACTGTCTGTGGGTCCCTGAGGACCACTTTGAGAACCACTGCTTTAGACAGTGTTAAAATGAATCATACCTGAACCTTAAATTAGGATTTAAGTGATGTATTGTGGTTGGTGTGAGGCTTTCATACTGTCAAAAAAAAAGAAAAAAGCTAACAATCAAAACAGTGTGTTGATATTTAAAACTGGGACGTTGATACCCCCCTTGATCTCTTCTGAATGTCTCGTCATTAGCGAAAAGCACCACAATCAGCTGCATATTGTAACTGGTAAATGAGAGAAATGGCATGTTTTCCTGCTTGTTTCCATAGAGAGTGGGACATAGGCACGATTGCTGTTTATCTATAGGCTGGGTTTGTTTTGGAGGGGGCAGAAAACCTCCAGGACATCTCGTTCTCACATATAGGGAAGGTTTTCTTGTAGCTGTATACCTGAATTGCACTCAGTCCCCTAGCGCATCATTATCGACATGAATTTTACAGGCAATGTTAAGCCTATGTGCCCTTCTTATCATAATTTGTGCACTGCAGTATAATAGAAGGCATATTCATTAACAGCACTGAAAATAATGTGTTGCCATTACATCTGCTCCCATCCCAGTTGGGTTATGTGTGAAATGCACTTCTTATTTATTTAAAATTCTATTATGTTATTACCGGAATGATAACTCCTAAATTGTCAAGAGCTGAGGCAAAAAGAAAAAAAGATTCTTCTCAGAATATCAACCCTATTGCTATGTGCTATTTGGGGCTTCTGAGGTGTTCCATGCCACTAAGGCTTAGAACAAAAAAGGTGAAAATTGCACCCTAGGGAAAACAGCTTTGATTAAAAGGTGTAGTTACTCACCGCCCCCTTTTTACACGCCATGTTCAGCTTTACTTCCTGAGCTCGGGGTTTGGCTGATCTTTATTTCATTTTGGTAGCATGGCCTTCCGTTTTTATCTGCAAGATGTTCAGCCCCCTTCCTCCCTCCTCCCAAGAAAAAAAAAAGACCCTGCTTCAGTTGGACTTCACAGATGGAGCAAAGTAGACCACAAGTAATGAGATCAAATTCTTCTGGTTTTAATTAAACCAATTCATGCTTAGTAAATGAAGTCCCATTAAGCCGTGGCTCTGTATGGTTTACTGGACTTACCTGCAGTACTTTAATTACACTATGTTTTTAAATAGTGTTTTTTTAAAAGATGAAATAGATGGCAGTTTGCTGTTTTACTGCTTTGACATGAACAGACGCTGCATTAAAGGGGAAATTTGCTATAAAACTTGAGCCAAATATATAATAGGGCTCAACGTAAACCCACCAGAAAACAGCAAGTGTTCACATAGGCAACTCTCCATGTAGGCCTACAGATGGCCTGCCTCACACATACAGTAACTCCAGCCCATATACACGCCAGCTGGATGCTTGTTCAGTATTTGCTTATATTGTGCAAATTCTGAAAGACTATAAGCCTGAAAACTGTAACACCGACTCAACCTCTTTTAACTGTATAGTTTTCTAGTGTGGTCATATTTCCCAGAATGTTGTGCCATGCTCATGAACTGCAGTAAGAAACCACAAGAGGTTGCTGTTACAGTTCAGCATATGTTAGCCACAGTTGGACCAATTCCTGCGGTTGCTTTCGATCAGATAACACTGCAAACTTCTATGTTAAAGCCACCCTGTCAAATTTGTCAGGAATGATAGCATTGCACAACCTCCCGCTGAATAAATCACGAGTCTGGAAGGCACCATAACTCCTGAATCAGAATTAGCTAATGATAAGCTTAAGCCAATGTAGTTCACCCTGTGCTGAGGAAACCTTTTGCGAACTGTTGTCATATTTAAGGCCTCAAAATGAAGACATTGCAGCCAGGGAATTTTTGCCTTCCTGTAAATGTGTCACTGTGTCTACCGTTTACTTTACGCCATGGATGAAATGGCAATTAATGCCATAAATATGGCTGTGATAGATTGGCAGGATATATTAGGTAATGAATGAGTCATTTGTGCTCTGTTTGATGTATGTGCTGTAAGCTGCCCTCACACTCCTCCATATGCCCTATATGTCTTCGTTTGCCTGGGGGATAAGGTGAGCTATGACATTTTTTGCATATCTTCCGTACAGGTGAAAACATGTAGAAGAAAGAGATTAGTTAATGGTGCACGCCTGCCAGCAATTTGTCCCCAACAACATATACATTCTTATTTAAAGTGTACCAGAAGTGCTTTGGCAAACACTCTCAAGAGAACTAACGACAATTATGTTGAAAATTTATTGCAGGTTGTTTTTTTTGTTTACTGTTGTCTGATGTTCGGAAGCTTGGGTATTATAACAAAGCATCTTGTATTCATGCAATATGAAAAGCCTGAGACTGCTGTGTAAGCCTCCAGGGTCAGAGGGCACCAATGCATCTTAAAAAGCTCTTCCCCAGTGAGTCTGAGCCTGTGCATACTGTGCAAGATATCCTCCACAGGCAAACTAATTACATGGATCAGGAACTCTGTGTGGCTTTATAAACCTGCCACCAGGGATCTTCCTACTAAGCTTTATATGGAGTCACCACAGAGCACAATGGGTTGCAGTGTTTGAAGTGATCGAGCTTTACGGGAATGATCAGCTTACAGTAAAACTTAGTGATGGTTGATATATTGTCTGTCTTTTTAGTATTAGTGTTACACAACACTGTTTAGCTTTACACAGAAATGTCATTTCCAGGGTCCTTCAGATTGTTTTGAAAGAACAGTTAAGTAAAGAAATCTGTGCAACAATGATATCATTTGGGAGTCTCTACTGTTTCCATATTTACCCTGAGAAAATCAGTAGCAGTAACAGTAACCTGACATAATAGAGATCTCACATAATCAAAATAGAGATTTTAATAGAGATCTTAGTAAAGTCTAGTTTCATGCTCAGATTTGCAGAGATAATAACACCCATCATCATTCGCTAAACTATCATCTCTTCTTCATCTCTCCTGTATCTAATGTCTACCTTTTGTCCAATGCTATTTCTTCTCAGTAATTTTGGGAGAGTCACCATTAAGTTTTTTGAGCCATTAAAGTCTTTTGAAAGTGTTTTCTAAAGTATCACTTTACAATAAGAGTACCAAGTGTTGTGTTTAAGACCAGTAGAGATGAGTCTGAGTCAAGAACAAGACCTGGAAACTTTGGGCTCGAGTCAAGACCAAGAGTGTAGTAGTAGCATCAATAGCGAGACAAAGCAAAGACCAGATGAAGATTTTTTCAAAATGCAGAAATTCAAAGGACAAAACAATTCTATTTATTTGTAATACATTGTACATTCATAATCATTAATCACACATTAATGTATAATATTTATATTTTATAATATATATATATATATATATATATATATATATATATATATATATATAGTAAAATATAATGTTAGATAATACATAGCCCAGAAATATTATTATTGTATTGTAGTCTTCTTTTGTAGTCAAATGATGGTGAGGTTATTTGCTGCATCTTCTTCTAAGACTTATTCAGAAGTCACCACATAAAGCCAACTGAATACAAAGCAAACAAAATACCCACACTTTTATTATTAAATGAAAACATGGTAGTAAAAGCTTTCCAATCTGCCCTGAGGGGATAATGGAATTTTGGAAATAATAAACATCAACAAACAAATAGTACTCAATTAAGGCATTATGGAAAGGATCAGTTAGATGCTTGACCAGCAGTGAACAGGTTTTGTGAAAACATGTAGAGAAAGGACGATTTATTCTGCGTGAAGGTTTTATTGACATTTAGCCCCGTAAATAGCCAAAAGTTTTATTACATACTTCTATAAACTAAGCATAGCTCAGCTAGTTTGCATTGAAGTCTCTGTAGTTACAGAATAATAAGCCTTAGTGTAATAAGCCTGGGATTTAAAGAGGTTAACAATGATAGAGAAAAGGTTTCAGTTTTTTACACTCAGCTGGTCTCAAGAGCAATTTCCATGTCCACCTTACTGCAAGAGAAGACCAACTCAAAATGATATTGAGACTAAAACAATCCAAGACCGTCAACACACTAAAGACCAAGACTCCATTCAAGTACTACAACACTAAGACACATTAGTTTTGAAGTTTATTAATGGTTATCAATTAGATTTAAACATAAAATCACTGATGAGCGGTTACAACACATCAATAATAAGGGTAACCGTGTGTGGTACAACTGTTGCATCTGAGGAATATAAGTATTTGGTGAAGCAGCAGATTCAGTGCTGACTGACGACGAAAAGTAAGAGAAGTAAGCAGCAAGATCTGAGGATTAACAGTATAGATGAATGCAGGCTCACTTTTCGGCAACCAACAGGTCACTGTTGTCCTTTTTATTTGTGTTATAAATGCTTATTAATTATTTTTTAAAGCTTAAGCAATAGCCATTAACAAGTAACTTTTCATAAGCTTAGAGTAAGAGTAGTCTTATGATACTTTGTAAGATTCTCTTTAGTGTAATGTCAAGACAAGAAAACAGAACAGAACAATGCTAATATGCTAGTTCCGACCATGCCGTCAACATTCGGTTGTAGGATAAGACACTATATGAGTGTAGGAGGGAAGGGAACTCTGAGAACTTTGGATTCTGGGCAGCTTCTGCTTATAACTCGATGGCTGGACTCCCTTTTGATGAATAGAGATAGGATTAAGAAATGAGAGAAGAACATGGAGGAAAATAGAGTGAAATGGAAGGTAGAGATGGAAATTTCTAGGACTTTAGATTGGGAAGAGGAAGAATTTCAGGCATCATGCTTCTCCAAAAGCTTAGTTATTTCATAACTTAGTTCATTGATGTACTTGGAAAATATCATGATATTTAAATTTACTAATACCCCAGCACTATTACAACTCCTATAGGCCTCTGCAACTTAATGCACCCTAGAATGGTTTTAATGGAAATGCATTTACTCCCTTAGTCTTATTGTTACCTGGCATGCCATCATCTAGGTTTGCGTAGACCTACGTATGTCTGTATGTGTCTGTTTGTTTCATAATACTGGATGTTATTGTGATCTTGGCAGGCGTGGAATGGGCACGAATGTGCCTGCGGCAGCGAGAGTGGATCGTGACGTGGCCCTGCGAGACATGACAGTTGACGGAGGAAAGATGCAGCCCGACCACATTCCCACTGTGCCAAACATCATCAGCCACTTCCACTCGCAGCCGTTCTCTCTCTCACTCTCTCTCTCTTCACTGCCTGTCAGCTCATGTCACCTCTCTGAGATGAAACAAATTAGAAGTCAGCCATCGATAAGGATCGTTGTTCATTTTTCTCCCAAAAAGAACCCTAAGCAAAACCTTCCAAGCTGCCAAGACCCATCAAACTGTTAGCACTTTCCCTCAACCATATTCCAGCGCAGCTCAGTGATTTATTCAGCAGTAAAGGACAAGTCTCCAAATGAGTGTTTGCACCTCTGGAAAAACATGTTAATTAAATTCTGATTACCACATGATTTGAATAAGACTTTAATTTTTAACCAAAAAATCATTTGTAAACTGTTGTTAGTAAAAAAAAAAAAAAAACCTTGAAAATCAACAAAAGTGAAAAATTAATCTTTATTGCATTTTGCTGATGCAAATGACACAGAATGTGCCTAAAATTACACATCAAATAGGAACATATAAGCAAAAACAAACAACGCATCAACATCAGAAGAGGAAAACAAACAGAGAGGTGCACAAAGGCGTTTAAGGCTTAATTGTGCTCACCAGGGAGCCGTTTGGGCTAGTTAAAACGTCTATTTAAGGGCCCCTCACCTTCAGGGACTGCACTGGAAACATACGCCACCACAGGAAGACCCCAGGGGCTGGGGATCTTCCCCCCCTCCCTACAGCTCCTCCACCCCAGACAAAGGGAGAGGCACCCTGCCTTGACACCTGTCAACACATTAGGTGTCAAATAAACTGGCTTTCATCCTGGACCAGCAGGTAAGCAACTGAAATCCCTCGTTCGACATGATGGCTTTCACAATGGGAGCTGGCCACTTAGGCAATCCATTCCCTCAAATCTCTGTGAATGAGTATAGCAGTTGGACTCATTAGCAGATCACGTGGGCAAACCAAGTCCACTGAGTATTTTCAGAGCTGATCTGTTGTCTTATTGTAATTTGCTACATGCTGTGTCAGTTTCTGATTTGCACAGTTTTACCGTTAAAACCAGTGAAGAAACACCCCCACTCCATTACCTCGTAACTCGTGTTTTATTAGTGTAAATACCCAGAAGTGATGCTTCCAGCTGTCAGGATTGCCATGGTATGACACTAAATCTCCTTTTATGGGTACTTAGGTGGTAGTTTATCGTCCAGAATTCCACAGGTGTCTTCCTAAAGTGGTCTGGATCAGATAAGACTAGTTTCATGTTCCTCCACCCTGGCTTTAGGCCTGTACAGCACATGCAAACCCTACAAGAAAAAAAAAATCAGAAATAAAGGATGCGATGTATTTTTTACCCAGGGCTATTTGAGCAACCTAAGCACTGCTTAATAAAATGAAAATAAAAAAAATCTAAACACATTTATTTAAAAATTGTATGATGGTTTTGGTTTTCTTAAAGCAGCTTAACCTGCAATCTTAAAAATGGTTCTTCAAGGGTTCTTTAGTAAAGACAATGGGTCTATGCATAACCATGAACACTTTTGCATTTGCATGCTTAATTGGTTATTTGCATGGGCAAAGTGTTCTTCAGGTTGATAGAGAACGTGATGTGATGGTGCTGTAAGTGTTCTTTTGTTGTTACAAGCTTGACATCGTAATAATAGCAGAACCATTTTTGGTGATATATAGAACCATTTTCAAATAGGTTCTATATGGAATCATGAACAACACATTCTTTGTGAATCTGAAGAACCCGTTCACCATGCAAAGGTCCCTTTAACCATGCAAATTGCTCTCTGAGTGTTGAAGGTTGAACATGGAACTATTATCTTTACTAAAGAACTTTTGAAGAGCCATGGTTTTAGGTGTGTACTCCTCCTCTCTTAAAACACTGCTTAAGCCATTTGGCTGTTCGATCGAAATAACGATTGGCATGACTCTCAAACAACCACTGCTTAGCAACCATCTTGAGAATGCTACTTCCCCCATCACATCAAGGAAAAACTCTGACAAAACTGAGTACAAATGTGCAGTGAGAACAGTGGTGGCAGTAAATTAAATTAGTCAGATGTACATTAGTCAGATGTATCAGAGTTGTGAAAAGGTGTTACTGCGGAACATATAGTTCAGACACACATGGTCATGGAGGATTGCGCTGTTTTTTTATATTTCTGAATTTGAAAAGGTTTCGGATCGGACTCTCACATGTCAAAATTTAGGGTTAGCTGAAGGTCGTCTGGGATTCTCTGCTCTCCCAAGTGTTACCAAAGGCATATCTGGACTAAGCAATTAAAGATGATAATAACAATGAAGTTTGATTAAACAGTAAGCAATTAAAAAAACATGATGTGCAAACATAAATACTAATGTACTAGTATGCATGTCATTCTTTGAAATCATTGAGATTTGATAAAAGACCTTATGTGTAAAATGTGTCCTCCTCAGCATAATGCTATACCAAATAGCTCTAGTGTTCGCTTTATCATTAGCTCATCTGAAGGAGCAGCCTCTATCACTCAAAGCCTCCTCATCTGACAAGAAAATGTGCTGCTTTGATGCCCAATTGCTAAAAGATTTTCCTGATTTCAGTCTTGTTGAAATTCCCTTTGCTTTAAATAGGCTTACATTCATGCTTTCTCAATTCCCAGACATCAGCATGGAAAATGTTGTAAATCCAGTTTATTTTTTTATTTTAAAGTCTCTGGACTTTAGCCGGTTAGCTGTTGGATGCTTTAAACTAAGCACTTCACATATTTTGTCCCTACTGTATCGCTTGGCACCTAATTTGACCACAAGCCCTCACTGATTTATACATTATTGTGCACCAATCTGAGACATCTGAGAACATAATATCTAAAGCATACTACTAAAACAATCCATTAAAATGATTTTTACTGTTTAAACCAGAATTGCCATGAGCAACTACATTTTCTGTGTTTTATGCAATCAGTGCCAGAAAATTGCTTGGCATGTACATCTCTTTGAAACTGAGCAGCAGGTCCTCACTGCTCATCCACTGTGATGACAAGGCTCTTGAAGCTAGAAGGCCAGTACGCTGACAAATATGACAAAAAAAGTGCTCAAGCGGAAATAACTACAGATATGGACTAAAACTGTCCTATTAGTCACACATTTGAGTTTGTTTAGCACATAACTAAAATACCAGTGGAAATTGCCCCATCATGATCACTGACATGTAGATAATGACTTCAAACGCTGTAATTGGGCAAACAGTCTGTGAGGTTCTAGTTTGAAACAGGTGTTTGGACTACTGATGTTGCAACATTCATAACCGTGTGTGTCACTGTTACTGGCGTCTAGGTTGATAGGTTGTTCCGCACATGAGCCAGCTTACATGTCTGCACTTGGATGCCTTTAACATCATTGCTGTGTTTGGAGAAGCGCAAAGTGTTGATGGTAACATGCTGCTTGTCAGTGCGTTATCTGAACTTAAAGAACAAAAACACACCAAGTGACAAAAGCTGAAATAGCTCAGTAATTGATTATTTGTGGTGTGGAGTCTGTTCCAAGGTAAAGAGAGGGTGTTACAGAAACCCTGACATGGAGTAAAACACAGAATGCTATAAATTTCTTCCACTTCTTTTAAACAACTCCCCAAAAGGGACACAGTGTTGTCTATATTAGTTATTGCACTCAGAGGCTGATGAAGTGATGGAAGAATAATTTGGCAATTTGGAACAATATTTCAAGGTGACTCAGTGATATTGTCTTAGACAGATTGTCAGTCTCATCAAGGCACTTGCACCATCATTTTGCACTGAATCAGAAAATCCCTCAACCATGTTTTCACAGCAAGGACCTGTCCTTGTGTTGAACATTTTGAAGGCTGCCATTTCTGCAAATTGTGCTAGATCAAGTGTCTGTTAACGTGTTTAAATCACGAAATCTCAGAGCCAGATGACTGTTACAGAAATGCTGCCATGGATTTCGGTAAACGAGAAGTGTCTGTGTGCCAGGAGGCGCTGAGTCAACTGCAAGAGCGGTGTAAATACAGTTGTACTGCGAATGCCTCAGGTGCCACGTCGAAATGATCAGACTACCAGTCCAGACTTGCATTATTTACTTTTGCATCAGCAGACAGCAGACTATTTACCGAGTAGTGTTTAAATTAAAAACTCTTCAATGTCAGGTGGTTTAGCATCTGTCAGATTAGTGTCACCTGAAACACAGCTGTCTCCGCTGTTTTGCTGATGGCCTAATCGGTTTCGCCCCAGACTTCTCGGTTTACTTGTCGGCTTAGTTTAAGTAATAATGGGACATGGGGGAACTCTGTGATGTCACTATTTCAAGTTAAAAACTAAATTCAAACCTAATTTCAGAAACTTTAAGCCTTTATTTTTTGCCTGTTGCTATATGTGATGCAGGTTAAAGAGCTGAAGTATTAGATGTAACTTGAAGTGTAAGTTCAGTCATACTGTGCCTTGAGGGACAGCTAGTTTTATGAGGCATCAATGCAAGGAAGAGGGCTGGGCTGCTGTCTTTGAATGGTGTTACTCTGTGTTGGCTGTGTCCCTAATGTTAGGATGTGTCACAATACTTACATATTGCCAATTAAATGCTAAAACAAAGAAATGTGTCTCAGCTCTGATTAGAGAACCTGATCATCCCAACCATATGCAAGTACACAGTGTAACAAAAGTGCTGCAGCAGTGCCACATTTAGGAAAGGGCAAGGGTTAGATCTCACCTTGTGAGTAATCAAGAAACTAACTATATATAGTACAATTACACAAGATGCAGTACAAGGTACAGTACAATACTAAAGTATAACACTATGTACACAGAGTGTTATACTTAAAAAACTAAGCTATATCCAAAACTAGCTCACTGCCCAACAATAACGTGCAATAGATAATCAATAAATGTGCTCATTTCTGCTTTTTTTTCTTTTTAAGCCAACTGAAAGTACCATAACTAATCCCTCTTTACAAAACTGAGACAGTATACACCTAGTTATCTGCCATTGCTGCTGTAAGCCTCACTCGACCTTGGTAACAGACAGCAAAGCCTGGTGGGACATGATGCCTGATAAAGTGTTAATTTGTGGCCAGGCTACAAACAGCAGGCTCATTGAGCGTGGCAGAAGGAGCTCATCCCAAGCAGTCGTGGGCAAACACAGGATGGATTAAGGCATCAAGCATGTGAAAACTGACACTGACATAAATGAAAGCAGCTCTGTCATCTCCCTCTACAAACATGAGCAAAGCTCAGGGAAACCATGTTAATCCCATGGTGACCAATAAGGAGGGAATGTACACAGCCAAGAGCGGCAGGAGTGGAAGAAATGGGATTTTTTCTGTTTTTTTTTTCCTCTTCTTTTTTGTGGAGAACAAAAAAGAGAGAGAGAGCGAAAGAGAGAATGGAGCATATGAATATTGTCAAGTTCCCCACAGGGGAGCGGCGGTGAGCTGAGGCGAAGCTTTCGGCCGTTGGAGGTGAGAAATGTTAATCCCGAATTAAACGATCTGGCACTTTACAAAATACGAGACAATTACACGGATAATTATACCAAGCCTTCACACAGTGCCCGTGGGTCACAATTAGCATACTACACGCTTCACACAAGGAGCACTCGAGCGTCTCCAGGTGTGCCTGTTACAGTGCACAGACCTACTAGGGAGGTGCAGGGTGTATGTGTGCGAGTACGCGTCAATCTGTTGGTGTCAAAGTGAAGTTTGTGTGCAATCTATCAGTCCCATCCACAATCACTTCTGATTTACAGTTCATTTTAATGTGGCAGCAATGTTTTAACACCACAATGAGCATAATTCACTGAATGGAAATAAAAGTAATGAGCATTTATTCACTTCAGTAAAAATGTTCTGGGTCAGTACCTGTTTAACCTGATTCAATTAGAGGCCCTCATCCGCTGGGTTTTCCAAGAAGCTAACAGCGCCTTTGGGACATGTCAGAATGAGTAAACATGTTTAATGATGCAAATATGTTCTGCATTTTATCAAAACATGTCCAGTTTAGCAAACAGCAATTACCCCTGCAGCCTATACACAGCCCACCAGTTTCTATAGTCTACTGATTAGGTTATTACACATTATGGTACTTTATTAGCTGGTGTACAAATGCCACAGTGCTCCACAACATGTAACGGTGGGCCCTTCAAAGGTACTTAATTGTCTGATTAGACTAATGGAGACTGTAAAGGCAGATCTTTTGACATGTCATCTGTCCAACTCTGTGTTACTACTACCTCATGACTACCATCTGCACAGACAGCTTGGCTTTCCTCATTAGGCTGCTATTATCTGATAGAAGAGAATGCCCATAGCCAAAACATCTGTCTTTATGTTGTAGTTTGAAGTGGCACTATATCAAAGGAAAGTTTGCTCCTTATTTATGGAGATTCCAGTTACATGAAGCTCAATAGAATTATAGCAGAATTACATCCTTGCAGAATTTATATGGACTACATCTCAGCTCAGATGGGCTCTTTGTTAAGTATGTTTTTTGAAGCATTTACTTTTTTATGATATAAATTTTTGAGAGAGGGCTTTATGCATGCAAGGCATTTAAATGCTTTCAATCAATTATGTTTAATGCTACCTTTTTTAGAGATTTTTAGCTTGTTATACGTCAGCTGTTGTTTTCAAATCTCTTCTAGTTACAAACAGATAAACAGCATTTTAGAATGAAATTCTTCTTGCATTGAATGAAGTGCTGTGTCTTTGAATTCTATCCACACACTTCAAAATAAAAGTGTCAAAATGATACTTGTGCCAAGAAACAAGCACTTTTGGTACTCTAAAGAACCTTTTACTGATTTATTTAAAAAAAATACTTCTGTACCTGTGATATATGAGCATGAAGAACCTTTTAAAAATAAGGTAAAGGTTCTACGCACTCTGTGGTTCACCTGCAGTGTTTCTTCTATGACGTAACTCAAAGCGCCCTTTTATTATTAAAACTACATGTACATATAAAACAACGTCCCAGCCAGAGACCACTTCAGTACTGTTTGGTCCAACAACAACAAAGCCTTCTAAACAACCCCCCTTAGGACCACACCTACCTTAAGAATCCATAGCGTATATGGGCTGTTGCACTTTGATGTCATTCACCTAACGGCTTCGTTCCAGCTCCCAAAGGTTGCCGTTAGAAGCCTGACTAGCTCTTCCTTTGCTTGAGGCCCTGGCAGCAGGACCCCTGCCATCACCTGAGCCTGGACAGTGGGGAGGGGTAACACCAACGAACGACTCTCAAAAGAAGTCAAATTTGAGCTAATAGGCCCAGGACTGTGCCTGAAGTCATGCAACAAGCCTTGGCCATCACTTTCAAACAAATGAACCTGCCTGCTAGGCAGCATCAACAATCAGTGATTCATGCTCATAAATTGGCCCTACTGTCTGTGCTCAAAAACATAATTTAGACTCTACATCCGTCATATTTCTGATTTATTAGTCCTAATTGCAGCCCAACAACCGGTTTAAGTGCACACTTAAGAAATGGAAAAGAAAATGCCAGAAAGAGAAAACATTGTCCCAAGCACCCTATCACTGATAAACATTTTTTTACGGGGTGGAATAGTAACCAATAGCAGCTAACGTTTGTCTTACCAAACTGCTGGATGCATGGCGAGTCTCCATGCTGGAATTTATGCAGGGCGGCGTGGACTCAGGCCTTATGCTGCCTGCTCTCGTCCTGTTGCCCAGTCTTCCTCTCTTGTTCTCCCAAACAACTGTGACTGTTTTAATTTGTCTCACTGATTAGCCTGAATCAATTAAAACCACCACGCTGGGCTCGACAGCAGCACAGCATGGGGCACTTAGAAACACATTCATCAGGCCTTGCCTCTTAATCACGCTTTAATTACAGCACGGCTCCAGAGGGATGGAGAAGTGCTTTAGTGCCCGGCTCCTGCTCCCTGCTACGGGGAGAACAGGAGAAGTTGGATGAAGAGAGTGGGAGCAGAGGGAGCTTTTTAACTTAAAGCCCACTTTACCTCACTTAAGCAACAAAAAATAAGCCTAATTTTACGGTCTTAATTTGAGGGCCTTAATTTTGGGGCTGGCAATATATTTCTAATTATGTGCAATTAGGCACTAGAACCTGTGATTTCCAGGGGAAAAAAAGACTTGTGCTTAAAATTCTAAAACTACTTTGGTCTGGTCATTGAGACATTGCTATTGCTGCACACACTTGGTCAGTTGAGAGATTTGCTATTGATTTGAGCAGTGAAAACATTGAAAATTGGAGGACAAAATACTTTTTTCCTCTCCTTAACGCCTCATGTTTAATGATATAGAAGTGCCATCCGAGGACATGAGGTATCACTAATCTAGCACAATCCAATTTCAAAGCAGGGGAGGATAACATTATGTTGAGGGGAAATCAATAATGATGCAGTCCGTCAATTAAAGCTGCTTTTACCCCCTAATCCTACACTCGCTGTGGAGCATCTCTGGAATAATGGGGGGAAAAGCGAATCGCTTTAATGCCATCTAATGACGTTACCCCCAGAATAGCCCCATACTGCTGGGAACAAGCTAATCCAGGCCGGGTCTTTTTGGAGCAGCCGTTTTCAAACTAACCGCCACTCCTCCCACTCCTAAAGCCCTCATGGAGAGAGAGCACAATGGACACCTGCAGGCATCCTCGTCAGCCTGGGCTCGCAAAACAACTGCCTCATTATGAGCCACAGCGCTGGGGCTCACTGTATTAGCTGCACTAATTAGTCCAGCACATGCTGATGACTTCCTCTTCACTCTCTGTATGCATTCCTGTGTCAATACAGCTTTTTTTGTAGCCTGACCATCACTGTTAGGGAATACAGTAGCCTGCAATGTCAAAACAGCTCATAGACTGTAACACAGTTACGCTTAGACTAGCTTGATTGAAAGCAGAACAGGCCTGAGCCAATGTAAAATAACCTTTATATCAAAATTAAAAATTCACGTGAAATAGATTATATGCAACAAAATTGACCTTGTCTGCATTAGTGCAGTCATAAATATTAGCTTTTAGAAAATTACGGAACATTTAGAGAGTCAGCAGCCCAAGTCATTTTTTTCATGCCCTGTTGTAAATGGGAACATCAACATCACTGGACCTGAAGCGGCACCTGATGGAAACTTTCATTAACTTGTCATCTCTAGCCAACTACACGTGTCTTTCTCCAATCTTTAGATTTAACTCTGTAGCAGGTGGAGGAGTGGAAACATATCAAAAGAGGTTGTATTAGAACTTTTGCTGCAAAGTTGAAACAGATTGGAAGTTAATTGGTCACAGGAATTATGCCTAAGAAAATATTTACTTTATGTCATATGTTGGCAGTTCACGTTGTGTGACATTTAGCGCGAGATGCGCTCTTCTCCAAGCACTTGTAACAGATTCACACACAAAGAACGTCCAACGATTACACAGCCCATATCTCTCTTCTTTTGGGAGTTGGATGAATGCTTGCCACTGACTTGTCTGGGGAGACACACTTATTTGCGAGTGTCGGCGGAAGAGGTAAGGCATCTCAGCATGCCAAGAAAAGCCCTCGCAAGGGAAAGAGTGGAAGACAGATGGCCCTTCCTTTTAAAAACAGTGTTTGGTGCGCTTGGAGAGACTCTGGAGATAGTTTTCAGTAAGCTAAGAGTCAGGAGAAGCAGATGCCTGTGCATATGGTTTTCTTCAAATGATCCTTCTTCATCAGTGGGTTGAAAGCCTTAAAAGTTTTCACTCTCTCTCTCTCTCTCTCTTTCTCTCTCTCGCTCTCTCTCTCTCGCTCTCTCTCTTTTCTTGCCTTCTTCCCAGCCTCCTACGAGGCTCCCAGCTTGTGATATGGGGGGCTGAGGGGTCAGGTATCTTTGATTTCGAGAGCCAGATAATGTGGAGGACAAAATAGTGCTTAAGCGGATGGGCGATATCAAAAACAGGCAGGCCATTAATAAAGCAATTAGTGAGGGGGAAGTGGGCGTCTCTCATCCCTGCCGAACACTCATTAGGGGCCAGTCTGTGACAGATTTCACAAAGCAACCTTTTGTAGGCTTGGCTTACCGAGACCCAGTCTCCTGCTATTCAGCCTCTCCAGCTCTGCGCCTCTTGAGAAAGGCCGAAAAACTCCTTTTTTCTATTGCGTAACAGACTTCTAAAACACAGAATCCATAAATGAAGGCTGTGCTGGAAAGTCCATTTGCACAGATCCTTCTCAAGCAGATACTTTAGCCCTTAAATCACTTACTATTCAGTTATTTAACCTAAGATTTATTATTGAGTAACTACTATGACTTCTTTGGTAATTACTATAAAATTAATATGTAATATCTACCTGTATTCCTTGATGTTAAAGCAAGTAATTCTGTGTTTTTGAGGAGAGTGTGTACACCATTCTTGGACAAGGTTCAGTTCACAAAGAAGTTTTGCAAGAAGAGCAGGTGAAACTTAATTGGTTTGTTGTTGTTATGTCTTTTGTACTGTTTATGATTAGAAGGGGGGGGACAGGCACATGTTTAATTTTACCTATGTATTTATATTTTTGCACTACATAACAGACTTCAAAAACTGGGAATGTATAAATAAAGTATTCAAAAAGTGCTTGGACAGGGTTCAGCTGAGCATACAGGTGCTGAATGTACAGATGAGCAGGTGCAAGTTAATTGGTTTGTTGTGTGATGCACTCACTGTTTATGATTAGAAAAGGCAACACATTAAAACAAGGAACAAAAACATGTACACATTTTGTCTTTCACTCAGTAGCTGAGTAACAGACTTCTGAACTTAAAGTGTATAGTCTATCATTGTATGTACATGGATATAGATGTATGGTTTTTTGGTGATTTTTCTGCATCATTTGAATAGAGCAGATCCTTTACACTGAGATATGTGTTCTGAAAAGTGGACCAACAGAAATGCCCCAAAATGACTTAGAAAGGCACCTCTTTACATTAACTTACACTAAAACAAGAACAGTTTTGCCTTCTCTTGTAAACTTATCTGGTTGGAGATACATGTTTCTTTGTTCAGCAGTGCTGATCTAAAAGTTGTTGAGTGGTGTTCAGCTTACAAACGGAATGTTTTCTTTTCATAAGTTGCAGGTCAGTGCTGAATGTACTGAAGAACAGGTGAAGTTAATTGGTTTGTTGTCTTATGTGTCTTGTTTACTGTTTATAATTTGAGAAAAGGGAGGAGAGGGAAAAAATGCACACGCACGCATACAAAATAGAGTCAGTCATCAGGCAAAATATTATCATTTGCACTCAACACAGTGCTCAGGGCTGCAGCGTTGATGTATGTGTGCAGGGTAAAAATACCTTCCTCTCCCTGGCAGAGGTGCCAAGCCCTGCGGCAGAAAGCAGAAAGGGGGCGTGGAGCTGCGCGGAGCTCGCCGGCACCTCGGAAAGGCCCAGAGCAAACAATCTGTCGTGACAACAAGATGGTACCTTCATTATCGGCTCTCTCGCCCCACACCTTGGCGTCATCAGCAGGACGGGCTGACAGCTGAGGTGCCAAAGCCGGGCAGGCGCTGCCGCTCAGCACTCTGGGAACGGGCGCTCCTCCCGCAGTCCCTGCTGTCCCAGGTGCTGCTGATCGCACACGCGCGTACACACACAAAGAGTCACACTGCACACATGCTTAATGCCTTTATCCAAACAAAGCCACACACTTCATTATAGTGTAGGCAGCAGCTTCTTGCCATTAAAGACAATAAGCATGTGTTTGTGGCATTAGGCCTCAAACTAAACCAAAAACTTTACTACGTTTGATTAAAGTTTCAAATAATCGTATCAAAGTTTTATTACATGCTTCTATAACCTAAGAGTAGCTCAACCAGTTTGCACAGAAGTCCGTGTAGTTACTGAACAATCAGATTTAGTATGTAATAAGTCTGAGATTTTAACCCCTAAAACCCATGTGTGGGCCAGTTGTTCACTCACATAAGTAGCCTTCTACAGTAGCTGTCTATAGTTTTACATTCATTTTAGAGTGTATTACCTTCTGTAATAAGCTGAACACAGTAATAGCAGTCCAATCCACAGCAATGTAATATGTACACACCATCATGTGCGGTGTTGTTACTGTCACTGATTGTGGCAAATACATTACATATTCTCCTCTAGTAAAATGAATTCAGTTCAAATAGTTGTTTAGTAATAACCAATTCATACTAATTACTGAATAAAAAAATACTTATTACTAGCTATTACTGTTAAAAAGGTTGGTTTGGATGGTCCACTGTAGATACTTTGTAAATGCTCTGTATTTATTTAAGTTACATTCAAATAAATATGCATTAAATGCAACTGAACTTCAAGTTCAGTGTGAAAAAGTTTATTAAATCTGTCCCTAACCCTAAAACTAACTGTAACCTCAAGGCAAAGCATACAGCTACTCCTAACCCTAACCCTAATTATAATGTTGATAATCAACCAAACAACACTAGAAGGCTTGTTAATGATTTCAGTGTCTGCAGAGCATCTATAGGGGACCATCCAAAAAAAGTGTGAATTGAGAATTTTTAATCATTATTATTAATAAGTTGCATGAAACATTATTCCTCCAGGGCCTTGTTGAAACATACACACATGCTTACAGGGCCACAAAAAGAAATCAAAAAGAAAAAAGTAAAAAAAAAGAAGTCAAAAAGAAATGGACTTCATGAGGCCCAGTTACACAGTTTAAGACAGTAATAAGATACCAAATAGAATACACTACAGTGGTCAACTTGGCTCAATTCTCAGAAATAAATATAATGCATTACAATAAATATACAAAAAAGAAGTCAAAAAGAAATGGACTTCATGAGGCCCAGTTACACAGTTTAAGACAGTAATAAGATACCAAATAGAATACACTACAGTGGTCAACTTGGCTCAATTCTCAGAAATAAATATAATGCATTACAATAAATATGCAGAAAAAGACAGTGTGAGGCAGACAGTATGTTGTATAAGTGAATTGTATAAAGAGTGCAGTTCTGTGTAAGTAAACCGTGCATACTGTGTGTGTAACAGCAGCAAGTATTGTGAAATATAGAATTGTGCAAGTTGTATGTTTAATGTAGCATCATAATTATACATAATTGGCCAAGAATTCCTTGAAATTAAAAACAGTAAAATAATTAGATAGAAATTAAGCACATTTTTCTTTCTTCTGTAAGGTTACTATCTCAAAGGTATGAGGTTTTGTTATGACAGCAATACATCTTCTGTGGGAACCACGCAGACAGAGTTTTGTTATTTGGCTAATAGCTTGGCAGTTTGTGACCTTCACTTTAAGCTCTTCAGGTGTAAATGCTGCTCATTTCCTCCTCGTATAGAGAAGAGGGGTGTAGGGGTGTGGGGTCTAGGCCGAGGACTTCTCCCTGGGGCACTGCAGGTGTGTGTGTGAGAGAGAGAGAGAGAGACAGGCCACCAGCACAAAGGAAGAAAAATAAACAAAATGCTAGAGAAGAATGTCACATTAAAACGCTGAGGAAACAGAGGCTGTCTGAGCCTCTCTTGGACATGGGCCCTTTAAGCACTCACTATGCTGATTCAGGAGATTTAGTTGGAGAGAGCGAAGAGGAGTGTTGTGAGTGTGTGAGGTTGTGGATGATATGTGAGACCCTCAGAGAATCCCCTAAAGCATGGCATCCGGTGTGTGTGAGTGTGCGTGTGTGCCTGGGCCTCTCTCACTAATGCTCCCAGTTTTGCAGAGCCCATGCAACACCTTTTCATCCAGCAGCTGAACTGACAGCTGTACCCGAGAGAGAGAGAGAGAGAGAGAGAGAGAGAGAGAGAGAGAGAGAGAGAAAGAGAGAAGAGAGGGAGAGAATTTGAGAGAAGAGAGGGGAAAGAACAAGAGGAACTAGAAGGAAAAATAGAGGAAGAGAGAAAGGAAAGAACGAGAGGTAGAAAAGTAGAGGAAGAGAGAGAGAAGAAAGTACGAGAGAAAAGGAGAGAGGGAAGGATAGAACAAGAGAGAGAGTGTGAGAAAAAGAGAATGAGAGAGACACATATGAATAGATAAATGAATAGACATATGAATAGAAACAGAGAGAGAGAGAGAGGGAGAGAGAGATCTGGTGTATTGAGGACATAAGTGGAGGTTGATGTGGTCGTTTTCAATCATGATACTCTAAATCCTCTCAGCTTTTGCATTTTAATATCTTTACAAGTTCGTGGGTGTGAGAGTGTGTGTATGTGTGTATTCAATGTAATTAAGGTGTGTGTGTGCTCTCATGTTCATAATCCTTAAACACACACACAGGGCCATCACTGAGTGTTTGTCATATGAGGCTCATTTACACACTGCAACTTAGCCTGAAACCACAGCGAGATGTTGATGGGGCTGTCATCAACTTCCCACAATTTTCCTCACGACTCTGTACAGCCTAATTAGAGACTCAAATGTGCCATTGACAAATGCAGAACACATTGCAATATTTGACTACATGAACAATAAATTACCATAAACAATACACTAATAAAACACATTACATTATGACATAGTCCCAAGCTAATTATGTACAGTCAAAACTTGACTATCACATCTCGCACGAATACAGAGGCATGAATTATTTTTCATATATCAGGAAATGTCTCTCCAAATTTGCAAATTAGGATTGCTAGCTCTGTTTGGTATCATCACAGAGGCTACGTTTCATGAAGTGTTAGTGAAAGTATTCACATCATTGACTATTACAGGCCCAAATTTAGCCTAATCCATGATGTGTCACTGAAGATGGTCCACTTAAACTGTACTTTTGTATTTAACTTTGCTCTCTTAGTTTTGTCTGGCCTCCCTCAGCCTCAGAGAAAAAGCATTTCTATGATGCATTAACAATGTTATCAATATCAGATCCTTTGTATTTAAGGCAATAATTCAATCCCATTTAGCCCCCCAAAGTAAACTGTTTTGTAATTAGTGTATCAAAAGTATGATGAGCCGGAATAAAAGCTGTATGTCTTGACATCCATTGAAGGAGTGGGACAATAAGTCTGAAGGCAAAGACTTGTCTTTGCATGCCATCTGTCCTCCTCTCTGACGCTTGGTCTAATTACTGCTTCTCCCTTGGCTAATGCTCCCTCATTAGGCATCGGGAGCATGTGCAATCTACACAAGCGCTGAGAAATTTGCACTAAAAACGCTAGCTGGAGCCATAATGGGATCAGAAAATCTGTCTGGTGCGAAAGGCAATTCACACTCGCAGCTAAACGCTCATTTTGCTTTTCTTTCTGTCTGAAATTTGTGCATCATCCACCACAACAACGTTGTTCTGGTGTCAGGACTTTTCTCCAAGATGGAAGAGTCAAACAAACGTCCAACCAGGCCAACACAGCGCACTGTGAGAAAAGAAAAGCAGATTTAGACCATTTCTTTCGATAGCATTTAGCATTGTGTCATGAGCAATAAATGCAGAAAAATAATCACCTTCCCATCTCCATTTAAGGAAACGTTGCTGCCGCTGCTACTAATAATGTATACCTGCTAAAAATGTACAGTAAGTGCCACGACTCCACAAAGACACACTAAGCATTTCTTTTGTAATCAAATTTGTTTTTATCTGGTAATAATATTCCTTTTGCTTGTGGCAATCTTCAAACTACTTTCTGATCTTCTATCACCCCAACAAGAACATGAAACTGAAAGAATTTTTTTTAAGAACACATACAAGTACTCACCAGTCAAATCTATAATTCACTCAACAGCAGCGTTGAGGGGTTTTGTTTTGGTAAGCTTAAGCTTGTAATTGCTAATTAACTAGAATTTGATAGCACTCTCAGATGCTATCTTGACCACAATCAAACTCAAGTTGAAATGAGTGTTGAGAGATTATTACTGCTGTCTGTAGAACTGAAGAATCAGGTGGGAGTCTGAGTTGGACTGGCTGGGTTTCTTCTTTGGATTTTCGGTAATCAGTAGACAGATCATGTAGACAGGGTCAGGTAAAAGAATTTAAATACAATACTAAAACTATAATATTAGCAGTAGCAGTTGGGAAAAAATGCCTATCCTCAACTTTTTCTGGCACTTTAGTATAAAAATTGCTCCTCAGATCAACCTAAACAAACATTTCATGTATTAACAAGCAATTGAACTAGTTTTATTCAACTCAATAAAAACTCAAAACATTGATTAAAAGAGTCATTAATTCAAAGTGTTTATCAATGATGAATAAAGCTAATTAATTTACTTGTTTCCACATGAAGTAATTTTTCGGTTGATCTAACAAGCCATTTCTTACAATGTAAATGGCTGATTAAAGAAGGAAAACAGCATTCTTAAAGGGGCACTCTGGTCAAAATGAAAATGTCAGCCATGCTTCATCTGTCAAAAACATTCCTGGTCTTCTTCTAAGGTGGTGCTATTGTATTTGCTGGAGTGAGATGTTCCAATTTAAAGAATATTTAGTAAAAAGTGCAATAAGACAAAAGATTCAAAGAGCGATTTAAGTTGATGTGAAATGGTGCTTTTGTTCATTTGAACAAAAATTATTAGTTTTGTTTGTTTGCTTGCTTGTTTGTTTGTTTGTTTGTTTCAAATCAAATGGGACCACAATTCACAACGCAACTGCAGTTTCTTTGAGGTGGATACTTAAGGGGAGGCTGGTTATTTTTTATGGTAGCAGTCAGGATTCCTTTATCAAGATAAGGGTGTTTACAGTAACTCTATGATCCATTTGTGTAATGCATGCTAGGAGATGTAGTGAGAGAACACTGATGAAAACACAAAGGTTGCAAAATGAATTGTATCAAATGGTTGAGGCTTACAACAGAGGGATGCGGTACTACAGAACATTTCAAATAACATATTAAACACTAATTTTATGACTTTTTAACTTAAGATGTGTTGATGACTTATGATGTTTTACTCCAAAAAATGTTTTACTGTTGCAACTTTTCTTTCGGCCTACTCATCATGAAATCCCCACATAAAGCAAAGATCTCAAATAATGTTAAAAGTACGCACATGAGATTCTCTTATGACAGAAAATATGGTACAGATATAATGGTATGTGCATGTTTTAAAGTCATCACTGACATTATTGGTTGACAACAGTGTAGAATGAATAGTGTATTTATACCATGGTAATGCCCATCTCTCTTTCAATTGATTATCACCATCATCTTCAGGGCCACTGACCTGCAGCCTAAAAACATCAACAGGGAATGTAAACCATATATCACCCTGTAGCTGGGCTCACTAACTTATTTCACCCTAGCTAAGTACAATACCCCGTGACTGTCCCTTGCCCACTCCTCTGGACACTGCTACAGTCATGTCCCTGAATATATGCACACAAGCACAGGCTGGCCTCTGCCTGACATGTGTCTAGGCCTTGTGGAGCTCCAGCCTGAGGACATTTACCACAGCACCATCAACAACATGATCAGAGCATTAAAGAAAACAAATGTGAGTGTGGAACTGAACACTCAAGTGAGTTTCAGGGAAAAAAAAACAAATATGGGTTATGGAATTTTTATGGGTCTTATACATTAGGAAGAAGAGTTAATATGATGCATATTGTGCATCTGTGCTCCCTCTACTGGTATGAAATCTTTACATTGTAGCTTAAGTGGGATGTATTGTAGCTTGATTCAAATTCTAGTCCTTTATATGATAAATCCCACTAAGATCCTGCCTTGTTATTATGCACTTTTCTATTAACAATTACCTCTATCATGTCGCTCCTTCAACCTTTTAATGCATGGGTGTTCCCCCAACCATTTAAACATATACGGTATTGCCAAAAGTATTCACTCACCCATCCAAATCATTGAATTGAGGTGTTCCAATCACTTCTATGGCCACAGGTGTATAAAAGCAAGCACCTAGGCATGCCGACTGCTTCTACAAACATTTGTGAAAGAATGGGTCGCTCTCAGGAGCTCTGTGAATTCCAGCATGGTACTGTGATAGGATGCCACCTGTGCAACAAGTTCAGTTGTGAAATTTCCTCGCTACTAAATATTCCACACTCAAATGTCATTGGTATTATAACAAGTGGAATTGGGAACAACAGCAACTCAGCCATGAAGTGGTAGGCCACGTTAAATGACAGATGGTCAGCAGATGCTGAGGCACATAGTCCGCAAAGTTCGCCAACTTTCTGTGTCAATTGCTACAGACCTCCAAACTTCATGTGGCCTTCAGATTACCTCAAGAACAGCATAGAGAGCTTCATGGAATGGGTTTCCATGGCTGAGCTGCTGCATCCAAGCCTTACATCACCAAGTTCAATGCAAAGTTGAATGCAGTGGTGTAAAGTGCTGCCACTGGACTCTAGAGCAGTGAAGATGTGTTCTCTGGAGTGACGAATCATACTTCTTTGTCTGGCAATGCGATGGTTTGGTGGAGTTTGGTGGAGGTGGTATTATGGTGTGGGGCTGTTTTTCAGGAGTTTGGCTCAGCCCCTTAATTCCAATGAAAGGAACTCTTAATGCTTCAGCACCAAGAGATTTTGAACAATTTCATGCTGCCAGCTTTGTGGGAACAAATTGGGGATGGCCCCTTCCTGTTCCAACATGACTGCACACCAGTCCACAAAGACATGGATGAGCGAGCTTAGTGTGGAGGAACTTGATTGGCCTGCACAGAGTCCTGACTTCAACCCAAGAGAACACCTTTGGGATAAATTAGTGTGGAGACTGTGAACCAGACCTTCTTGTCCAACATCAGTGTCTGACCTCACAAATGCACTTTTGAAAGAATGGTCAAAAATTCCTATAAACACACTCCTAAACCTTGTGGAAAGCCTTCACATAAGAGTTGAAGCTGATATAGCTGCAAAGGTTGGGCCAACATCATATTGAACTTTATGGATTAAGAATGGGATGTCACTTAAGTTCATATGTGTGTGAAGGCAGAATAGTTTTGGCAATATAGTGTCTCACGTTGTTGGTGACCCAGCATTTATGTCTAAAACTGGTGTTATAGTACTTGGTTCCAGTGTAAATTAATTAGTTTTGTCTCAGTACTGACACCATTTAGTCTGGGGATTAAAGGACTTATAAATTATTCTTGTGAGCAGCCTAGTGCAGCCCTCATTTCCTTGCTTAGTAACTGACTTGTTGCAACAAATCACTGTCATAACTACAATTAAAGCATAGTGACTGTGTTGTTGTAAGGACTGATATCATAGTTTGCTATGGACCTCAGCCAGCAACCCTTAAATGTAGACCTTTTATACAGTTATTGATCTTATGACTTATTGTTAATAAGAATATTATCTATTCAATGACTAATATGAAACCAATATTTATGTTGTTATGAGTGTCAGAATCTAAATTGTAGATTCTAGTTCTTAAAGCTTTTTGGCTTGGCTGTACAGTCATAGATGAAAACCTTTTACTTTATATAGGTCCTTTAATGCTGGCAAAACTTAACTCTTGCTTACAAAACTGAACTCTTTAGGAAATCAAAGAACCTTTTTTGGTGTGTTTATTTTCTAAGACTGTATGGGTCTGTTGGGATTGAGGAGTTAAATCCCAGCTTTATATTTTTGTTTCATGTTGCACCATTTTTAGAATTGCAGGTGGTTTGTGCTCCATTCTAAGCCTCAGAAGAAAGGAAGACGTGAGGGAGGATTGAAGTGGCCCTCGAGCTCGGTGCGGATCCCAGCTCCTCTCTCTCCCACACGGAGCCCCAGTCCCAGCCCTGGTCCATCTGCACTGGCAGGCACCTCAGCTGGGAGAGCTGTGAGCCCCAGCCTCCTTCTGTTCAGGTCAGAGTCTCTCTCCCACACTGACATCAGCTCTGCCTGTCACTCACAGAATCTGGGCCTCCAATGCTAACATAGGGTTCAACCATGGCTGAGAAAAGAGATGCACCTTCATTTGCTGAAGATGGACGATTCAGCTTCACTGTTAAATTTGAGTTCTGTTTTCAAGTCAGGGAAGGTCTCAGAATGGCTTTGTTAATACAGATCAGGCCTAGTACAGGACTAAAGAAATGATTTTCAATGGAGAATCCTCATCAACAGTGTAATTTAGCACAAAACTAGGCTTAATCTGTACTGGCAAATCTGTTTGCTTGGTAATCTAGTGCCTTTATATTGGTTCCATTTGTTTTTGTGCACATTGTGATGTGCTGAGTGGCTGGCTGTCTTTAATGTGTGCAGACGGTGGTGAGGAGATGTGAGCCAATCCAGCCATCTTGTACTGCGGATCCAGGGCTGAGCGAGTGCCTGCCATCTGTAGCGGCGGCCGCGGACAAGCCCGCAGCCAGCCCACACTGCGTCAGCAGCAGCCCTGGTAGTCAGCCTTGCTGCTTCAGAAAGCTGTGTAGACATTTTTGTGGGTGGTAGTTGGGGGAAGTGAGGTCAGTTCTTGATAACATTTCAATCAGAAGCATATACCTGCAAAATATATATTTTTTATTGCAATAGCCAGACTGGAAATTATATTATTAATTAACGGTCACTAAGATAATCATATAGTTAATATAGTTTATTGCTTTAAAAACAAACACACAGAATCCACCCCCACCCCCTTATCCTTAATGTAGTCACTCTACCTAAATATTTACTAACATTTGCTTCCTCAGTTTTGCACTATAGCTATAGCTTCTTAAATCACATATCTTGCCTCAAACTATACTGAGCTGCTACATGATCTCAAATAGACTTGCTAACACTGTGTGATTTCCTGTTATCTATATAAATGAACAAAAGTACATAGCATGGCTAAAAACAGTTAAAAACTTTTTTTTCTATAGTTTTATTTGTTACAACATTGTTAGCTAGGAACCACAAAAACAATGATGAAATTGACAGTCATGTGCAAATATTTTGGCATCCTTGGTCAAATTACATGGTTTACCAATTTTCAAAAACATGTTGATGTTTTTTTACAATATGTGACACTCACCAAGTAAATAGAAATCATGCACAAAAATCAGCATAACAATGCTTTATGTTTGTTCTCTGAGGAGGATGTGTTCATTCATTTTCACTTAGAAAACAAAGCCGTGTAATTAAACCAGGTGTTTTCACACTTTTGAATATAACTGTATGGTGATAAAACTCATCTTTGTTCTTAGCTCATGGAGGCTCAAGGACATCATCAAGTGAGCCAAAGTGGGATAGCCTGAATGACTCCCTTGACCACTTTCACCTTACCCTGTCTGCTGATGTTACCATAGGAACTCTTTATTTTTCCAGGGGGTGGGGGCAGGAGCGATTTCAAATATTGGCACCTGCAATATAGGTGGGCAGGTGGCTCCTAAGATTGGTAAGAGAAGAAAAACAGACGTTAAAACAGTCTCTCAGTTCCTCTGCCTTTTTCCAGGCTCCTTCTTTCACTCTCACAATCGTACAGTTTGTTCCTGGAGTTCAATAAACCAGCCTAACTGGCCTGTTGAGACAACCCCAGAAGTTCCGAGGCTTGGCTTGGCTCTTGCTTAGGTGGGGAATGATGCTGCGTCTCCATCAAGGCTTAACATTTTTGAAGAAAAACATCAAGCACTTGGATGGTTTCTTTGTCTTTTCAAGTTTTCTTTCAGAGTCTGGTGTAAAACACTTGAATTAAGTCAAAAGGAAAAGTAAAGTGACACAAACAGCACACGCACCCTCACACACGCATACACATGCAAAAGAACGGCAACATCCTCTCCACACCTGAGGTGATAAAGCTCTCACCTCCAGAACACAAGCAGGTGTGAAAGCAAAAACAATAGGCCTTTATTCTGAAAGAATCTTCCAGGTCTGCATCATGTGAAGCCTTGTCAATCCTGCACCCCTCCACAGGTGCTCAGGTTCAGCAAACATCTGTCTGCACATCGGACGCTCCAATAATTCCTTCTATTTATGCCTAAACACTCCTTCAAATGGCGGCAAGAATAACATAACTGTTCAGTTTCAGAAAGAGCCAACGAGGGTACGCATCTGTGATTTGTGTTGTGAACACTTACGATTCCACCAGGGAAATCTGTGCTGTATTTAACCCCATTTTGCCTGTTGGGAGGGCAGCAACACCAGCCTCATGATCAGACAACTCTCCTCTCACTTACCAGGCCTGCGTCTCATTTTATGCAGTGCTCCATCATGGGAGGGAAGCAGGAGAGGGTGATGTTTACCTATTCACACCTCTGATGAGAGCAGGAGAATTGAATTCGTGCTGAGAGTGGAATAATTGATTTGGATGGCTGCCATGTCGGGAACATCTGTGCTCACTGCTTAGACCAGCTCACCTTCTCATGACATAATAAGTGAATGAGGAAGTGAAAGGCCATCGTTTACACCAGTATCCCATGAATACATGCACTTCCAGGACAAATTGGAAAACACTGCCATGTGATAAGATTGTTGCTTTTTGTTCCTCATTTATCAAATCTCATCTTCAGCACAAACTACGTAGCATTTCTAGCCTCTGTTTGTAATAATTTTTATGTTTTCTTTGTTTTAAACCCAGTTTTGTTCACTTTAACTCTTATATTCTTCCCATCTTAAAATCAAACCTCAGCTGTCTCATAAAGGTCTTTCTCATGCACCTCTAAATGACTAAACCAGATTTTTCTGAAGAGATTAGATATAAGATAATGAATGTGCATAAGGAAGGAGAAAGTTAAAGGAATGTAATTAAAAAAACAACAGGGGTTTTCAAAACTGGGGGTTAAAAATGATTAAAAGATACAGAGAAGATGTGACACTTAACAACCATGCAATACCTGACACTATCAGATAAACAGTGCTTAACGCTTTCATCTTTGAGAGAAAATCAAGCTTCACTTTTGCTTCAGATCAGAAAAAAACCCACAGGTATTTCTGTCCATCCATCCACTGTGAGAGTGCAATGGGTCTAAAGGGTGTGTAGCTGTCAGGAAGGAAATAGGATAGAAAAGGACATTTGCACTAGGACATGAAAACGGGACATCTGGGATTTGGAGTTAATAATTAGTGTTAGATGCAATGAGTCTCCTGAAAAGAATGGAAGCTGTAATAAAGGCAAAGTGCAGACACACTGTATACTGAAAAACAATTATATTCATTTGTTGAATTTCTTCATCATTTTCTGCTAAATATAGTTATATCCAAAAGTTTGAACACCGCTGGTCAAACACCATAGGAGTTTGAAAGTTTACACATTCTCCACAGTCAACACATTTAAATATGGCATTTTTTCTGAAACTTCTATTTATTTGCTGAGGTTACCATACTGAGAAAAAATAACACATAAAATATAAAATGTGCCTTAACGTTTTACATTTTATTTTTTCCCAATATGTAAAATTCAACAAATGAACAGTAATTGTGCATTAAACTGTGCGCAGTTGTGTGTTGTCTGTAGAGGGTGTGCTAACTTATTTTTACTTAGTAAATCAGCAAAATATTTGGCCAAGCATGCCCAAACATTTGGCTGTATATATTCTCTGCTTTATTTCTTCTTCTTCTTTCAGCTGCTCCCTTTAGGGGTCGCCACAGCGGATCATCTGCCTATATCTTGCCCTATATGCTTTATTTCCTGATGCTAAAAACATAATAGCTTGTGCTTAAAGGCCATTTTCACTGGAAATGAAATAAATAAAAGTGTGGTCTCTGACTTTTGCACAGTATTGTATATAATATGTTGTATATCTGTTTTGAGGCATGTTTGAAGCATTTTTCGCAGTTCAGTTTTCTCTCACATCTCTCTCTCTTCCCTTTTTGCATGGCTGTTCTACCTTTCTGTAAGACAATTCTTTATTAATTCTTTTATTCGGGCTGTAGGGCGCAAATCTAAATGCATGAACTGTTTTTCTTCCCTTGATTAAAGTTAAATTATCTGATCATGAAACACGATTTAACCTGTACGCCTCCATGAGTCAACATTTGAATTGGATCCATTATCACTAAGTGAAATACACAGATTTTGGAGGTTGATGATGGTGGAGGAGGAGGAGGAGGATTGGGGGGGTACACTCAAGCTTTGCCGCTTTTAACACTGCTCTCTCCTGCAGCCCCCGACTCCTGTTTGTAGAATCTGGTTCACTCAGTAAATTGGCTGCACAGACACCCTTCCTCTCTCTGCACAGCTCTGTGGCGCTCCCATTTAAAAAGTGAGAAATTATAATTATCAGAATTATGCTTTTAATGATGCGTTAATTAGACTCCTACAGTGAGATTAGCAAGTGCTTATGAATTATTAACTGTGAAGTCTTTCCAGAATTTTAACAGGCAGGACAACTAAGTTTGCTTTTCTTGGTGATTAGCTTGCTTCAAAATAACACAACAGACTGTGGTGCATATGCTTATGATTACAACTTTAAATGCATTTATTTAACTCTATCACACTGGCGCTTTTGTGCCAAGGTTCTACGCAAAGCAGCCTATTGGGCAAAGAGCCTCATAGAGTTATTTTTTTCTCATTAGCGAAAAACGTTTAATGAGTCATTCTTTTTTTAACCCCATAAATACTTTGAACTCCACTGTACTGTGTCTAAGTCGATGCCTGTTTGTTTTCTCTTTCTTGATGCAACAACATCAGAATGATGCTGCAGATTTAATTACTTTTTTGTAGTGAAATTCTTCTGCTCCAGTTTCCAGGGTCTGGTAGGTAACACTGCCTAAACCCGTGCATAATGTAGGCATTAAATAAACAAGCCCATCCCCAGTTGAGGTCTCATGAGCCAAACTTAACAGAGCATAGTAAAAAGATTTGGGTAATCCCTGGCTGTAATAACTCAGTCAGCTGTTTTGAATTGGGAGAGGAGCTCTTGGTTTGGCCACAGCCGGCATGGCCGTCCTCTTTAGGCCTCGGTGTTCCGCTCAGCCTGCTGCAGTATAAACTTTTGGATGGAAATTGGCCTGCTAATTTGCAGGATGTGGGCTCCACCTCCTACTTAACATGCATGAGCGCAGATGAGGCCCAGGGGACTTTGCACAAGAGACAATTTAGGGGAAGGAAGAAGCCTGGTCCTTGCCCACAGTCAATTTTAAACAAATAGCCCCTAAATAGCCCATGTCCAAATGGTTAATTTAGACAGTGCTTACCACAAACCAATTGTTTCTGGTTTCAAATTTAAGGGGACAGGGTCCATGAATTAGCAATAACCACTGAACAAGCACCATTACATCATATCACATAATCACAGTCACTAGAGCTGGGGTGGGGGTCGTAGGATCTGTGCTTTCTTGTAGGATCTGTGTATCATGACAATGGCATAATCATCACCATATCTAATACTACTACTACTACTACTAGTAGTAGTAATAATAATAATAATAATAAATAAACCGAAACAGGCTGAATGTGTATTTTATGTCTATCGTTAACAGGGGGTAAGGGAAAACAACTCTAATAAGCCCACATAAATCCATCTATATCTTTTTTTTTCTTTTTTAGTATTGTCCAGTGAAATAAAAGATTCATTTCTCTTTTACAACAAATGCAAGCTTTATGTGATTTATTTAAAAAAAACACACAAAAAAAAATCAGGAAAGGGGTATAAATGAGACCCTTGTAACTTAGGCCAGAAATGTTGTCATTTTAAGTTGACAAGCTTAAATACAACACTTAACTCTTGTAAACTGGATTGATAGCAAATATTTAAATGGGAAAGCATTAATAACACATTCTTTTAAAACATTTCAGACATTTAAGATGTGATCATTTCCTCTGCCAGCAGACTAATTGACTTAATGCAGCATTTCTGTCAGTCTACTAATGGCATTCATTTTGTTATTGTGTTCACTGATTTGTTTATTTTAAGCAAAGCAGTGGATTGCCTGCAAATGGAAGTCTGGATCATGGAGCTGGTGAGTTCATGTAAGTTTAATAATAGTTCTATATACCTACAGTTCAAGCTATCCAGACTGCTATTAGACATCTGACTTTAGCTGCTAGCTCAGAGAAGCTATTTTTTGGAAATGGAAAGAAACATTTCCAAATCTGCTGCAACACCGTCATGAGGGTAATTCGTTCAATGTGCAACTTAACAGGAAGCCAGTAATACAGAGCAAGTAATGTGCTCAGATTTTCCTTTCCTGGTTAACTGTTGCATTCTGAACTAGTTAGAGCTGATTCAGAGAGGCAAGCTAGAAGTTATGAAAGCATGAAGTAATTTCTCAGCATCTTGTTGGATCAATATGCATGTATTTTGAACGTGTTTCTCAGCCTTTTTTGGGTTCTCAGTTTAATTTAGGAGGACTACCCCAAAGAGACCAAGAACAGCTTTACAGTTTCCTCTCAATATAACTTATCTCCACCAATAAGATAGTAGCATGATGATATAATGATCACTCCCATCAAAGATGCGCTGACTGGCTGCTGTTGACTGTAAGTGTTGAAAAGGTATATTCTGTGGTGCTGCCATGATTTATATGTTTCAACATGCCTTCCATCAGGTCTGGCTTACCGGTAGCCTGCTTGATTGCATGAATCACATCATCAGAGAGCTCCCATTAATGAAAGCCTGTAGTTTGTGGTGAGTATATCTCACTCAATAGCATGCAAACTGATTGAAAAGAGAAAAAACACAAGAGTGCTCAAGCTTATCAACTTTATTCTTCAAGCAATTTTAAACTTCTTGCATTGTATGTCATTTATATTGCATTTTAATTAGCTATTGCTTCCTTGATATCTTCTTCTGTAAGCTCCTCGATGGGGTGCCAGTATTGGTGTTAGAGGCCCAGAGGGGAGAAAACAACACAACACAGCCTTCACCACTGAGAGACCTTTCTCAAGCAAGAGACAATGAATACTCATTGGCGTTTAGTGTTTTTGCACAGGTTATGCAAATCAGTCCTCGTTGACTCACCGACTCGTTATAACATTAATTAACACAGCGCTACCTTGCTCAATATTTGGTTACAGAGCCACTGTCTGCGGATGTAAAAATTTACAGGATTCCAATTTTAATGAGACAGCAGAGCACAGGTGTGCTAATGAAGAAAGTGGCTCATTTGAATAAAACAGGCCTGTTTAGGGGGAAAATTAATTAACGACACTGGAATAAATGATGACACCTCTGTACAGGAAAGGCCTGAAATTATGCCATAATGTAAATTTCTCTTCCATTGCAGTTGTTACAAGCTTATGGATACCCCAATTTGAGTCTGTTATTTACGTTTGTTAATCTTCTAATCATTGCGCTATTAAAATATTACACAAATTTTGCCCCTCTTGGGAACAGTAACTGTAGCACTGAAATGGCACAATGCCTAAGTAGGTAGTGCCATTCTGCTTAGGCTAGCACACATCATTTATACTCACTAACACTGGATCATCTTCTTTGGTCGGATGAATTTAGCCTCTATTTGAGGCTAAATTGACTTCAGCCGCACCTCGACTCTGGAATTACCGTGTTTAAGCTTTATTTCCAGCAGACAGGAATTCACTAACAGCAGCTTATTAAAGAACACAATATAAAATTATACAGCAACAATCAAGCTGCGGATAAGAAAAAGGGGAAAACCCAGAATCTGTTCTGCTGAAAGTGGAATGCGCCCTTCACCTGAGGCCTTGTATTATACTGTTCACATGTGCTGCTTTAGAGCAGCAATTAAGGAGCGTTGTGAAACAAGTGTTATCTACTAAAACGTGTCTCATACCATAGCAGAGTTTAAACACTTTGAATATCCACTGCTTCTTATCTTCAAAAATGCTTTTCATATCAAGCGTCATGTCCTTTCCGTCTGGAATGGACCACACATTCACAAGTTCTTCTCACTATTCAGAAGATTACTAGACTGGATCGTCATGCTAAAGCTCTTGCCTAGAGCCAAAAGGCACGGTAGCATCCTGTGTGGTGTGTCTTTGACACAGATTGATGGAGAACCGCCCTTTTTCGCACTGAGACAGTCCAGCAGTCAGTCATCCTCGGGCAAATTAGTGCTTTTTTTTCTCTGAAACAGCTGGGTATAACATCAAATTGAAAGTTTAATTTGACTCTTTGTCAAGCTCTTAAGTGCACCACGCACCACAGTTGGCTGTTACTGCCATTAACTACATGGTATATCTTCAACTTTGGGCATCATTCAAGCATTGCAATGTAAACAAAGACCTTCTGAGTATTTTGATGTAAATGTGCCATTTTATTTGCCAAGTCAGAATTGTTTATATTGGTGGTGATAGGAATCAGATGTCTGAAGTTTATTATGCCTCTAAAAGCTGTATTACATAAAATGGATATGAATATGCTCTCTGATATATCTCTGATAGTTTATGATACTATTGTTGGCCTAAAATGAAATCCACATTAAATATTTCCCAAATTGTGAAACATGAGCTTCTCTCTGGATGTGGTAAAACTTCGCCGCCGTCATAACTAAACTAGTAGAAAGGCAATAAAGTCAATCACGAAAGTATGATCTGGGTTCATAGAAAATACAAACCACTACAAGCTCACTCTCCCTGCTGTAATTGTACTGCCGTCTGGATGTGAGTGTACTGGAGAGAATTTTTTTATTGCAGACACACCCTAGTACACAGATTGCAAGTCTTATTTGTGATGCGGGATCATTTTAAAGAAGTTTATTTTATTTTTATTGTAATTGCTCTTGTATGGAAAACCAGCAACCAATTTGTGGAAGCTAATGGGGATCCAAATAAAGAATAATGAAGAACAGAAATACAGTAACTCAAACTGAAGAGGGCCTTTTTAATTTTATCAGCACTACATAAGCTTTTTAAAAAGTGGGTACTATAAGAGTTCTTAAATAAAAACAATGGTTCTATAGAAAGCAGAAATTCTCAAAGAACCCTATGCAAGATTGAAGGGTTCTTTGCATCATGAAAGGTTCTTCAGACTGCAGATTGAGAATTGCTGTAGATTGCTGTAGCTATGTAGAACCCTATCTAAAGGGTTCTATATTGCACCAAAAGGGTTGTGCTACTGTGACAATATCAAGTCAGTAACAATAACAGAACCCTTTTTGGTGCTGTATAGAATCCTTTTCAAAAGGTTTTTCCAAAAGGTTCTATAGAGAACCAGCTACAGCATATTCTCCTTCAATCTGGAGAACCCTTCCACCCTGCAAAGAACCCTTTAATTATGCAAAGGGTTCTTTAAATGTGGTTCCATATGAACCATTTTTTCCCTAAAAAACCCTTGAAGTACCATCTTTTTTAAAAGTGTAAAACTCGTGTAGGTTCATTGGTCTACACTCTTAAAACAATGGTTCTTCAAGCATTCATTAGTAAAGTCAATGGTTTTATATAGAACCATTAGAGACAATTGCATGCTTAAAGAGTTCTTTGTATGATGAAAGAGTTCTTCAGATTGAGGCAGAACGTGTTGTATATGGTTCTATACAGAACCTTTTTGAAAAGATGTTCTATCTAGCACCAAAAAGAGACAGTGTTGAGCTTATAATAATAAAAGAATGTTTTTTGGTGCTATATAGAACCCTTTTAATAAAATGGCTATATTCACATATTGGTGATCCCTGGTTTCTATCACTGCCACTATAATGAAAATTAGGTATGTTCTCACATCAAACCAGAATGACTTCATATCTCACTGACTGAACTATGCAGAATGGAATTCCACTCATTAGCATTCATTTGAACCATATAGCCTAATGGCTCAGGCCTTTAGCCCAGGACCAAACTAGGCCCCTTTAAATAGTAATGCTCTGGAACACACACAGCGGATGTGTGATCGCATCAGAGAAAAGCTGCTGTCGAGTGTTGATTTGTCTGGCAACTGCCAATGGCGACGCGCGTCAGTTTTGCAGGCGAGCCTGGAGGAGAAGCGTTGGCAGGGAAAAGAAAGCCTCTCATCAGTGTTTATTCATCATCACCGCGATATGATACTGTAATAGCTGTGGTATTTTTACACTCTCCGAACAGGCACGGAGTGGCTTTGGCTACAAGAGGAATTGACTTAATTAGTCACAGGTCTGATTAAAAGCCATGCAGAAGTGTTTCTGGTATAAACAGAAAGGCACAATTATCACTCGATCACTCTGTCAGACTTAGTCATATCTGATGGAGGTCTGCTTTATTTCTCTCTTATTACAGTCCTATCACTGAAAAAATCAGTACATCAAATTTACATGACATAAATGTATATTTCCACAGACATTAAATATATTAACACAATTCTTTGTCTGCTTACTTTTAGCAGCATTTGCATTGATATATACAATATTGCACAAAAAAGGTCAGAGACCACCATTTGTGTTTTTCATAACCAGTCAAATCAGTCAATATGTAGATATAGATAGCATGTAGATACATCGGTCAAGATGTAGATATTTTCTACAATATATAGAAATAAAGTTATTTGTTTTTCAGGGAGATTTCCAAATAGATAAGATAGAAGATAATACACTTGCATAAGGAGTTAGGAGTCAAAGCAAAGTTTCTTAATCTGACTATTAAAAGATACAGAGAAAATGGACTCAACAGCTGAAGAGGACCTGTAGACCACCAAAACCGTCACCTTCAGATAAACAGCACCTAAAGCTTTTATCTTTGAGAGAGCCTTCCACTATGAGAAGACAACTCAGTGCTCTGGGTCTGAAAGGGTATGTAGCTGTCAAGAAACAGTTGAGAAAAAAGAAATCGGCAAAAAAAGAGCACTTCCTAATTAAAGAAGTTGCTGGTGTCAATGGACTGACCACCTCAGAGTCCAGATCTCAACATCATTGTATGTATGGAGAAGATGAAAATTCAACCAACTTCATCTATGAAAAAGAATACTGGCTGCAATAAAGGCAAAGGACACAAAAACAGAAGATGTTTATATTATGTTTAGTTGAGACTTCTGTGTAAAGGCTTTACTTTACTTTATTGTTTTCAAATTTTCACCTTTTTTTTCCTGCCACTGAGAAAATGAGTGATCATTTTTACTGGAAATGAAAAAATGAAGGATGGTCTCTAACTTTTGCACATCAAAATATATGGATTGTTTTGTATTTGTATTGTAGGGTATTCTGAATTTAATGCATCTGCATGAAAAAAATAGGAAAAAACAGAGCAGAGCTACAGCTACACACACGCACACACGCACGCACACAAAGGTTCTTCAGGAACACTTCATTCAAGAGGAAGAGGGTGTGGAAAGCAATGAGCAATGAAAGCCACTCATGTCAGTTATCGGTGATATAAGTTACCACTCATATCAGTCTTACAACATCTGACATTTTAAATGTTGACAAATAGTTTTAGACAGCAAAGTAAAGTGCCTTTATTGCCATAATTTGATTAGCAAACTTCTTTGTGTTTTTCTTTGTTGGGGCAGCAGATACATGTTGGTGTTAACCTGTATGCAAGCACCATGAAAAGGCAGATGTTTTTTCAGGTAAGTGTCATGACGCAGTTGCAAATGACCATTCACTTTGAAATCTCCCTCCATGCCGTATTTTTAGCCACCATACGCTGCTAATTGGTTGTCTTACAGCGGCGTTTATAATCACAGTGTCTGTGTGT
The DNA here is from genome assembly GCF_015220715.1 of Pygocentrus nattereri. Taxonomy (NCBI): domain Eukaryota; kingdom Metazoa; phylum Chordata; class Actinopteri; order Characiformes; family Serrasalmidae; genus Pygocentrus; species Pygocentrus nattereri. The sequence continues at coordinate 14,046,429 of NC_051218.1, forward strand.
TTTACAAACACATCTTCGACTATCGGGAAGCAGATCACGATATTTGAATATTTGTACGCTAAACACAAAAGCGCTCACTGATTATTATGAGTACACAAGTGGTTTTAGCCAGCATCTGATGAGTGACAAGTGATGAGTGCAACAAATGAGAAGCTACTTTGAAGAGGCTGGAATCAAGGAATGTGCTTTTCTTTTCTTTTCTTTTGTTGGGTTTTTTTTTTTTTTTTGGATCTCACAGACATTTCTCTAATTGGTAACTTTCATAGCGCATTAATTAGAACCTCTATGCTGATTCACCAAAACCAATCAATTACACTTCTAGACTTGACTGGCAGCACCCTATAATTGGGCGGCTGCTTTCCTTTTCTCAAGTAGCCCACAGCCAATCCGTACAGACCAAACAGGTGGCAGCAGAGGAAACAAGCTCTTCCAGTCCATAAAACTGGCTAACTAGCTCCTGAAACTTGCCAGGCTGTAATTATCATATCATTTGTGTTGTAAATCACACTGCCTCTTGTCATGGTATCATCAGACGTACGGCAATTTCATGCTGCAAATCCACATAGACAATTCTTCAGAAAAGAAAAAGAAAAAGGAGAGGGAGAGAGAGAGAGAGAGAGAGAGAGAGAGAGAGAGAGAGAGAGAGAGACAGAGTATTTTGTGAGGTCCTCATGCATAAAAAAAAAGGTCCTAATACATGTTGGGATCAGTCACTTTATGCATTTTTCATTATACCTTAACATCGATTACAGCCACACTGTTGTGAATAACATCCATTAAAAAAATGCTATTAAATTTTATACGATAAGATTAAAGCAGCCCGTAAATCAGTGCTGTATGTGAGTTACAAAGAAGCATGCCTTGTCTATGAATGTTACACAAGCAGGTGAAATATAACTAGTCTGGACTTTCCCTTCCTCAAGCCCTGACACCCCCCAATTCCTGTGCACCCACCCACAGCCCTGAGACAGAGAGAGCCACATTCTCCCCTCAGCTATTGCATTCATGTCAGCAACAGCATGCTCAGCTTTTATGATGGAAACTGTCAGTCATAGCCAGACTGGCCTATTTCCAGCTAAAATGCAGCACTTTTTGAAAGAATATTTGATTATTTTTTCTCCATTTATAGTATCAGAAAATAGTCACGTTTTATATGCAAGACAGGTATTTGACTTATGCTCATCATGCATCAGCTAACATGTTACGGCAATTAACTCACATGTACCTGATAAATTATAAATACCAGTGTTCTATTGACTTTTTGTGGGCGCGGGTTACAGGAGTTCATAAAGGATCTGCTGGTAGCGTCTTGTTGCCCCATGACTGGAACAATTATTCGGGTAATTATATCAATTACTCTGTCTCATTAAAACATTTCTTTTCCAGTAAGTATATTTATGGCCTTCCATCGGGATATGCTGGGGTTTTTTTTGAAGTTTTTTACAGAATCAGTTGAGTGCAGTCAACCCAAACATGAAAACTTTCTTGTGTAGCTTGGTTCTTTCTTCTTTGTGGTGCTTATGTATGTAGTCAAAACAGATGTTGTCATTCATTTTTCAGCATCAGCAAAAAAGCAGAAGAAAATGACACAGAACCCTCAGCAGCCACTATAGTGTCAACATTTTCCGTATTTAATGTGCCCGTCCTTTATCTTTATTAAAGATTACAACAGAAACCTGCTGGGAAACCTCCAAAATTCAGTCATAGAAGCTGGTTGCATTTTCTGTTTCTTAACATCTAATAAATCTCATTCAGTGCTGTTCACTGTTCTGAGCTGCTTCTTTGTTTGATTTGCAAATTTTACAGTGGAAGGATGGACAGAAACGTCTGGATTTTCTTCAAATCTGAAGCAAGAGTGGAGCTTGATTTTCTCCTCTCTCTCAAGGATAAAAGCCTCAAGTATTGTTTATCTGATGGGGACAGTTTTGGTGGGCTACCTGGTCTTGCACATTTGTTAGGAGTTCGATTTTCTCTGCGTTTTTTAGTATTTTTTGAGCTCCACTTTTGGAGACTTCTATTTTTTCCACTGATTTTCCTTTGACCTTTCCCTTCCCTATGCAAGTGGATTAAGTCATATTTAATATCCTCAGAAAGATCTACTGAAAAAAATGAGTATGTTGTGTCTAATGGTGCTCTCTGAGCTTTGCGCAGTACTGGAAATACACACCTCAACATTTTTTTTTTTAATTGGAATAAATGCAGACAAATATTTATGCAGTAGTTGATATGTTTGGTTCTAGACTTCTCCATGATGCCTCTAGCCTTCACATGTTTTTTGTTAATTACATCACCAGCACACCTGATTTGACTGGATGATGCACAGGTTATCCAAAGCAGGTATTGAATTAGGCTACAATTAATGCCTGGAGGTTTGAAAATGGTTACATGAACACATTTATGTACATAACATTGTTATTTATTGTATTGATTTTATTTGCATTTATTCCAATATTTTGTTTTCTGTGGAAATAAATGCTTACTGCCCAGAAAATAGCTTTTCAAATCTAATTTTCTCAGGAGCCTAAAACTTTTATACAGTACTACATGTATACCTTAAAAACAAAAAAACCACACCGCACTGTATAAACCCTTGAAGTAAAGTCATTGAAAATATTGACTGACTCTATTGAAATAAATGAAGTTAATGTTTTTGACTCTGCTGTACTGTTTCATGTTTTCATACTTTGGTACGCTTGATAGGAACATAGATTTTATGTTATGCATGACATAAAAATTAACACATTCATGACTGATGTTTTAATGTGCATACCACACAATAAAAACCTGACAGTGGCATATATTGTTTGCCAGTTAAAGTGAGAGGATGAATCCATCCTCCAGCAGCAGATCAAATTAGTGTGATTTAACGGAACTACTTCACTTATCGTAGCCGGGGAAAGAAGACAGGCTGCTCTGTACACCTCCAAGATTTCCTACCATCTGTTCCTTTGTTTACACCTCGACGTTTCCATGGCGACCAAAGGAGGCAGGTAGGAGTGGGAAATTGTTGGCCTACAGTGCTATGGCAAAATGACTGAAACACTGATTTATAATTAATAACTTACTGCAAAATGATTACTCTGGAATAAATTACTATGTAGGCACTGAAAACAGAGACTCTTATCAGGTGAGTGTTCCAGTGTCTGTTATTGCAACAACTGTGAAACTATTTCATTCAGGAATTGTTGTATCCAAAAAGAAGTGTCTCTTTTATCCACATGCCATTTATACATTTATTTATACATTATACATCCCTTTTTTTATGCCATTACCAGGAATTAGCCTTAGATAACATGTTCTTTGCTCACAGATGAGCACCGACTTCATGCAACAGATCGGAAGTGCTATATTAACTCCAATTATGGAGAATATGAATAATTTGTTCTTTCATTTTCCTTCACAGTTTATATGCATATCTGAGGATAATGAGGCTCTCTATTGTGTAAAGGTGATGAAAAAGATGCCGATCTCACACATCTCCATTGCTCCGGGCATGACGAATTATCAGGTGTAAATCACAATGCATAAAGGTGACATGGATTAATCTTTCAGCTGGTTAAATTTGAAGCCTTGAGCCTTTTAACTCCTTAGAGCTGGATCTCATCTGTTTCGAACCTAACAAACACGCCCTGACGTGGAAAAAGATGGACTGGAGGTGAGAATCACAACAGCAAATGAAAAATAATTACTAGGAGAGCTTTAATGAGGACAGCACTAATGACTAGGTGGGGGAATCGCTGTGGTGTCAATATGGATGAATGGTTAGAAGGAAATATGGAGAAAATAAATAAAGGAACATATCCTCATCAGTGAATGGTCAATAGTTTCAAATATAAACTTGAGGGTTTGTTTTGTGAGAATGTACCTCTAGCTTTCATAATGAAGGGCTGCATTTGAACCCATTTAGAAACGAATAAGCTTCTCTTTCAAATGAACGTGAAAGGTTCTCAGAAAATTCACTGGTCTGCATCAGAATTTGAGAATTAATGAAGCAAATAATCAACAGTAGTCATTCTAATGCTGATGCATTGTGATAAAGTTTATAAATCATATACATTCCCAAGTTTGCTCAATGATTTTATTATCTAATGATCTGCAGGAAACAAGAAACAAATAACAAAGAATTTCAAGACAACAGATAAAAAAATGAAGTGTTGGCTACAGTGCAATCTTTTCATCCTCTCCTCTTCATTCAAATTCCCCCCAAAAAAACCTGGTATGAAGTGCTACAAACTGTTTCTGGACCTTAAAGGTTATACTACAAATGCTTTCCCTTTGAGTGTGAAGTGTGTGGGTCTTTTCGGCATTAGTTCTGGAGTCTGCATTGGCCTTTCATTTTTTCCCCCCTTTTTTCAAATTTAGTTAATTTAAATTCAACTCAATGAAAGGCAAAAATATCCCAAAATCATTTCACACATTAAGACATTTAACAACAGGTTTCATTTTTCGAACTTGGCACTCAAATGCATAGAAAGGTTTGCTCATTCTCAACAGATAAAACATTTTAAATGTGGCCTCAATAATGTACTATGAAACTGACCAAAATTCCATGATTTTCTCTTTTTCTGTCTTTTTTCTGAGATCTGGCTGAATCCTGAATGCTGCCGGATATTTATTCAATCCTGCCATTGACTGTACTGAGTATAAATCAATGAAACAATCCAAAACACAAAAAATCCACAAAGTACAGATATTTCAACTTCAGCTGTAGTGAATTGGACTGTGCGGCTGAACGGTGTGACAAATTCAATGGTACAAAACAAACAACCTATCCATTAATGTGTTTTCTTAACCAGAGTGAATGTAATACATTTTGAGAGAAATGTTCAGGTAGATGGCAGAGGAACGAGTGGACACTGAAAAAGACGGTCCTCGGAACTCTGTGATAGGAGTCCCACATTGTAGAGGTCTATGTGTATTGCATACAGAAGTCTTGGCAAGTCTTTCTGGAGCAGATAAGCCTGAGTCGTCCTTGCCGTGCACAACTGCACGTCATTTTCAGACGACTGCACAGATTCTATTCTTTAGTTTTCACAGCCGTTCATGGCCTAGAACAAGAATCAACTTGAACTTCGAATAACTCGAATGTCATTTCTTTTGTTTTTTTCTTTATTATTGTTGTTGTTTATTTAGTTTTCTCTGTGTTTGTTTCTTTATCTGCCATGGCAGAGTTCCCGCATCTGTGCATGGTATCGTGTAGAGTTATTGCTCAAGTTGCTGTCGGCATGTAACGTCAGTCCTCAGAGATGACGTCTATGTCCTCTGAGCTGCCTTGCTGAGTGGCTGCTCTCCAGCGGTTCACATGCTGGCTTCCTTTTCTCTTCTGCTGCGACTCAGGTGACTCTTCTTCCAGCTTCTGCCGCTTATGCTTGGTCCTCCGGTTCTGGAACCATACCTTTACCTTCAAGAGAGGAAGAGAAAGAAAAAAGACTTTAAAACCAAGCCATCAATAAACGAAAGAAAACAACTATAATAGCTGTTTAAATAATCAAGGTAAGCCAGCATGTAATTCTATGTCATGTAATTACCGAATAATAAGCCTTAGGTTGTAATGAGAATTTAAGGGGTTAAAGACATTCTCTAAAATTCACAAAAGACATGTCCCTAAAAATGTATGTTTTTTGTAGGCTTTATTTTTTGTTCTAAATAAGCTCAGATATCTGTGAATCACAGATAATCAAGAAAAATTATCTAAAATAAAGCATCTAAAGGGCCCATATGCTATACTTTTATCTTATATTTTATCTTGCATTTTACACTTTCCACCAACAAAAAAAACCAAAACAAAACAAAAAACAATTATAATACATATTTACAATTATCAATTTAAAGCCTAGAATTAAACAGGCTGTTTTTGTTACTGCACCTTTAAGGCTGATATATATAAGAGTTCTGTTCTGACTGGCTACCCTGAATTGTGCCTTGTTCAAAAAGCAGTCCAAGACTAAAACACACTTTATAACTTTAGCAATGGTTAACGAGGCTACACTGCTGAATAGGTGGACATATTTAAAAGCATTGATTTTTGTTACATCACAAAACAATTAACTTAAAAGAGGCTTATTTCAGCTTTCAATATTCATATAAGGACTGTATGGACTGGGGAGTGAGCAATGTTTTTTGAAACTTTACTGATGTTTACGTAGTACATCAAACTCTTTTTTTAAGTAAGAAACAGTTCTGAGCCCTTTATTAGAACATACTAATACCATGAGTTTGAACTATGCTCCATTCACATTTATCAAATCAAATGGACTGCTTTAGGAAAATATTCATAGAGGCTATTACACTAAAGTAGCTCTAAAACTAAGATGACTCAACTGAATGCTAAACAGCAACCATAGCACATGCGTCAACAAGCATGTGTGTCTTTTACTGATTGTGAAATCCAGCTATAAATGCATGTTGAATACATGTCTTGGCATTTTTCTGGCCCGTCCCAAGGTGGTGAAGGACGACTGACTTCCTTCCTGTGATGAAACTGTGTAGACCTAGAGCGAGCGCAGGGATGAGAAAGTGTGTGTTCACATCCCGCTGGCTCAGCACGCTGGAATGTGGCAGTTTTTATGCTGTGAGTATGTAGCCCTGCTCTCTCACCTGGGTCTCAGTCAGACACAGGCCATTGGCCAGCTGCTTGCGCTCGGCGCCCACCACGTAGTGGTTCTTCTCGAAGGCGCGCTCCAGCCGCAGCAGCTGAGACGGAGAGAAGGCTGTGCGTATGCGCTTGGGCTTGCGGGAGAATGGCCCGTGCAGCAGCAGGTTTTCCGGGCTGCTGTCCTCACCTGTGGGAGAGCAGAGATACATGAGATAAGAGGAGGCGCAAATGTGTCAAATGTGCTCATCTTGCATGTATAAACTCTTTAAATAGCCAGGGCCCACCGGCAGACCCAAAGAAGTTTTATTACACACTTCTATAATCTAAGAATAGCTCAGCCAGTTTGCACTGGTCGCCAGTCCATCACAGGGTAATTTCACAATATTTATTCAATAATTCAAAGTATTTATTTCAAATAATAATTGAAATTATTTACTAAATAATGAAAGCTGGGAGGATCTAGTCGTTCATTATTTACAGCTTCAGCTTAAGATTTATTAACTTTGGATTGTTTTGCATGTAATGACTGAACAATACACCATAGGATGTAATAATCATGGAAATTTAAGTTGGTTAATAACTGTATTATAAGTTAATAATACTTTATGTAATCGACAATATCAAATTACTTCTTGACTTTTTTCAATATTAAAGCTCTTATTTCCTGTAATAAAGCTTATAAAAATCTGTAAAACTAAGATATCTCTGTATGACAATGCAGAATTGTAATAAAACTATTATTATCATGTTATAGTACATTTTATCTGTGTAGCATGAAAGCAGAGTTGCAAAGGTTTTATGGTGGCATTTGCATAATTCCAGCTTGGTACCACAGTAAGTACTAGATGCATTCATCCGGGTGAAGTTCTACTTCACTTCCATGCTCAAGTGATTCAAGTGATGACTGAAAGCAATGTCATTCGCCTTTATTTTTCACCATGCATCATAACCCTGATTTTCATACAAATGCAAGGCCTTTGAACAGTAATGCCTCGATGTGGAATCCTGTGTAAATATCTTAGGCCAAGAAGATGCAAAAACAATTGTGATAAATATATTGAGATAGGCAGTTAAACAAATGTGAAACCCCAGCATTTTGTCTGATTTCATTCAACGTATGTCAGTAGTAAAATGCAGTCATTATCACATCCACAGGGCGCGTGACCTTCGTTCCACCGCAGGCAGCATCTGGTAGGCTGCATCCATGTGCCGTTCAGCAAAAAACACACAGAAGAGGCAAAGCATTTTTCATAAACAAATGGATCTGTAATTCAGAGATGGGATGTGCTGCTCTTGAAAAGATTATTCAGCAAGAACATGACCGCAGTCACGCGCAAACAAAGTTTGTCCCACTTAGGCGGTTAAGGCCTGGACTGGCCATGGAGGTTGGAGGCCAAGATCTATTGTTAAGAGGAAACAGAATATATGAGAGAGCAGGTGTGCAGCAACGAATATCTATCATTAACATACACGCCATCTGACTGCATGTTTTTCAAGAGGACTCCAACCATACCACTGAAAAATTCAATAATACATATACATTTACATTATACAATTTATATATGTATACATATACATTTAATGCATATGCAAAACTTCACCTATTCACTTTCAAAGTTACCATTTACTCATTACACTCATTTGTTCATTTCTGGGAAAGAGTGATAATTTTGAAAAACATAATTCTAGTACAACCCCAGATTCACTCAAGTCTGAAAGCCAGTATTGAATGAGCTCAAAGTAAGTTGAATCTAACTGAATAGGTCATTCCACTGTGTGCATGGCCAGCGTACAGCAGCTCAGTTTAAAGAAGTCTCTTGACCTTTAATCATCAAAGGAAGTCCAAAGATGTACCAATTCTCCACACAAAAGATCACTAATGGCATCAGCAGTGGATGCAAAGAGGATTAACATGAGGCTGTTCAGACCAGGATTTATTTTAAGTCGCAGAAGCCGACCCTTTTTGTGAAGACAATAGAATCGAATGGAGTCTTTTCAGGCACGCATTAAAGCCATCAGAGAGCAACATCTTCATTTCAAAGAGTTTTAAAACTGGCACCTTGGTCACTTCCCTCAACTAACCTCATGCTACATTCTCGGCCCTTGTCGAAAACAGGTTTAAGGGCTGGTTTAAGGATGAACAGTTTTACTAGATCATATAAGGAGTGCCCTTGTAAATGCCTCATAGCAGCTTCTAGAATGCCTGCAAAAACAAACTCTTGCAGTCAGAACTCCTAATGAGGTATGCACTTTACCCACATTTACCGAAGGGGTGCATATTTTCTGTCATAGGACTGTCATTGACGGCTGTTTTCAGCTGGCGTGCTGAAAATCCTTTGAACATCAGAGGCCAAAACAATAGAGGCAGCTCCGAGCTAAAATACAAGTAGCCAAGGCCTGGAAGAGAGGAAGAATGTAAACAGAGGTCTGAAAGTGTTGAAAAGTCATCCTTAAACCTTCCTCAAGGTGCACTGAACACCAAAGAGATGTGACTTATATGTCAAGGTATGAAGCAGAAATAAATGCAAGCTACCGAATTCATAGACTGTCCCCAAACGCAGCTATTAGTTACAAATTGGCTATGGTTGTCCTGTGCAGTACTCTGACTGGCATCGTCATCATGTGTGGCATCACCTCGAGGTCTCCCTTGAGGGTGCTGATGGAACATACTAGCGAGCAGCGACGGAGACTCAGGCCTCCTGAAGAGCCGGCAGCCCCTCCGGGGTTTGGGCTCAAACACTCACTGGCCTATCCATGGAGAGGATGCCCCCGCCATGAGGAAAAGCGAACCAGATGGCATGCAGATCAGCTTTACTAGCATTCCCTTGGCACAAACAAGCTTGGTCTTGTCAGTACTGCTCTCATTAAAAGCTGGGAGAAGGGTGGCATACAGTGGGAAATAAAGAGACACTGGATCATTTGGTCTCCAACCACAGAACGAAAGCTGCCAATTTGGCCGACCCAAATATCTGAACATGATTTTTGATTTCTTAAATTTAAATAAGTCCACGTAACAATGACTAATCTTAAATAGAAAATGTATGTAAAAATGTAGTAAATGTACAAACAATATATATATAATATATGTATAATATATATTTTATATATATATATATATATATATATATATATATATAATTTTCCAAATGTTTTTAGAAAAAGTGTACTTACCATAATTAAATGTTGTAAAGGTTTAAAGCCTTTAATTATTTATTCAGCATAAGGAATTTTGTTTTGAATTAAAAAACATATCTAGAAGAAGAATTGCACAGATTTTTAAATATCTGCATCATTTAATCGTTCAAATGTAAAGAAATTCATTCAGAGTGGTCTGACATGATTAATTGTAAAGAAACTCACAAACTATGATGTCTTCATAGTTGTGGTGATAGGAACCAGGCATCAAAATGTCTACAATGAAAATATTGCCATTTTACTTACTATCCAAATTGACTACAAGTATCCTTTTAGCTTTGATATGCAGTGCTGACAATGGTAAAATAGAGCTATGACAAAACATGTTTTTTTGGATACTATTATGCCTTAGAAGTCACCTTCCACTATGAATACATTGTAAAAATACATTTTAGGCTAAAATCTATCATACATGTCTCAGACATCCGGCTGCATATTTGTAACCATTTTATGTAATAACTTTCTGGATGGGAGCTTTTAGAGGCATTAAACTCTTCAGACGTCCGGTTCCTATCACCACTGCTCGGAACAATTTTGACTCTGCAAATTTCTCTAGAACAAAGCAATGCACCCCAAAGACTCTTAACAACTTTGTTTACATCTACATATATAAATTCTGCAGAAATGTAAAAATAAAAATTATACCCTTTAATCCTCAGCTATACAGGCAATGTATTTCAGTCGAGTGATGCTACTGCAAACTGGACAAATGCTGATTGTGGCTGTGCTGGGATCTTAAGGCGAAATGACACCACAAGAAGTCTCAGTCTCAGAATTGAGAGTTGCTATAATAACAGAGCTGCAATTAGAGAGCACTGTCTGACCTCTCTGCTACCGATAAAAGTGCAACAATCTGCTAAACGCGGCCATAACACAAAATCCCGCACTTGCACTACAGCAAGACAGTCTGGGATCCTGTTTACATCGTCCTGCATGACAGATCTGAACACAGACACATCCTTTTGCTTGTTCAGGAAGAGTTAAAAACCTGTATGCACATTAGCGCAGACAAAAAAAGTGACACTTTGATAGGTAATCCTTTCCCACTCAGTCCCCTTGGCTGTATTTAGTCTTGTCCAAACAGTGGTTTTCTAGGTTATTGGACACCATCAGTGAGTGGATCAGGTCTGTCCGTAAACAAAGGGACTCTATCTGAGCCCCCCGGATCTGAGTAAGAGCGACAACAACCTCTGACTTCCACCAATTACCTGAGTTAGATGCCCCTGAGGGCAGTGGCTAAGCCCAGTGCGTCTGCCAGCACACCTGAGGTGGCTGAGCTTCCTTCCACCAAGTCAACAAGGACAGCCATGTTCACAGTTAGAGAGCCTGTTGCTTTAACAAACTGTCTGATAAACAAGACCACCCACAACTACTTAAGACTTTGGAGATGCTACAGCACAGAAAAATGTATATATGTTATTTCTAGACATATATATATCTCATATATATCATATGTATATATATATATATACAAATTGAAAGGTTATATTAATGTGTTTTGGAATAATATTTGCCTTTAAGGCTTAAACACATGCAAACAATTCAAACTGCTTGTATTCAGCTTGGTTACGAAACTCAACCAGTGAATTAAAATACATATATGTTTATATACATTTTATATCCATAGAATGGGAATCTTGAGAGTGGTCAAAATATATGAAGTTAATAAAGTCGCTGATTGGACTAATAATCATGTTTTAATTACTAAACAATTCTAATGATTGACACTATTATCCTTGAATAGATATTTTTCTGTCTATGGCTTTTTCAGAGTCATTTTTTTTGTAATCTAGATATTTTCTTTGCGTATTTAATTAACTCCATTTATTAATTAATTTATTATTTTATTTTATTTTTTTATAATTGTATTTTTATTGTATTGCTGCGCATATTGAATTTAATGCAAAAATAAAATTTTACCAAATATGGAAATCACACACACACACACACACACACACACACACACACACACACACATATATATATATATATATATATATATATATATATATATATATATATCCGCGTGCGTGAATTTATTGTGTGTTTTATTGTATGTTTCGGAAATGTAAATAATGTAAAAAATGTAAAATAAATCTAAATGCATTCAAAGACCTTCAAATATTCATGTGAAATTTGTGCCTATTATCTATATGTGTGTTTTTATCGTTTTAATAAAAGAAACCGAATTATTCTCATATTCTTTTTCTAAACACGTGCAGGTGAATGTGAACGCTGCTGAATCCTGATCAGATAAATACATATTTATGACTCTTTAGCAGAAAAAGGAATTCATGAAACAGTGACTTTTCACACAGATATTTAGCACTCTGCGATCCTTCACACTCACACACAGTGAACAGCCTCCTTCTTCGCGCGTGTGCGTCTCTGTGTGTGTGTGTGTGTGTGTATGTGTGTGTGTGTGTGTATGTGTGTGTGTGTGTATGCGTGTGTGTCTGCACGTGGTCGAAGCCCCACAAACTTTTACTGCTATTAATTCACGTGTTTTATACAAACGACGCCAAAGAAAAAAGCGCGTTTAAAAATAAGAATCAGGCAAAATGAATTGATAAGGCTGTTGGCGCGAACGGGCTAATGTGTTTCTCAGTCATAAAACACTGAAGGAGGACTGATTCAGAAACAGCGCTTGTTTTCACAGTACACACAGTGCGTGTCTGCAATATGGGTTCTGTTTCAGTCTAAAATAGAAAATAACAGACTGAATTAATTTTCACATTTTGCAGAAAAAAGGCAAAAGTGTTTATAGTACAGAGATGTCAGAGTTACATCATGAGGTCCTCCATATACCTGTTCACAATCATACAGTACCATATTTATTATACATAAGCCTGCTTACATAGAACATAAACAGGCCTACATAGTGGAGTATATACACTGTAAAAAGCGATGTGTTAAACAACAACACACTAGATACACTAAACAGACACAAACTTGTGTCACTCATTTTGACACTTAACACATCTGTCATATTATTTTCTGATTTAACCCAAAATGTGTCGCCTCTAACTGAATAGTCTGACATTATATATATATATATATATATATATATATATATATATATATATATATATATATATATATATAAACTCTTAAAATTATAAAATATATATTCAAAGAAAATATCGAACGGGGCAAACATCTGAGGAGTTTGCGCGATTTGCTGAGAGAAAATAAAAATTGTTTTATTCAAAGTGTGTGTTGTTTGGTTTGAATGAATCCTCTTGTTGCAAAACTGAGCGCACATGACTTGTTTGCTTGGAGGATGGAGGGAAGATTGGTGGTCAGTGCAGTTACTCACCCTGAAATCTGTGTCCCAGATAGCGGTTGCGTAGCACCCAGGGGTAAAAGCTGAAGCTGTCCCTCTGCTGCGGGCTGAAGAAGGGCTGAGAGGGCATGTGGAGGTGGCGCAGTGCCAACGCGGGGTTGGCCGGGTGCGCGCTGTGCTCGGCGAACACCAGCTCGGCTCCGCCGTACAGCGCGCGCCCGGAGCCCTGCGCGCAGCTGAACGGAGAGGCCACCGGCTCCGAGTAGCGCAGCGCCGTGGGCCGGATGGGCTCGTCTCCGGCAGCCGTGGGGCCCGAGTCTTTCCCAACGAGCGATTCGATAGTAAAGCACTTCTTGTGCTGAAACATGGCTGTCAGCCGAGTCTCACACACACACAGTTTCAAAAAACAAGCGAGTTCCCTCCCGGCAGCCCAGCCTGCATGTGCCAGGAAAAAAAATCCGCCTCTCTCTCTTCAAAAATCCACGCGGCGCTTCTTCAAAGTGACCGAACTCTGACGGCAATCCATAACGCGCCGCGCGCCGCTCTGCTTCTTCTCCAAGCGTCCGCTGTACACGAGCGCGTCTCGAGTCGCGTGAACCGAGCGCGCGAGCGCAGGTGCACTTGGTCTTCTCTGAGGGCAGAGGCAGGCTGGGATACAGACGGCCAATATCAGTGGGATGCTAACAGTAAGCAACTAGGATTAAACCGGGTCCAAACTCGGTTTAAGACAGTGAGACCGCCATCACAGCCAGCGGACTTAGCTCTTCTCAGACCTGCTCTCCACCTCTCCTTTCACTCTGAGTATCGGTCATCAATCAGTACTCTCAGCGCGAGCCTCCCTCTCTCTCTCCCTCTCTCCCTCTCTCTCTCTCTCTATCACTACCTGCGCTGACTGAGGTGTGGTGTCAGGCGCATGCGCAGATGCCGCGACGACGCTCCGGCTTCTCACAGCCATTTTGAATCACGTCTCAGCGGCAACACAACAAGTGCGCTCGTTTTCATCTGTTTCCTCTCTGCTCAAAATAAAAGTAGTTAACGCGAGTAAAAGCGCAGGAACGCAGGCGGAGAGTTGAGGGCTGAACTAACTCCGCGCAGCACAGCTCTTCTGGGGCTGCTTCTGACTGGAGGACAGAAACTGAATTCTCACAAATTCATCTGACCGGTCTAATAGGTGGTTAAAGAGTCGTACTCAGGGAAAAAGAAGCTCTTCGTTATTAGTTTTTCATCACAAGCAGTTGAAGCTGCAGAATTCATGTTGGGATCACATTCCACATCTTTTATTTCTGTTGCATAAAAAAGAGAAAATCGTAATAGAAACGATTTACAAAACAGCCCAGCAGTAGTTTGAGTTGAGTCATGGTTGTTCTCTGCTCGGCGGCCGTTCTGTTGTGAGACCGTCTCATCTCAGTTAAATAAATGATCATTAAAACGGACTCAGGGCGTTTATCAATTAACGTGAACGACAAATGTGAAGAAAACTGGATGCGACGCTGCTGCTCTTAAACGGGTCTTTGAGGGTTCTTTATTAGGTGGTGGTAGAACCCTGCCTCGAATGCTTAAGTAGTACTCTGCATTGTCAAATGGTTCGTGATATGGTTCTTAAAAAACATCAGAAAGGGTTCCACCAATATTATTATTATTATTATTATTAGTAGTAGTAGTAGTAGTAGTATTAATAATAATATAAAAACAAATGTCTCTGATATTAGTTCATGTTCTACGAATCTAGATTTAGTGATTATTTTAATGAATTTCGTTTTAACATGGCTGAATCTGATCTGCGAACCTCCTGTTCCTGAACACATTTTGGACCACCCCGGACCCCTAACAGCAGAGGTGGACAAAATATACCTCACAAAATACACTGTGCGTGAGTGGCAGGAGAAACCCTCCAGAAAAAAGTCCTCTATTCTTACTTTATCCTTTCAGAAATGTACGAAAGTATCAAAAGCCACACTGTGAGATATTACAGTTACTCTATTACTGTGACCAGTGATTTGTACTAAGGAGAGCTGTGAGGCTGCATAGCTCTGCATTAAGGTCTTCTTAATAGGACCTTTAATAGAAGACCTTTTACATCAACTATACTAGAAACTAGTTAATTTTTAAAAGCAGAAATGCAGACAAATGACTCTTACTATGAAAAAAAAACTTTCTAGAAAAAGAAAAAGATATTTCTCCTTTTTAAGTGCTAGAATATTGTACTTGGTTGGTTCCTACACTCTCAGAAAAAAAGGCACCAACAGTGACTGCGGTGGTCTTCAGTGCCTTAATTAAAGAACATAATTGGACTGCAATTATATTTTCTATTGGAAAATATATTTATTTTTATTTGATTTTTTTTTTCTTTTTTTAAACCTATGAAAAGGTACCTGCTCTCTTTTTCACCGGGAAGGTGAACGCGCAGCACCTTTAAAGCTCATTTAAAGCGCAGTTGTTGAACCTTAAAGGGGAACATTTGCACAGTTTATGCTCCATGAACTGAATACCTGCACAGCGCGCGTTTCCTCAGACCGGCGGTCCGAGTACAGTCAGCAGTCAGAGGTCAGGTGTGGGAGGGGTTTGTGAAGGTGTTCAGGGTGAGGGAGTCCGAGCTCCTCCTCTGCTCTCATTTCTCACCTACAGCCGTCAGAGCCTCTGAGGGAGATCGCGGGCTAATGGGGAAGATCAGAGTCTCGGAAACCCCGGACAGATGTCACTCCTTTCAGCGCGAACAATCGTGTCTTAGGAAGCACACAAAAGCCTCTCTCTTCAGGCCCTAGTAGCCCCTCTAAAGCCCCCCTCCTCGAGCCTAGGAGTCCCTCTAAAGCCCCCCTCCTCGGGCCACAGACCCCTCAGAGCCCCGACAGCAGCACTGGCTCCAGCCCTCTTGTCCCTGCTCTGCTCACTCCCTCCGCATATAATTAATAGCTTTCTCTGGCCAATTTTGGGCCCTTTGCCTCGGATTCAAATGGTCATTAACATCTATTAATTTTGCCTCTGGCAGTTGATTCCAGATTGGGCTCGGCTGAAAGGCCAGAGCAGTTGGAGTTTTTGTAAGCTCTCTGGGTGTGAAGGCGAGTTAAAATGTGATTATTGTTCCCCGCCTGGAACTAAGTGAAGTTAAGCCTTCTTTGATAAATGTGAAGCTGGGTTGGCTATTTTAGCGCTATAGTCGACCCAAGAGTGAATGAAGCTTCATTTATCCATTAAAACGGGAAAAAAGAGACGCATTTAAAACTCGCAGAAATAGAAGACTTGGATACATCAGCAAGACTCAATTACTCAATCAGAAACGGACCGGACCTTCAAATGAAACAATGAAAACAGTGTTTTGCGCTGAAATACAAAACCAACATCCTGTAATCGCACAGACCCCAATGCCGCTCGTAGCGTTTAATATGTTGTTTTTTTTTTACAATTTAATTTATACTCAATATCAAAATCCAGCGAGTACATTTCACCACAGATATTTGATTTCTTCTAATCCGCACAACAGAAATAAAACATTAATTAAAGGCCTCGTTTCGGAAACCGATTAGAATTACTGTAAGCTAAAAGCCAACGGAGTTAAAACTTTGTGAATATGCCAGATCAGCGCGGGACAAAAGAAGATGCGTGTTACTCTGCAGTCTTAACACGACAGCAGTTCTGCAATGGAGAAGAAAACAGAAACAGATTTGTAAAGTAATTATTAGTCTTCCTGGCATTTTGTTTGTTAATGATATTTCGCCTTGCTTTGAAAATCGCCCACAAAGTGAATAAATAAAACAACAGGCACAATAATACCAACACTAATAACAACAGTAAGACCACAACTAATCCGAGTAATACTAAGCGCATGTCAGAGGTGCGAGCTAATCTGATTTGAACGCGCTGTTTCATGCGCTGTCCCGTGGCTGGTGATTTTACAGAGTGTGGATCTGTCTAAAGACGCCCTGTGATGAGCTCTTAGCGTGTTTTGAGCTCTGAGCTGATTTGGAAAAGCGGCTTTTGGCTGAAAGTTTTCGCTCTCACGACTCGACTTGTCTCTGCCTTAATTACCAGCGCCATCTAGCGTTTCACCGGCAGAAGAGCTACAGGAGCCTCTGCTCCTTCTCCGGTCTGCTCAGTGTTAGGCCTGCGGTCATCACTATCGTATATATGATCTAAATAACACGACAAACCTCGAATAACAGAAATTAGATCTACTCTTTATTATATAATGAAGCCTAACTGGATTTATTAGCTAAACCTCCGCAACGGTTTATGACTATAAGCTACACGTCTTTTAAATAGACGAGCTAGTTACGTATTTCTTTAAAAATGACCCCCTACGGCAGAGACCTGCACTGAATAAAGAAGCAGTTCAACTAGAGTTGAATTATGAGAAGCTTATTCATCGAAACTGCATAAAATCGTTATTTAGCCGATACCTATTAGCTGGTTAGCATTTGGGTAATGTTCTGGCTTTAGCTACCTGTATTCCTGCGCCTGAAGGCGGGAAATGGAGAGTGCTGACGTATAGAAACACATCACTAACCACAACATTCAAACGACTGCGCAGCAGTTAAATAGTCCCCTGTTGATTTATAACGCTAGACTACACGCTCTCTGATCGTTATCAGGTTTTACTGTATGGGGGGAATAATAGAACACCTGTTAGAAAACATGTCACTGCACGAGTATATCATAGCTTCTAAAAGTAATTTGGCTGTCTCATTCTGTGCCCTGGAGATCACATTGTGCATCATACTTGACTTTAGAAGGAAGTAGTTCGCAATATTTTATTTATTTGTAATAAAACGTAAGGCTGTTCAGGTAACTAACCTTCCAGCCCTGCAGTCCTCTCATATCCATATTCGAGTAACATTGAGCTCATTATTCTGTAGTCTACTCACCTAAAAAAGACAGTACTACTACTACTGATAATAATAATAATAATAATAATAATAATAATAATAATAATAATAATAGCTAAACTATAGATTTTAAATGGTCTTTATTTGAAACATTTCATCAGACAGTCCATAAAGGCCTAAACCTCACTCTTGACCTCAGCTGAAACGCATCATTGAGGTCATTACATCATTAGAATGAACTCAAAGTGGCTCATATTTAAAAGCTTATTTGGCTGACATGCCTCAAAACAGATCTGGGCCACTTCTGACAAAGACTGTCAGTGCTGTCTTGAGTTATGTGACAAGCATTTAAGTTTTAAACAGAGATCAACAGGACTGTAGGGGCACATAGTTTAAGTGAAATTCAGAGCTCAGCCATATGTGACACTGTTCACTGCAAAAAAATTAATTTGTTTGTCATTTGAACAAAGAATAATGTTGGGTTAAATCGTTAACTTTAGTTAGTCTAACAGGATCTGGCATGGCTACACTACCACATATCCTAGTTTGCAGTTAAATTCAGATTTAGTTTCAAATGATTTGTGGCTGGTTAAAATGTGTTTATTGAACATTGAATGGTAAGTAAATTGAGCAATAAAACTTAGCTGATATTTAATGAACCTAAACTTTAAGTGAGTCACGTGACTAAATTAAAACAAATATTTACATACATATTAATATACAGTTTGGACATGTAGCCTTCAGGGAAGTCAGGCTCACATACAGAATCTGAGTGGTGCAATAGGCTAAGCATTTGCCCCACCATGAGGAGATCACGAGTTCACATCAGTGCCGCAGTCATCTGCACTGGTGATTTTGAGTGGTGGATCAGTTCTGGGAGTGCTGGTGGCTCAAACACGGCCCTCTAATAGCAGGGTTCTGGCTACAGGCTTGATTCTGGCAACCGTATCTGGCCCTCTCCTGCACCATAATTCCATGCGGAATGTGGGCCACAAGTAAATGCCGGAAGTGGCCCGGGTGTCAGATTTGCTATTTGGATTGTTAACCAACAGACAATAGAGATCACTAATAGGTGGACAGTTGTCCGAGTCCGGACCCAGACGCTGTCCTATGTGGACATGTATCTATTACCTATGGAGAACTACTTAATTTCAACGGGGTGGTCCTATTTTAACAGGCGTAACTTTTCTAGCCTTACTGATAGGACTTCAGTGGCCGGAGACTCAAAGACCAATTGCATGCGTTGTAAAAATGACAGTGATAATGACATGATACTACTCAGCCATCAGACCCGGGCATTACCATGAGCTGTTCACTGTTGTTCTGACCCGCACTCATCCATTTGTCATTTTTTTTCCATCCCTTGTTTCTCCCATAGACTCCTATTCATTTTTGCCACCCCACAAAATCTATTACTTCTTTGCCCGACTGCCACCAAACTACATATCCTCACTCAGGACAGGTCTTAAAACTCTAATACACAGCCATACTGACCCGCATTCCTCTATGTGTCGTTTTTTCATCCCTCATTTTTTCAGCCCAGTTCCATTTATTTTCAGCCAAACAGTAGACCTGTTTGTTCCTTTGCCCAATGGCCACCAAAATGCATATACTCACTCAAGGCAGATCCCCAAGCTCTAACCACACTGGCTCACACTCCTCTATCTGTTATTTTTTCATCCCTCGTTCCTCCCACTGAGTCCCATTCATTTTCACCGAAACAACAGTACTTTAACAGTAACTAACAGTAACTATAAACTGGACAACACTGCTGCATTTTACAGGAAAGGACAGAGCAGACTCTACCTGCTCAGGAGACTGAGGTCATTTGGAGTGCAGGGGCCACTCCTGAGGACCTTTTTTGACACAGTGGTGGCATCAGCCATTCTCTATGGAGCGGTCTGCTGGGGCGGCAGCATCTCCACTGCAGACAGGAAGAAACTAGACAAACTCATCAGGAGGGCTGTCTCGGTCCTAGGGACTCCTCTAGACCCAGTGCAGGCGGTGGGAGAAAGGAGGATGCTGAACAAGCTAGCATCCATGCTGGAGAACTACTCCCACCCCATGCATGAGACTCTGGCAGCACTGGGAAGTTCCTTCAGTGACCGGCTCCTTCACCCCAAGTGTGTGAAGGAGCGCTATCGCAGGTCCTTCCTTCCTGCTGCTGTGAGACTGTACAACCAGCACTGCTCCCAGTAGACCACACACACATACAATATACACACATACAGAATGCGAATATTCTTCATTGTGCAATATGCTAAGTGCAACACAGATTCCTATGCAACTCTTATTTTATTTTATTTTATTATTATCCTTATTTTCCTGTAAATAGTCTAGAGATTTAGCTTTAATTTTTATTATTTATAATGTTGATAAGGTTTATACTGTTTCCCATTTCTATTACTGAGTGCCTTACTCCTGTTACTCTGCTACTGCTGTAATACTGTGAATTTCCCTGCTGTGGGACTAATAAAGGATTATCTTATCTTATCTAATTAATTTTGCCCAATAGCTACAAAAATTCAAATTCTCATATAGGGCACATTCCCAAGCTCCAATCCACAGATGCACTGACCAGCACTCCTTTATGTGTAGTTTTTTTTCATCCCTCATTCCTTGCATAGTGTCCCATTCATTTTCAACAAAACCCCAGCCCTCTTATTTCCTTTGTCCAACAGATTACAAAACGCATGTATTAACTCAGGGCCGATCCCCAAGCTCTAATCCACAACATTGCTGACCCGCACTCCTCTTTTTGTCATTTTTTCATCCCTCTTTCCTCCCATAGAGTCATATTCAATTTCTAACCCAACAAAGCCTCAATCTGTCCTTTTCACGACAGCCACCAAAGTACATGTGCTTACTCAGGGCAAGACCCCATTGCTCTAATGCACAGCCATATTGACCCACACTCCTCTATTTGTTGTTTTTTCACCCCTCATTCCTCCTATAGAGACCCATTAATTTTCTCCCTCAACCAAGCCATAACATTTCCTTTGCCCAGGAGCACCCAAAAGTCCATACTAACCATCACTCCTCCATGTGTCGTTTTTTCATCCCTCATTCCTTGTATAGAGTCCAATACTTTTTTTGCCCAAACCTCAGCCCTGTTTGTCACTTTGACCAACAGGCACCAAAATGACTGTACTCACTCAGGGCAGATCCCTAAACTGTAATCCACAGCCACACTGACTGGCTCTCCTCTATCTGTTGTTTTTTCATCCCTTGTTCCTCCCATAGTGTCCCATTCTTTTTTTGCCAAAACCCCAGCCCTGTTTTTTCCTTTGATCGTCAGACACCAAAATGCATGTACTCACTCAGGGTAGGGCCCCAAGCTCCAATACACAGTCACACTGACCTGCACTCCTCTATGTGTCGTTTTTTCCAATTCATTTTTGCCAAAATTCTGTCGTTCTTCCTGTGATTGACAGACACCAAAACGCATGTACTTACTCCGGGCAGATCCCTAAACCATAATCCGCAGCCACACTGACCTGCACTCATCTGTGTGTCATTTTTTCATCTCTCATTCCTCCCATAGATTCCTATTCATTTTCAACAACACAGCTAAAATTTGGCAACTCTCAATGGACAACCACAAACACATCGCATATACCATTGTAATTGCCAGGAATTTAGTAATCAGGATTTTAGCAATGGCATGAGATACCATAGCAACTGCCTAGAAAATCTTTAGGTCACCTGGGAAATCATAATAACCGCTGCACAACCATTTCCTTCAGGAAATGCACTTTTCTAGTTTTACATGTCCTGCTCTGAAAATAGAACACTGACAATAAATATTGTTGAAATATAACTAAATTGTACTTTATTTGGTGTTTAGTTGTTAACAACTAGTAGTTGTTACATAAGATGTTAATATACCTACTACGTTTCTTAAGTAAAATGTATGTGGCACTGATGCAAGGTGATGAGGCAAGTTAGATGATGCAAGTTAGGCATTATGATGTTACGGGCCTTTGCCTAAGGAAATTTTCTCTGTACTGGGCAAAAGTCAGAGACCAGCCAATTTATTGCATTTCTGGTCAAAATGGCCATTCAGTACGATTATTATTTTTCAGCAGACAGTTTTGAGGAGATTAAATACAAGATCAGCCCTAGCGCAAATAAAGTGAACATCAAAGGATTCATCAAATTCATGGGGGGGAAAAGGTGAAATTTAAAAGATGTATATAAAATGTGACTACTAACAAGCTTGCAAGTCCTGGTAGACCATCCAAACTGTCCCCATCAGTTAAATATCACCTAGCTTTCATCTTTGAGAGAAAGGAGAAAATCAAGCTCCACTGTTACTTCAGATCTGAAAAAAATCCACAGGTATTTCTGTCCATCCTTCCACTGAGAGAAGACAGCTAAAACCTCAGCATGAAGCTGTCAAGAAGCAATTACTGAGAAAAGACAAAAAAAGTTTTTTAAAAAAATTTGAAAATTAAATATAGAGGTTGCTGGTGTCCTCAACATCAGAGAACATCAGAGGAAACAGAGAAGCACATTCAGTGGCTGTTACACCTGCGCCGTGGTAAAGAGCGCTGTGTTCTTACCCACTGCTATAAGGATATACAATGAGTCTCCTTACTGCTTCCTGCTGTCTGAATTGTGCTGAACCACATCACTATATCACCTCTCCTGT
Source organism: Pygocentrus nattereri (assembly GCF_015220715.1). NCBI lineage: Eukaryota > Metazoa > Chordata > Actinopteri > Characiformes > Serrasalmidae > Pygocentrus > Pygocentrus nattereri. Next base: position 14,068,979 of record NC_051218.1, read on the forward strand.
TAATACACACTGTACAATACATCATGCTTCTGTAATGACACTTTCACTGTGCACTTTCCACTGTAATAACTCCTAGTTATGTCTATACTCATTTGTGCAAAATAAAAAATACATACTACTGTGTTTTTGCTAGTATCATGTAGGTTCTCTAATGTTTTGACATACTTTCCTAAAGTTAAAAAAAAGCTGCTGCTTCCCACGTTTTTCGCTGCTGTCCAAATATCACCCAAAGTTACCGGACTTTTCTTCTTCACATCTGTTTTTAATGAGTGGAGAAAAGCATATTAATCGAGAGCGATGTTAAATAGACATTTGTATATTACACTTTTGTAAGAGTTGCAAAAGATGTTGAAGAAATATATTCTTTACTTTGTATGGTGCAGTTTTAGCCACTGTAAACCCTTGTGCCCAACTCTTTATACTGGTGGAGCCTGTTAGAAATCTGGTCCACTTAGTTAGTGTCCGTGTGTAAACTTCAGCTTTCATAAGCACGACCAAACCTTGTGTGGGAACACTGTGTACTTAGCTAGTTTGGTGCCAGCATATACTTGCTGTTGTAGCACAAGCTAGCAACACACTATCGTCATCCAGTTTAGATGGTACAGATAAAGTGACATTTTATCTTAGATGAACAGATACTTTCTGATCCAAAAGGTTGACAAGTATAATCACATTGATTTTGCATGCATCAGTCTCTATTTCAACTCAGAGGATGGAGTTTATGCACCAGGTACTCAAGTATTCCAGCCTGTAATGCTCACTCGTAGACGTTAATGCTGCGTACAGATAAACACACCTCTCTCTTTGTTTCTGTGTTTAGTTTTACTTTTTTGTTTACCTATTAAAATTAGACATAGCTTCATTTAGTTCCTTTACGTATTTAGGCTCATTGTAGTGACTTGTATAGAAACCAGCCATTAGGGGTGTATTTTGTGTACTTCTGGTGCCGGTCCCAAGCCCGGATAAATGGTGAGGGTTGCGTCAGGAAGGGCATCCGGCGTAAAACCTGGGGCAAAAACTATCATGCGGATCACAAATATGATTGCCATACCGGATCGGTCGAGGCCCGGGTTAACAACGACCGCCTCCGGTGCTGTTGACCAGCAGGGTGCCGGTGAAAATTGGACTACTATAGGTCGAAGACCATCAAAGAGGAGAGGAGGAAGGCAGGTTAGAAGGCAGCAAGAGAGAAGGAAAGGCAGGAGTGTGGAGGTTAGAGTAGGGTCTCTGAACATAGGGACAATGACTGGTAAAGTCAGAGAGCTTGCAGACATGATGGAGAGAAGGAAGGTAGATATTCTGTGTGTCCAGGAGACCAGATAGAAAGGAAGGAGGAGGATGGTTGCAGGCAGTTCAGGGAAAAATTGCAACAGGCCCTTGGGGGCAGTGAGGAGCTACCTGAGGACTGGGAAACTACAGCTAAGGTGGTGAGAGAAACTGGCAAGAATGTGTTGGGTGTTTCGTCTGGTCAGAGGAAAGAAGACAAGGAAAGTTGGAATGAGGAAGTCCAGGAGAGTATTCAGAAGAAGAAGGCAGCTAAGAAAAAGTGGGATAACCAGATGAAGGAAGTAGGCAGGACTACTGTGAGGCTAGTCGCATACCGAAAAGAATGGTGGCAAAGGCAAAGGCTCAGGCCTATGATGAGCTGTATGAGAGGCTGGACAGTAAAGAAGGAGTAAAGGACTTGTATCGCTTGGCTAAACAGAGAGATAGAGCTGGAAAGGATGTACAGCAGGTTAGGCTGATAAAAGGATAGAGAGGGAAATGTACTAGTGAGTGAACAGAGAGTGTTGAGTAGATGGAAGGAGTACTTTGAAGAACTAATGAATGAGGAAAACGAGAGAGAGAGGAGGGGGGAGAGATAGTGGATCAGGAAGTGCAGAGAATTGGTAAGGTGGAAGTGAGGGCAGCTTTAAAAAGGATGAAGAATGGAAAGGCATTTGGTCCAGATGACATACCTGTTGAGGTATGGAGATGTTTAGGAGAGAAGGCAGTGGACTTTTTAACCAGGTTGTTTAACAAAATCCTGGAGAGTGAGAGGATGCCTGATGAGTGGAGAAGCAGTGTACTGGTCCCCATTTTTAAGAACAAGGGTGATGTGCAGAGCTGCAATAACTACAGAGGTATAAAGTTGATGAGCCACACCATGAAGGTATGGGAAAGAGTTGTTGAAGCAAGGCTAAGGCAAGAGGTTCAGATCAGTGAGCAGCAGTTTGGTTTCATGCCCAGAAAGAGTACCACAGATGCAATTTTTGCGTTGAGAGTGTTGGTAGAGAAGTACAGAGAATGTCAGAAGGAGCTACATTGTGTCTTTGTGGATCTAGAGAAGGCATATGATAGGGTGCCAAGAGAGGAACTGTGGTACTGTATGAGGGAGTCAGGTGTAGCTGAAAAGTATGTTAGGGTGGTGCAGGACATGTATGAGGATAGTGAGACAGTGGTGAGGTGTGCAGTTGGAGTGACAAATGGTTTCAAGGTGAAGGTAGGGTTACATCAGGATCAGCTTTGAGCCCCTTCTTGTTTGCAATGGTGATGGACAGGTTGACAGATGAGGTCAGGCAGGAGGCTCCATGGACCATGATGTTTGCAGATGACATTGTAATCTGTGATGAGAGTAGAGAGCAGGTGGAAGAGAATCTGGAGGTGGAGGTTTGCACTGGAGAGGAGAGGAATGAAGGTCAGTAGAGATAAGACGGAATACATGTGTGTGAATGAGAGGGTGGCAGGTGGAAAGGTGAAGATGCAAGGAGTAGAGGTTGTAAAGGTGGATGACTTCAAATATCTTGGGTCAACCATCCAGAGCAATGGACAGTGTAGAAAAGAGGTGAAGAAGAGGGTGCAGGCAGGATGGAGTGGGTGGACATGGCTGTCAGGGCTGATGTGTAACAGAAGGATAGCAGCAAGTGAAAGGGAAGGTTTACAACACAGTAGTGCGTCCTGCTATGATGTATGGTTTGGAGACTCTGGCTCTGTCTAAAAGACAGGAGGCTGAGCTGGAGGTGGCGGAGATGAAGATGCTGAGATTTTCGTTGGGAGTGACAAGGATGGACAAGATTAGAAATGAGCAGATCAGAGGGACAGTGAAGGTGGAGCAGTTTGGAGATAAAGCCAGAGAGGCCAGGTTGAGATGGTTTGGACATGTGTTGAGGAGGAAAAGTGGATATATTGGTCAAAGAATGTTGGAGATGGAGCTGCCGGGTAGAAGGAGAAGAGGTAGATCTCAGAGAAGGTTTATGGATGTAGTGAAGGTGGACATGGAGATGGTGTAAAAGTAGAGGAGGCAGTGGATAGGGCAAGATGGAGGCAGATGATCCGCTGTAGCGACCCCTAAAGGGAGCAGCCAGAAGAAGAAGTAGGAGTATAGAAATAAGCCCTCCTATTATTGTGAGAGGGTGGTTGTTTTCATGATATCAACATACTCTAAAAAAAGTAAGCTTGCAGAACAGCAGATCACAGCAGAGAGAGCTTTGGTGTTGTGTGTATCGCCAAAAATGCAAGGCCCTTAACCAACTTGCTAAACGTGGCATGCCGATCTCTAGCAACACTATAAAATGCCATGCTACAAGAAATGGTTTAGATGTCAGTAATGACATACACCAAGCCCAAAAAACAAGCAGTGAATAAAAGTAGTATGAAAAAAAAACAAGCAGAGTGGTCTTGAGCATTTTATATAAATATGAATAGTGTGCAAATGTACTCAAAGTACCTTAAACCATCTTACATACAAGACAATGTCCTCACTGACACATTCATTTTGAATTCAGCATAAAGAAACATAAATCAGTCAAGAGTTAGGATAACAAAATGTTCATTACTGCACCACAAGAGACACAGTCCAAAACAAAGGCCATTCTACACCTACACCATTTTGAAACTCACCTTTAAAAAATGTCAATTTAAAACCTCATATTAGTAACATCACTGAAACAATCTCAGTGCAGTACCTGAAACAGGTCAGACAGTTCAGCTCTGTCTTAACAAAGTAATACTGTCCAGTATAAATAAAACCTCAGAGAGGGAGTCAGTTTAGGTCATGCTCAGTTCCTTCTTTATACAGTACTCCCGCCCTTTCTGGTTAGATTCAAGCAAACTGGCTCCAGCAATGTCCCAGAACAGCAAGAGAATTGGCATCACCCAGGCATTACATGCAAAGCTCAGGCATGTTAGCTAAACTGGCACCAGGGAGTCTGGCTGAGGTCACATTCCAGGGAGGTGCTGATGACAGTACAAGGGGCACCACTGATGGTCAGCTCCTGCCTAGACTCCACTTTGTAACGTAGGTTGGTCAGACCACCATCAGGGTCGATCTTGAACTGTTCCTGTCAAAATGACATTAACCATTCATCATTAGAAGGTGCAGTTACAACGCAATAACAAAAGTTATGATAGTAGAGTCAGCCTGAAATCAAAAGAGACCTTTTTTTATTGTTAGCTCAAATCCTTGGTCATTCCTTGCTTCTCTGTAATCATTGTTTGAAGTGTAATGACTTTTGCCCACCTCTACATGCCTTCTGACGTTGGGGTCACCATGTTTCAGCAGCAAGGAAAAGGTTAGACTAGCCAATAATATTTCTACATGTTTTCCCTCCCCCTCCCACCACCCATCACCAAGTGAGACCACACGTTATCACCTCAACTCCCAGCTGCACATACATGCAACTCCAATTGGTTAGTTTGCACACGATCTCGTCTTCTCATCACTTTATTTACTTGCTCATTTTCATTTGGACCAGATGTAAAAACAATCACTTAGTCAATTCAGCTTATGTTCATGTTAACATGAGTAAGGTATGATTTGCACTATGTTCTAAAGTTTTCTGCTGGTCAGGGGTTGATGACCAGCTGATGATTGACATGCACATACATGTACAGTAAAACTGTAAGAAAAGCAAAAGTGTAGTTTCAAATCATGATTCAGAAACTGCAGAAAACACACATAAAAATGCCACCGTGGTAAATGTTTTACATGAGCCCATGAAGGGATGTGGCGTTTTTTTTTTTTATAGATTAAAATCTAGTATGCACCAGATACTATGAGCACAAAATGCTACCAGGTGTGCACCAAATAATACAAGGTGCATCAGGTGCTCACCACATAGGATCTAGTGCACAGATTTATACCTAAAAAAATATATATATAATACACGACAAAAAAAAAATGATTACTGTATCATTTTTACATGTATTTTTTTTAGACAAGGCAAAACAACGATTAGCTGTCTAGTCTTTTAGTGTCTATGTTACTTTTGCTTTTCTTATGTTTTCACCGTATGATGTAACCACGACATGTGTGAGCAGGAGCTGGTCTGTGTTTGTGCATGTCGCTCCATCCTCAGATGACAGAACTTTGACGAAATAAATAAATAAACAAACAAACAAAAAAAGTCAGACTATGAGTCAGACCAACTTTCACTTTTTCATCTTGAAGAAAAAAATCATGTCTCACCCACAATTATGTTCTGCCTGAGTGTTCTGGTTCACTCTGAAGTGTGCCACGTTAAGGAGGCAAAATATGCTCCGATTTCTGATACATGTTGACTTTAATTCATTCATAATTGTAGCTCACAAACAGAAATACTCAGTCAAGAGTGCAAATTCTAAACCTTCAAGAACGTTTGTATCCATAAGTGGAGGAGGACACATTTTATTAGAAGCTGAACTTGATAAAAACGTATTCCATAAAAACATCCTTTACATTGTTGCTGTGTTTTGACGTTTCTTGAAACAGAAACAAGCGGGAAAGGCTGGAAGATCCAAAATCAATGTAAATCATATTAGAACATTTAAACTTTGTACTGTCATCGCAAAATGACAACCATGACTTGACTTCTAAAGCCAGGAGTAAATTAAACTATTTAAAAAATCCTAACAGATCATTAAAAAAATTTTGTAAATAAATTAAGAAATTGAGAACATGTCACACTTCAGTTGTTGACTAATTTTGTTTCTTCTTCCTATAAGGGCACACACACTAGACAATCAGGCAAAGACCGAGTACTGGATAAGCATTTTACTAAAAACTGACGAGCTATTTTGAAATTGTAAAATGAAGGCTCTGAATTTCTCTTACTAAAGCAATGAAGTTATAAAAACAGTTTTCCCAGTACCTAAGCAGCTTGAATCACTCGTTTATTTACATCACTGACTAACTCATACTGAACATTTTGAATCATATAAATTGCGTTTGAAAATATCTCAAGGTCTCTGTACAAAACCTGACTTGTTCACTCATTCACACAACCAGACTATCCACTCCATCAGCTGCTTCTGATCAATATCCTGACCAGAAAAACTGCTTCAGGTTGAAAAACTTTGACAGACAGGCTAAATCAGGGGTAAAATCAGGCTAAAAATCACATCATGTTGCCTAACTTAATATTTAAAATACAAGGCCACCTATCCACCGACATCTACTGGGGTACAGTAATAGTATTAGAAACATGTAACTCATGTAAGTCAGAGGAAATGGAAAGTTACTGAATATTCTTCAATGTTTAAAAAAATGCTGTGCAACATTGTTACTGAAGAAGTCAAATCTAAGTTGAACTTGTTCTGTTGAACAAAACAGCCTACAAGTAAGTTTTTCCCCCAGATTTATAGTTCATTGTTATTGTGTACCTGCTTTTGTGCAGCTATCCTCTTCTGGTCTCTTTTCCTCCAGGCAGGGTCGTGAATGTGCCTGAACGTTTTGTACCCTGTGTTTATTCCCTTTGGCCTAAAAAGCTGCAAAGAGTTCAGAGTACTTTAACACCAAATCACCACCGGCACTATGGAAGTCCATGACAACTTCATCTCTGCCTTTATGTGAAGGTGAGGGCCTGCACTATTTAGCTCTCATGTACCTGCAGTTCAGCTGTTCTCAGTCTTCTGAAGAACTCATCATCTTCTCGTCCCCAACCCCAGAACCGATTGGACATTCCATTGCACTGTAGAGTAGAATTACAACCAAACTAAATTAGAGATGCTGTTCTGTAATGTAAATAATTAGCCAGATATATCGATTTTTCCTACCATTTGATAGTGTTTCTTCGTAAGTAGCAGAATCCCTCCCACATAAGTCTTATAGTGATACAGGGGATGAAGCTCTGGTGAGGCTACATGAAAAGGTCCTTCCTCAGGGAATCCATAGTCCAGAGCTTCATTCTGAGGCAGCAAGTCCACATCATGCATTGCTATGTAGTCTGTATCATTACCGCTCTCCATGTAGCCGACATTAATAAGAGAAGCTCTGTTAAACCTGCAAGGCAGAGAAAATGTGAAATTACAGTTCAACTATATTTAGCAGCAATTTGACACTTTTATGTACCAGGGGTGTGATGATGCATATTTCCAGGTGGAATTAAATTTTATATATTGTTTGTTAAAAACAGCTGAGATAAAAGTTCCCAAATAAAACCTCATCTACAGCACTGAGCTTTAAATAAATCAGCTCCCAAAATTACAATCCCTAGAATTTCTAAGCAACTAAAGAAAAAAAAATCATCAATGTAGGCATATGTATATGATAAGCTTCTCCTTTTCTCCACCCACTTTAGTCTGATAGGATGCATCTACTTGCTTAGTTTTAATAACTGTCAGCGGTTTCCATAAAAGGCAGCAAATGAGAGACCTCCAAAAAGACCAATGAATGTACTGGCAATACTGTCCAAAACTTTTTAAACTGTGGATGTTCATATTTTCAACTTTATTATATTGTATTGAAACTGTTAAAATCTTATTATGTATAGTAATTTCTTAGAGAATTTCCTTCAGTTTTTCATAGCAGCAACAAAGTAATAACAATAGCCTATTTGCTTAAGATATCATGTCACTGTGTTGCTGTGGCGGAAACTGCAGATGGAGGGAACAACGGGACTTTTTACACAGGAAGCACCTCAAAAAAAATACCTACGGTGTGCGTTGTTTGCAGTTGCTCCAATCAATCTAACCAAGAAACCATGAAGAGATTTTGTCAGATACCAAAGGTTGTTGCTCATAAGGGAGAAAAATGCAAGAAATGGCAAGAACCTTCACGTGCGGTCAGGAGAAGTAGAGTCAGTGGTGAACAAAGTGCACAAACCATGTACTTGAGTTAAAGCAGATACCCAAGGTAAAATATTACTCCAGCAAAAGTAGAAGTTCCTCCCTTTAGACCTCCACTTGAGTAAAAGTACAAAAGTATTTGCCTTCAAATGTACTTAAGTATCAAAAATGAATGTACTTAAAGATTAATTATGGCTGTATGTATAGATGTACCAAGACTCTTGCTTTATCAAGTAATTTTAGGTGAAAGTACTGTAGTGTCACTCTTGTAACACCAATATTTTAATAGAATGTAAGCAAAGTTTTGGTTGAAGATTTATTTGCAAATTATTACTGAGTTTAAATTTAAACAAGTTTAAATATAATAAAAACTTTCTTTAAACACAGGTTCACAAATGACTTTTCCTTTACTAAATTGCATCTGTAGGTCTCTGTTCTTAAACATAAACTAGCCAAAATGAATTTACTATATAAAGGAAATGTTTGTAGAAATTCCAAAAAAAGAAACTTGCCAGTCACAACTGCATATGTGCACATATTTCTATATATTTGCAGCCTATTTACACAAAGTTTGGTTAGAGTCAGGAGTTTCTTCCATCATTTATGTAGGAATAGGCTCTCCCAAACTTATATGCTGTTACACTGACATTGAACCGTATGCTTGTAAAGGATAGCTATGTCAAAGAGGTCAAAACAAACATGATGTACCCTGATTGGTGTACTTGCTTCATTCTTTTGTTTTGACATGTTATGTTTTTATGCACACATAAGCCAAAAAGAACAACAGATTTTGCATAATGTAGTGGAGTAAAAAAAGAATGATATTTGACTTTGGAATGTAGTGGTGTCACCAAAAATGGAAATACTTCTGTAAAGTACAGTTACACACACCAAAAAAATAAATAAATTTAAGTAATGAATTACATGTACTTTGTTACTGTCCACCACTGAACACAGTATTTTGCATAGTTAATCTGAGAGTGTGCACTGATGACAGATGTAAAACAATAGTAACACCACTACCACTTGAATTGGGATTAACAGTTACAGCCAAAGACAGCCAAACATTAATAACTTACCCTACCAAGCAGGCTTTTTGTTCAAATTTTCCCGTTCCACCTTAAATGGTGCAGCAGTACCATAACTGCTGCACCTTTTAAGGTGGAATGGGAATATTCTAATAGGAAACTGGCGAATATGAAGCCAACTTCCACCTCATGAAGTTGTATGCCTTCATACTTTTGTATACTTTCATTTGTTTTCATAAGTAGAAGGATGACTGAGGAGCCTCGACAGCAGGCAAGTCTTTCAGTTTGGTTGAAGAATCTCTCCTCTTCATGACATAAGGATCACGTCCAACAGTATATTGTGATTTTTTTGTTTATACCTTTCGTAATATTGTCTTAACTAGCACAGTACGGGCTTGTCTCCGCTTTTCACTTCCTCACTCCATCTGGATTTTGCACAACCAGAATCACGTGATGTGATATAACTGCAACAAAATGTTTTGTGATGATGATCTGCATCGCTAAAAAGGTCTATGGCAAAGTGTATTCAGTGAAGTAAATTGTATTTTCTTCAACCATATGAAAGTTCTTTAATCCATCTGATTCTGAAGAACCAAAGGGGACACTTACCGAAAATGATCCACCTGGTTAATGACAAGGATCTTGTGTCGAATTTTCTTTTTGTTGAGGAAAGCGTGCATGTATGGCACAAAAACGAGAAGTTCTTCAAAACGCTCTCTGAAAGGAATGATGACAGCCATTTTATGTGGTCCCCAAGAGGGGTCGTCGACAGTAAGGGTCTGTCTCTCCCCAGGACAGGGCTGGTGAGGAGGGAGTCCATCATGTACGGTTTGGCTCAAGTCTCCAGGACAGCTCAGCTGCAGCCAAAGAAGTGACCCCAGGACAAGCACCATGCAGAGGCCAAAAAGCTTCAGGACTGTGCATTTCCTTGAGAAAAATCTGAAGCAGAAGACAAAGTCAGTGCGTGAAACAGCGAGTAAGAAACAGCAAAGCAGAAACACAGCTGGCTGGTAATTTCCTGAACAGCTTGCCATGATGCATTTCATTAGGCTTAAATTATCATATACTGCTGTATTTTAAGGGTTCATACCATGGAAAAACACATTTTTGTGCACTTTTTACATGAACATTTCATACAGAAAGACAATATTAAAAGTTTCAAAAGATATCATTTAATTCTCAGTCCATATATGGAAACTGTTGCAAAAACAACCTGTTTTGAATTTGTTGGTTTTGTGAGGTCACAAAAATCTGTACATTTACATATATGCACTTTTTCAGCCTTAAAGTTATAAGGAGTGTTTCAGCCCGGACTGCTTATTTTTCATGAGCCAATCAGGACAGAGTCAATGAGTATATAATTTTTAAAAGGCACAGACACAAAAACACAGTTTAATTACAAGGGATAAAGAGAGGAAGGAAACAGTAAAGTAAAAAATAATTAATTATGACGTTTTGGTTTATAAAATAACAAATGCCACACAAAAAATGTTTGAGTTAAAAAGAATTATCATGTGGGCTCTTCAAACGAATTACTTCTATATCAGCTCTGAAAATACCACAAACGGTTCGTGTGCACGTTAAACGACAGGCCAAAGCTGGTAGAATAACTTTGCATGAACAAAACAGCTTACAGTCTAACTGAATAAATGCCACCACTCCACACAAGGCTGTGCACTGAAAACAGGCGAAACGTCCCATGCAACAAAACAACTCGCTCAACCCACAAGCAAGCAACCACGCAATCTACCAGCAGCTACTCACAGTACATCTCCATGATGGTGAACCTTTCGGTTTTCGCTTCTTGAAGGGGGTTACCCAAAAGTATACAACACACAGAACAGCTGCTTCTTAGCTCACTGTAAGTGAGAGCGTCTCAGGTTTTGTTACGGGGCTGAAGTCAGCTTCCTACTCGCCAGCTTCTTGCTCGAAAGTCCCCGTTCCACCTTAAATGAAGCAGCAGTCACATTTTGATATCTCAGGCTCCAGAATGTCACTGCTGCACCATTTAAGGCGGAACGGGAAAATTCAAGAAGCCGGGGAACAAGAAGCTGACTTTAGCTCGGTGTTTTTTCGACTACGTCAGATCATTTTAAGAGAATAGAGACAAAAAACAAAAGTAAATGAAACAGTAAAGACCGTTGCTAATACAGCACTTACCTTCTGTCCTCTTTGAAATAAAGCACCGGTTTTCTCCGTGAAGAGTACATCATCTTTGTGTTCTGGTGCGTCTATAAAAGTTACCTAACAGACCAACTTAAGGTGAACTAAAACACACAGATACATACACCGGCCTGCTGGGTTAAATAACGTTAATAATCACGGTCTGTCTTCAGCTAACTGGCTCCATTACTAACTGAACGCTAACCTCTCCGTGTTTCTTTCCCTCTGGTGTCCCTGAAGAGGTCTGACGACTCTGCTCTTAGTTACATGATCCGGCTGAGAGAGCGCTGATCGGTTTCGGTGTAAATTCAGTGTAACGTGGTTTATCTAACCTGAAACAGGAGGGTCTGTTTAGTCCTGGCTGCCCGTGAGCGGATGGCGTTACGACACGTAGCGAGCTAAGCTAGCTAATCATAACGGTGCTGCGACCCTGCTGGAGCAGCGCTCCGCGCACGGTCGGCTATCAGAGACAGTGACGCTAACAGTACGGGTTACCTAAGCCAGGACGTTAAAACGATAACAGCGCTGTCAGTTTCATACGTCATTCCTTTACAGTAAAATATTCAAACAGTGCGGCATAAAAAAAATCACACGCTGGCTATTTTCATTCCGTCCGCCCACTGAATCATCCCAACGGAAACAACGCGAGCTGCAACAACGTTCCTAGGTTTTTCCATGGGCTCACAGGCGTTTGTTTTACAGTAATCCGTATTCCAGGTTAAGGAAAAGGTTAAAGAAAAATCAAACACACAGCTTTCTCCTTAAAAAAATATTCAGGCAGCTTAATGTTTTGTGCATGATACCTGATTGTATCCCGTCCATCTGGTAGCTGGCCTCTTTTCCAGCTGTTCCAAACTTAATTGTAAATGAATTCCCATAATTCAAATAAACCTTGTAATCTAGGCTTCAAATGAGAGGCTTGAATTGGTCAACAATCCAATCGTTTTCTCTACTCTCTACTCTACTCTCAAAAGTCTATTAGAGAAGCAAACCTTGGACATAAAACATGTCTTGGGTGCTGGACTATATTTGTGGTAAAGGGATAACTGTCAGATTGATTTTTTAATGCACATTTCCACCTCATCCAGGGGAACTGTATGTAATGTATTTGTATACATTATACAAATATCTGTCACTGCTGTAAATAGAACTGACTACTTGCAGTGGTCTACAGCTACAGCCCTGGGGACATACATGTTCAGTGCTCTAACACACCTGATCAGGTAATGATAGACCTTCAGGCAGGTATATCTGCACAGAGTGAACATAAAACGGCACAGTGCAGTACATAACATGATCATAACATGAACACTGCTGAAAATAAGACTCAGACAAAATAACAAGGATGTGACCAGTCAACTGGAGGGAAGCCAAAACTTTATTTCTGAGTGCAATCAGGAATATATCAGACACAATCTTTCCCTCCTATGTCCTTATTTAAAAAGCTTTAACCCTCAGCCAGCAATATCTGTGTACCCAGATGTCTTCCAATTACCCCTAAAATTATATATTCACATTCTAAAACTCAAAAATGGAGGGGGGGGGGGGGGGCAAAAAGATGGAGAAACCAGAGGAAACAGAGGAAAAAAATAATGTGTGACAATGAAATATACTTTACTCTTTCTTTCAAGTATTAAAAATGGCCATCACCGAAGGAAAACCTAACTCGAATATCAACATTTTAGGCCTCTCAGGATAAGGGTGCACATTTTCAGTGTTAACAGGGCAGATCTTCATGACCCAAAAGTGTATGAATGAAAGTAACAATTTCAAGAAATACCTGAGTATCTAAGCACACAGGAAACAATGGCCATAAAATACAGCTAAATGTAGCATGGAACATTTAGTCCTTTAAGAGTGTAGACTTGCTCCTTACCTAAAATGAACAGAAAATACCCCCAAAAACTAAGCAGTTAATAACACTAAGGGAACGTGTTTAAATTCTTTCCTTAAAAACTAAACAGATTGAATGTCCAAACAATACCAAACTGCGTACTGTTATTGAAGGACGTTTTTCCTTAAAGCAGTCTGTAAATACCTAATGCAGAAAAAAAAAAAATCAGTACAGATCAAGTCTCTGCACTCCTGTCTGTAGAAAGAGTACAAGAGCTGTAAACGACACTGTGACACAAATTTGGCTAGGCATTTATGCTGGAAAATGGTTCATGCGGATTTTAACAAATGGACATTAAATAAACATATGGACATACATTCACTCTGGGAACAAAAACTTTAAATAGTTCACTAATTGCTAAGTTACAAAGAGTGTTTTACACAATAGAATCAATGAGTTGATTTTTTTTGTCTAGGATAAACTTGTGCATACAGTGTAGGAACATTCCACACAAAAGCTCCAGATACAAAGAACTAAATTTTAATAAAACTGAAAATCTGTTATCCTAAATAAAGTTGAGGGGGTCAAATTCTCCTTATAACACACACTTTTATATTTATAGTTATTTTATTTATATATATATATATATATATATATATATATATATATATATATATATATATATATATATAGTGTGTCTGTATTTTCACCTGTGGTGGGAAAAAAGCCATATTAAAAGGAAAGTGGTTTTGCACCTTAATATGAGCAAATTTAAATGCCGAAAACATATATTATCACCAAAAAACATACATTACTGATAGTATGGAGAAAGAACATTCTCCGTTCAGAGCAAACTGTAACACACGTCATGGGGATGTGGCACAGAAATATGAATTGTGAAATAAATCTCAAGACAGGACTGAGAAAATTGAGAGACGGGCTTGAACTGAGAGATTCATTTCAGCAGTCTAGACTTGAAACTTTCGGAGCACATTAGTCTCAAACTCCTGTGTACTGCATAAACTGAAAGAAGAGAACATTGCAACACACACCCTACACTAATTTCTTGGCCTCAAAGAAGCTCTTGAGATGTCTCATCTGCCAGAAACCAATCGCCACGAGAATCAGTGTCTGGACAATGGACCACCAGAGCACTCTTTGATTAGTGCTCTCACTGGTCTGTCTGAAGCGCTCTTCACGGTACTGAAAGAAGAAAAAAAAAAGGAGAGAGAGAGAACAGAACTGTAAAAGCAGTGATGTGATATATATATATATATATATAGAAATGTAAAAAAATTGAACAACCAAGAACAAGTGTCCTTTGCTTTTATATATGGATTATTATCTATATCCTGGTAATAACTAGCATGTAAAGAAAGGGACCCTTACTCTCTGATAGTTTTGCTCCTTCTGAATCTGATCGACCTGCTCCACCAGCTGGCGAACCCTGAGCTGCAGCTCCGTCAGTTTGTCTTTGGCAGCAATCTCTGCATAGTTATTTGTGTGCTCTCCCACTTGGATGTCCAGATGAACTCGCTATGGAGACATTAGGAATGATTTAAAAAAACTGCTTGTAGCAAAATTATGCATACAATGGATCTGAATTCAACTGTCAGGTTTCAAAATGTAGATCATATGCATATGGTTTAACTCACAAGCATTCCACCAGCAAACAGAGAGAACTTGGAGGAGTTGGAGTGCAAACAGATCTGGTGTTCTCCAGGTGTGTGGGAGGTGAAGGTGAACCTGCCTTCTGATCCATACTGACGAGACAGGATCACCTAAAACACATCAAAAAGTTGAGTTTGCTGAACTTGACCATTAACACAGTTTTACATTATTGACAAACAGCCTATTCTTAGACAACTGACCTTCTCATCGGGATCTTTAACTTCCACAAACATTCCAAGTCCTTGTGTGGCAGGCAAGTACTCTTCTTTTTGTTTGTCATAGAGCTGTGTCCGATAGTTTCCTGGTGAAAATACATGTATACATGATGAGTTTTAACACACATTAAAATTCACCATGACTCACCAGCTTCTTTAAAATAGAGAAAGTTTTTATTTAAACATATCAAGCTATGATAGCATTTTGTCTTAATCATTGCAGAGCACATTGTATCGGATCAGCTTCCACTGTTCTGTAATTTGCTCTAGGTAAGAGCATCTGCAAAAGAGAAGATGTAAAGCAACTGAAGGAATGTGGATTACAACTTTATGCTTATAAGACCTGTGATGCACCTTCAAGTTACATAAAGAAATTTGCAACAACAGGATGTGGTTTAACAGTGTGAAGATACAGTAGAGAAACTGTGCAGAGCCAAACAAAGAAAAAGGACAATCACCTGTGACTCATCTCATACCGACATAGGTCAGATATTCAGAAGAAATGCATTTTGCTTTTTTTTTATTATTAATTTTTCTTTTCATCCAAAAAACTATGAAAAGGGATGTAAAATGAAGTTGCATCAATACAGACATAATCATATCAGAGTTATACACTGGGCACAACACAAAAAGACAACACCACCACACAGTACAAGAACATGAGTGATAAGGCTGGCCTGGTTTTCAGAAGAGCTTCAGTCTGATGTATAATGTAATGCACATTCGAAACAATATCTAATGGAAAAACATCATCATATGGGAACAGTCATAAGTTTCTTTGGGTTTCTCCAAGTATAAACTATCTAAATGGAAAAAAAAAAAAACTGAAGTCTAACTAATCTCTAGTTACTGCTAGCCTGACACCTTGTTAAGCTTACTAGCTTTGGTTACAAGCTGCTTTCAAGAGGCAGACCTGCAATAAATTCCAGCATCTAAGAAAAAACAGACAACTTTGGTCAAAACAGGCCCCATCTAGCCCCCCCCCCCCACCACCACCACATTGTGTCAGACTGCTTTTATAGGTGGTTTTAATGTGTTTGTCTGTAGTTGGTGGTGCTAAAAGAACAAAAGTGTGAACAATATCTGCATTTATTTATAAATTTGATATCAGTAATCGGCCCAACTATACCTCATTTATTCCTGAAATAAAAGCAGCGCTAGAACATATTTGATTGTACTCTCTACATCCGGGCTGCCCTTGATCTTGGTGATATATACCACCCTGAGAGTTTGTGCCCAGTCCTCAAAGACACTCCTGCTCAGCTCCACTTTCTGGTCGTTTTCCTTTTCCTAACACACCTGAAACAGGTAGTTAAGCATGTTCCACCCTTTCATTACCTGCTTCAGGTGCGTGAGGCGCCAGCACACAACAGAAAAAGAACATAGTCGTAGGTCCCCGAGGACTGAAACAAAAAAGCCATTTATTATGGTAGCAAAAAGACGAACATCTCGCCAAGGTGCGCTTCTCTCTTAATATCTACTAACTAACTAACTAACTACGCCCAATGAGAAGGTGACTATCGCCTCATAAGGCTAGCCGGCTGTGAGCGGAGTTAGCTAACGCTTGTCACCCATCAGTGTTCTCTCGTTTTAAACGGCTACACTGCACACACGCTGTAGGTAGGAAAACGTACTGATACGTCTTAACGCATGCAAGCCAGTTAGGCTAACTAAATGTCCTAAGCTGACAGACGCAGCTATGCTAGCTAGTTGCTAACTACTTAGCACGTAGCTCTATGGAGGACGGGCTGCTAACAGATCTCAACTTTGGGAAAACTTGCACTTGACCTACTGACCAATTATCATAGTTTCATCCGGGATTTCTTCTATGAAGCATTTCTTTTCCGTCTCGCCGATGTGAAAGTACAGTGCCGAAACGAGACTGTAGCAAAGATTCAAAAACAAAACCGTGAACAACGCAAACTGCATTCTGAGCACCACCATCTTGCCACTGCCGGTGAGCACTGAGTCTGCGTGAGGACAAGGTGCCACGTAACCTATCGCCTCGCGCCATCCAATCAGAGGCGAGCCACTGAAGCTTATCTGGTCCAATCGAGTTTATTTCCTGCACAACGAGCCGCCTGCTCCCACGGTTATTGTAGTTTTTGAATAAAGTGAGTTTAAACGAAATGGCCAACGTTTTTTCCACGTTTCCGACTAACAACCATTATTATTTTATTTTCCCTCGAGGTCCACTTTTATTGTTTATGTGGTTTAATGTACCAACACGGTCACAGGTAATGTTTACTTGGCCTGTGTTGTCATTCAAAAGCCATTGAGGCGAAACGCTCTTTATAACTTCAGTGGGAGTGGGCGGGGCCAAATATGATTATGATAATTAAGCTTATGGTTTGGGTGACTCCTCAAAAATAAGGAATTCAAAACAGCCTGCTTTTGCAGCTTGGTTTTGATAAGTTTGATAAGTGTGGTCTGAGTACATAACAGTATGTTTTCAAACTTTAACAATGTTTCCATGCTACATCAAACTCTTTTATTTCAAAAAGTGAAGAAAATTTGCCAGAGAGTTGAGCGTCCTGACAGCCTGGTGGATGAAGCTGTCCCCCAGTCTGCTGGTCCTGGCCAAGAGACTCCACAGTCTTCTCGGTGATGGCAGCAGGCTATGGCGAGCTATTTTAGCTCCTAATTCAACATCTTTTTGGACTCAAAATTTGGCCAAGTAAATGTTCCTAATTTTAATAGTAAAAATGACATTTTATTTAAAAATAACATGTAAGATCTCCTGATACTGAATTCGTGCTTTGAATTATGTTCGTCAGTATAAAAAATACTATGCAAATGATTTTAAATGTCACAATTCTATTTTTGCTTTTACAATTAATACTTTAATGACTTCATGCTAGAAAAAGCCATGGGAAAAGCCACCAGTTCTTACTCTGAACTGAAATCTTATATGGTAAAATACACCTCCTACTAGTATATTTTAACATATAGACATTTCCCATGTCAAATTTCAAGGTTTTACTAGTATTACAGTTTTTTTACCTGTTAAATGTGAATTTGATAACAAAAAATGCTTATTAAAAACTTCTTTGTATTTTGGATAACTCAGGGCAAAAGAAATGTCCAATATTTCAAAAGAAATGTCTCTCTTTCCTATTGGACAGGGTTGACTTTGGGTTTCTGGTAAAATGGAGAAACCTTGCCACCTCCCCTTCTCTCCAAAAGGTAAAGTAGTAGGACGATTAAGCTCAGTGCTGCTGTGCTTCATTATGTTTGCCAGCTAATGGCAATAAATATTACTTGTTTCTGTATCAACTATGAAGAAATGTTTCTGGTTGATGTGACTTTTTTTTTTTTTTTTTTTTGATGCACCCAATAAAAGTGGGACAGGTCAGTGTGATTGGATAAGAATTCCTGTTATAAAATGACAAGGCTGCAGTTTTGCCAAACATTTTGTAATCATTTGTTCTTTGTATTTAATGAGTTGTTAAATATTCCAAGCATTCCTGAATTAGCTCTACTGTTTACAGAAAAGTACTTTCACACTAAATTTGCAAACATGCATCAGCCTGAACGCTGACTGTAGAGCTGTGGAAAGACAATGTATCTAATTTCAACCATTACTGGAGGAACTGCTTTATTTACAATCCACTCACTGCAGTTTTCCTGTACAACCTTTGCCCATTCTGTGTCACAGAGAGTAAGACTTGGTATGGAACGCCAGCAAAAACATACATCAGTGCATTTTAATCAGTCCGTCATCTACAAAGATCCATTTCAAAGACTGTAGGTGAATGTTTCATTACAGTTGATAGACAACTTTGAAATAAAAAGAATAATTTGTTTGTAAAATGTTTGATCAAAAATAATATATGGTCATCCCAAAGTTTGGGCACCACTGGTCGAGATGTTTTATTGATTTTTTTTTATATGAAAATAAGTCACCAGATTCTCCACAGAACTCACTTCTGCACTATTACTATTTACTAAATTTAACATAATAAACTAAAGTGTGTGCAAAAGTTATGGCACACTTAATATTTTACAATATGTTAAACTCAGTAAATAAATAGAAACTGTGCACCAAAATGAGCAAAAAAGTGTTATACTCAGGTTTTTAAATTTATTTTCAGTTAGAAAACCAACAAAACGTGTAATTTAATAGGGGTGCGCAAGCCTTTGCATTTTTCTGCTGCTTTCTCCAAATGATGTGGGCTCATTACAAGACCCTCATATGCAGCCAATAAAGTTCAAGCAAATACAGACCATCATTTAATAAACAACTGAAAGGATGTGCATTCACCAGAAAATTCTCCATTAACACTGTAAAGCTGGAAAACTGGATCAAAATCTGTAGCGAGAGACTGGATTTAATTTTTAAGATAACAATTTGATCTTATTTCACACTCCTTTAGCTAACACTTATGCTAAAAACAATCTGCAATAACCAGCTGAACCATCATCCTGGAGAAACATGCTGTAAATGTTATGTAAACATGCTGTTTACTCAAAGTCAAAACGGCAGTAGCTTTTAACCGGAATCAATCCTTTATCCACTTGAATTCTCTTTCTCAGACCTCTTTCTCGATCACCATTTTCCTTTCGGAAGAAAAGTTTAATACAGTCCCCCTCACAACCAACAGACATTAATGAAACATAACCTGGAAGAAAAAACAAACAAACAAACAAACAAAAATGTTTTTGCTTTAAATCAAAAATAAAATCAAAATCAACTCATACTACTTAAAACACTTCAGAGTATTCATGGACAGACAGAGCTAATCAGAGAATTCACTTGTCATACAGCAGTTGGGCCTGACTGAACCAAAAAGATCTCCAATATTTTTTTTTTTTTGTATTTTTCTTTTTACTTCAGCTGTTCAAAATGTGTGATCATATGCATTTTGCTGTATACACTGGTGCAACCGGCCAAATAACTTGTACTGAAACCACAAACAAAAAAGAAAAAAAAGAATCCATGTTGAAGTCATTGCAGTCCAGCCCTTCACACACACACCATTTTCCAAGCATACAAAACACACCTTATATGATTCTCTTTCAATTGTTCACTTCAGTAATATGCATTTTTACCACTGCTAAAATTTCACATTTGTCTCCAACCCATATCTCTTAAGAGTCCTTTGAAATTGTCCTGTTCAGGTTTATGTCTAGTAAAATCTCTTGTTCCGCTCTTGTCGTTTCTGAAAGACCACAGCTCCTACAACAGCACAAACAACGATCCCAAGAAGTGCACAGAGCAGGAGCAGGAAGACCTTCCAGCCAGTAAGAGGCGTGCTCCGGAAATTACCGGTAGGATCATCAATGTTGTCTGTATTGTGAGAAAACAAAGCAAAAAAAAAAATGCAGCCGTAAAAAAAAGGCAGAAAAGTGCATGTAGAAATAACCATTACTATATGACTTAATGGTCAACTAATGTTGATACTAAAGTGTTAATAATGTATAGAATGTATATAACTATACCAAGACACAAAACAAAAAACTTTTACAATATCGAACAGTTTTGACTGTAGGCCAAACAGTTTCAGGAATTAAAAACAGATTTTTCAAAATTTCTGCCTAATTTAATTGGTGACTCGGAGTGGTTTGTGTGAAATGCTTTTCCACAAAAATTTGTGGAAAAATCTTCCAGAGAAACTGAATTATTCACAGTGGTGGTGATAGGAACCAGATGTCTGAAGAGTTTAATTCCTCCAAAAGCTCCCTCACTGAGTGATTACAAAGATGTTCCCTGATGTCTGAGAGTTTAGTTTAGATTTATGATAATTTTTGGATGAGGTTTTGCCCTACGGTATTTTTTTGATACACTGGCAAAGTGGTACATGCGGGGTGCTGTACATCGAAACAGTCCGCAAAGAAAACCTTTTTGTATTTACCACTACCATTATAAACATTATATTACACTCAAAACATGTAGATTCACTGGTCATTTTAGATACTAAATAAAATGGCTATATATAAGCTGTAGACAACTGATTCCTTTTACCATTAGTGTTAAAAAAAATCTATGTAAGTTTCTCTACATGCACTCTTTCACATCATACCACTTTTAGAAATCTGTGAAATTTCCCTTTAAATTCATTAATATCAAATGTGCTACCTTTTGGAGACTTGAGCAGGCTGACACTGGGCTCAATCTTAGTCCAGTCCTGGCTGTCCTCCTCAGGAGTGTGTTCTACCATCAGCTGGTACATTTTCATCGAGATGATGTCATGGTTGTCTGCACAAAAAACACCAAAACCAGGCTTTAGTCATCAGGCGCATAAAGAATAATTAAAAGAGGTATCTCAGTATACATAAACAAGGCATACCAGAGAGATCTCCAGTTGCGGCAGAGGCTCCAAAATAGTAGCCTGTAGGAAGACGGACTCCTCCAATATCAATACATTCTTTCCACTCATTTCTGTCATCAACGTCGACCATAATCTACAAACATAAGGAATCCATAAAGCAACAATTATCTAAAGCCTAAAGCATTCCACTGTGTTCAATAACTATCTGAGCATAAACTACACACAGACTAAATCAGGCACTGGTCTAATCTGATGAGGGGAATCTTTCCCAAACAATCATATATCCTTAAACAGGGTTTTTTTCAAGGGTTCTTTTGTAAAGGCAATAGTTATACATGGAGCCTTGACAGCTAAGACCCACTTGAATGCTTAAATGGCTCTTTGCATGGTTAAAGTAAATGGTTCTTTAAAGAACCTTTAAAAAATGCTCTACATAGCACCAAAACCTGAATTTGAAACTTTTTGGTAATGTACAGAAACCTTTTTTTGTATGTTTAATTCAGTATTTAATTTAATTCTGTTCACATTTTTACATTCCTAGGTCACTTTTCACATCTCCGTTTCCTGCACACTAACAGCCTGGTCCTCGTCCAGAACTTCTTCAGAAAATGCAGTTGTTTATCTGTAATTTGGAATATCATATAGAGAATAAAATAATTTTCAATGGCAGTATGTAGCCATGTTCTAGCACTAGGAATGGGGTTTTTAGCTATTTTTGCTCTTTGAATGTCCAAATATTTAGAAAAATGCTATGTGATAACATATTCCCAACAAGGAAAAACGTTAATATTGTTATGAATAAACAGAGATGCATGAGAGCTCTAAATGTGCTCTGATAACACACTAACATAAAATATAGCATGAGATACTCATTGTCTTTTCATTAATGGTTTTACTTTATAGAATTAAAATCATTTCATTCTAAACATGAGACAGCCCATTTAAATTCACTGTTTAGTTCACAAACATTCCCTTTTAAGTCTCTCTTTCACCCATTTTCACACACTAGGTTTAGCATAAAGACATTTGGAGCTTACAATACAGTCAAACAATGTATTCTTTACTTTTTATGCTGCAGTTAACAGTTTTAAACTATGGTCAACTCTTGCTATAGAAAGTTGGTCCTTTTCGTGCAGGAATGTTACGTATGTATGTGTCGCCGTTGGGTGTAGTCACTGAGGTGTGTTTGAGTGCAAATTGTCACAGGAGATGAGAGCTGATGGCGAGCAGATGGAAGGCGATCATCAGTTGGATGCATCTACCACTAGTTCTTAAATGTTGGTTTAGTGTGTGGTGTGTAAAATTTCACTGAAATGAAGTATTAGTCATGTAACTTTGATGAAAGTATGATGAGGTATTTGATGAAATTTGAAACCAACTTTGTAATCTAGCATTCAAACTACTTTCATGAACTTAAAAGTAGCCCTGTCATATAAGCTTCTTCAGTATAACGTAAAGTTGTACTTTGTAGCACTTTGTAATTAAGTATAATGTGTAGCTCAGCATAAAAAACATAAAAAATAATTCTATTGAAAGAAAGAAAGAAAGAAAGAAAGAATTCTTTGTTATACATTCTATATTAGGAATGTATGCCTCTTTCTATACTAGTGTGTTTTTATACTTGTCTTTATTAATTCTAAAAAGAATTGATGAGTGAATAATGTGGTTCTTACTGTGAGTCTGCCTTTGGAGTACCGAATGGCAAGATATGTGTCGTGGTCTTTGTTTCTGATTTCAGCAGAGCATCCCCCCAGCTCTGTAGATCGGCCATCTTTTCCATGATCATATGCAAAAGAACCATTACTCACCATTGCAGAAATGTAGGGAAATGAACGCTAGGAGACCGAAATACAAGGAAAGTGATTAGCACAATCAATCCATGTTATACACATTATGAATGCAAAGCCAGTGTGTGATGCCGCCAAATCCGATGGTACTGCGTGCATATTCAGAAACAGTTCATAATAAAGAATCTGCAGCGTGATTCAGAGCTCATTCACCTCAAACAAAAAGGATCAGCTTTCACAGACTGCTGACTGAGAAGGAAAAGAAGTTGTAAAACATGAAATAGTGGATGTAGAAATTTGACAAAAGACACAATCAAATGAAAATCAGTGAAAGTACCACTGGTGATACATTCAATCTTAAACATTTGTAACATTTGTACAAATGTGTGTTGGCATATTATCACCATACAGCCTACAGAAAAAAAACATGCAAAACATGCTGCCAAAAAATTACATTGCAACTAATCACTGAGACGTGTTTTCATAAACATACACATATAAAGCACATTCAGCGCTTATAGTTATTCAAAAGCACAACTCATAACAAAGCAAGATTAAAGGGACAGTTCAGGATTTAAAGCATGTAAGTATTTCAACAATACAGCTACAAATGGACTTTCTCAGAGTTACTCAAGCTGCTGCATACATGAAATTTTTTTCATATTTCTCACAGCAAATAAAACAACTGTAATGCACAATCTAGTCACGGTTATGTAAAGTGTGATTTGTAAACACCATGTAGCTATAGTATAAGATTGTGTTTCAGCCTATGCAGGGATGTAGTCCAGTTGATATTTAAAAACTGCATGAAATTAAAACTGCTAAATAATACAAGTAATGCAAGTTGTACAAATAAGTAATGCTGCTTGACCTAAATAGAAAAACTATAGACACCCAAACTATCCATTTAATAACTAAACATTCTGCGAGAATGCATACGATTGTTTTTTTTTTTAATGAAATGGAGGTATGTTTTCACTAACAATGAACGTGCAAATGGTCTGGCGAAAAAAAAGAAAACCATTAAGTATTAAGCAACACATATACTGTAGTACTCTTAACTCACATCAGAGGCTTCATCGTTTGGGTATGTGTCTACAAATATGGCCAAGCCATGGAAGTTGCCATTGCTGCCAGGGCCTGCTGGGAAAAAATCACCTGTAAGTAAAGCACACTTACATCCATGCCGTGGAGGTCATTGCGGAAAGTATCCACAAAAATAGCCAGGCCTACAAAATGGTCTTGGTTTCCAAAGACTGGCCCTAAATGAAGGTAGAAGTAGGACAAGAAACAATCAACTGGAGCAAAAATCTTCAAATAAAAAATCATCCGCAGATAATATGTTGCCCTGCATGCTAATCTTACTGTATAATATCAAATAAATACTACAAAATATACATTATTTAACATAAACAAAAAAGAAAAAAAGGATTTATTTGTTTCCTGGCCTGAACTGTACATGGACTTTTTTTTTTTTACTCCCATTAAGTTTTGGAATACAGGTTTTCTTTCACCATCATCACACTATAGTCATGTGCTTTAGTAAATCTCACAGCTGGAATGTGTGCAGACTGACCAGGATGTAATCTTTCTTTTGTGTACCAAATTGCAATTCCATCCCCATGCAGATTCTTCTTTCCTGATCCATGAACTTTAAACTGCACATGCATCTCCCAGTCTTTCAAATAACAGGGCTGCACAGAAAAGAGTAAGCTGTGATATTTAAGACACTGAATGGCAACGAGAAACAGAAACAAGCAATGCATTTCTGGTGACAATATGAAAAATGTCTATATACTTCCTTGGACACTGTAATTACTCACCACTGTATTCCAAATGGAACCCTGCTTGCTACGTTCATCAGGGGTCAAGCGTACATATTGGCTGGTCACCAGAGTACTCCCCCAAAAATCCCATTGACTTGAAGAGCTCGTTCCAACACCTAAATACAAAAATACAGAAAACACAATGTACATAATGAAACTAACATAATCAAACTGAAACTCAACTTAATGATATCACATAGCATAACTATGTCATTAAAGCAGTTGTCTTAAAAAGCCAGCATAACAACTGGCATGGCATGAATGTGGTATTAAAGGAAATGAGACTTTGATAAATATACCACACTGCAACAATGGAGCCTCTGACAGGGCAACAGCCATGCTTACTGGCTCATAGTAAGTGTTTGTTACACACAGAGAATAAACTCATGCCTGGGTTTTGCTTTCTTGGCTTTGTTGTTTCTGTAGTGGTTATGACAATCATTTTCACTACAACCAAGGGTGTAACATTACAATGTATTTTATCATGGCTAGCTTTTATTTAGTGTTGACATATCACCACTGGCACAACCAGAAGGAAAACATATTGCTAATAAGCACTTTGATTTAATGTAACAACTTTATTAACAGTCATTTTAGATATTTCTATTGGCCTATTTTTCATGACATTTTGACACAACATGAATGGCATTTTTAAATTACGGGTTTTTCTTTTTTTTTTCCATAACAGAAATGGACATAGAAGGTTTTGTTCTGACGGTGACAACATGCTGCTAAGAAACCTGTCTGATCAGGAAGAACTCAACATTCACGTCCCAGTAATAGCTTTTAAAAATGCGTTTTAGATCACATCCTTGCCTCAAAACTTTAGAAACTAGCAAAGCAATATCTCAGACATCAGCCAGCATATTCATAACCATATAACCTAAGGCGGTAACCTCCTGTGAAGGAAGTTAGCTATCACTTAGAGGCATTAAACGCTTCAGACATCTGGTTCCAATCACCACCACTGTTAGCAATTCTGACTTGGCAAATTTCCTTAAAACGGAGCATTTCAGATCTAAATCACTCTAAATTACTTTATTTACAGCTTACCCTGTTAAATATGCGCTAATTTTGAAAAAGCAGTCGACCTCCCCTTTAATCTACTCACCAGAATGACAGGCTCAGTTTATAGCTCAGTGCACCAAGAACAGCATAGTGACCTGAAGCACTTTAAATACGATACCAAAACAAACATCTTGCACAACAACACACTTGTATCGTCTTAAAGAAACTGTATATTTGATCAACTGACCAGTGGCTTAACTCGTGGATGAGTTGGATAACGTTAGCTGGCTGGCTCGTAACACTCACAGGAACCTGCCTGCTCGAACAACGAAGTCAGCTAGTTATCTAGCTACCTTTGCTGGTTAACGTGAAACGGCTGACAGCTACAACTCCTTTTTTTCTGCGTATTCATCCATTTCTTAATCTAAACGAGCTTCCCGGTGCAGCGGTGATGAGCTGTGTACAGTAGGAGCTACAGGAGATAGCTCAGCTAGCTAACACACAGAAGTTTGACTAGCCAGCTACTTGCCTTGATATGGTTTAATGAGTGAATGCTCCCGCTTTAAGTGCTCAGCGTTGCCGTCTGTTATATCTGAGTAAACTGAGGAGAAGTGAAGTAACCATAAGAGCAGGAATATGTGACACATTTTGCAAACACCTCCTTGAGAATAACTGAGAAACGCTGAGCGCTTTCTCTCTGGAGCCATTTTCTTCAGTTACTCTCTTGCCGTTTGAAGGAACTTCCTGTTCCGGACGAGAAACACACCCTTGCTCGTTTAGGGACCGCCTCGTCGAGCCAAAGACTGAATGCCAAACAGCCACCTGCTCAATATATATTGCACTATTTAAATATGAAACTACACCCATCAGTCAAAAATTAAAGCCACCGCCATGTATCTACACCCACTGTCTATTTTATCAGCTCCACTTACCATATAGGAGCACTTTATAGGTCTACAATTACAGACTTTAATCCACCTGTTTCACTGCATACTTTATTGGCCCAGTTTGACCCTGTTCTTCAATGATCAGGACCCTCCCAGAACCACCACAGGGCAGGTATTATGTGGGTGGTGGATCATTCTCAGCACTACACTGATGGGGTGGTGCCGTGTTAGTGTGTGTTGCGCTGGTACGAGTGCAGCAGACACAGCAGAGCTGCTAGTCTTTATAGACATTGTTCTCAAGTCTCACGCTTTGAGCATGTGACACACGCACCTCAGCGAGTTCACACGCTCACACGCCACACATGCTATTTCTCACTCTTGATTTTTTTTTCTAAAAAAAATCCAATCAAAAATTAATTCGCCCTGTCTACAAACGAGTCGCAGCCACTGGTCACAGCGCTTCTGTGCTCAGAGAAGTTACCCAGTTACCACACCCTATTCAGCCAATCCATCGGTTGCATATTATAAAGTACTCTCGTTGAGCCAATCAGAATATAGATCGCTCTGTCGTTTGGCAGATCTAGTCAAAGAGGGCGGAGTTTCAGCCAGAGCGTCAGACGCGAAGACCTGTCCGATTCGATTCTGACTAACACCCGTCGGTGAACAACTGAAGGAGAACGGCACCACTGGAGCCTGACGATGTTTAAATGTTCGTTTAGTCAGAGACTTTTTGGGGTATTTATAGGGTCTTTCTGGGTATTATAGGGTAGAATAACTTTGGTTTAGTCACCTTAGAGCTGTCATGAACATGGATACGTTTTTAACCGTTTGTTGTTTATTTAGAATGTCAGGGAAGAAACAGAAGAGCCTTATTTCCTTCTGGGAAAAGGCTCAGAAACCAAAGGCAAGGAAGGCAGATCATGTGACGATGGAAGAGACTGAAATGGCTACTACATCAGGGGAGATAGCAGAGAAGACTTTGCATATAGTGAAAGTGTTTGTACTTTTAATTATATATCATAGAATAAACCGTGAAATTTGATCAAATCAAACTTGTTCTCTTTTAAGTTGAACACACTTGGAGGGTCAATGGGCCGTTGAGCCGATGGGTGACCCCCCCCCCCCAAAAAAAATCTCACTCCCACCAAACTTAAAAACTTGAGAGCCCTGTTTATAGAGCTCAGTGTCACTGCTGGCCTGAGAATAGTGCACCAACCAAAAATATCTAGCCAAGCGTCCTGTGACCACTGAGGGAGGACCAGAGGATGACTAACACAAACTGCAGCAACAGATGATTTAGTGTCTCTGACTTTACATCTACAAGGTGGACCAACAAGATAGAAGTGTCTAATAGAGTGGACAGGGAGTCTGATCTACTCAGACCAGCACAACACACACCAACACGCCACCACACCATGTCACTACAGTGCTGAGAATGACCCACCCAAATACTAACTGCTCTGTGGTAGTCCTGACCACTTAAGAACCAGGTAAAAGGGGGCTAATTAGGCACTGTTCTCTTCTTTTAGGGATTCTTTTTGGCTAAAATAGGAAGACATCTCAGAAGTCAGACCTGCCACCAAGGTAATGAGAATTAAATACAAAAAGGAATTATAAAATCAAGTGGTAATAACTAAAATGTAACAAGAACACCAAGTAGATTCCATCCATCATACATCTACCTGAGTAGAAGTCAAATTTTACTCGACATTTAGATGATGTAACAAATCTGTCCTTCAGTAATTATCTCTGACAATAAAACTTTCCTCCATTAATATCATGTAATATAAAGTTTACCTACTCAAAGAGCAGAAATTTCAAAAATACAAACAGTATTGTGAACAGAGCTGTTCCATCTGAAATGACGACACAGTTCAAAAGTAAGTGAAAACGTTTCATTTATTTAACACCCAGATGCTGTTTTACAGTATTTTAAGGAAAGCCATTTATCCCAACAATTTAGGAAGCCATTCAAAATATTCTGATAATATACATGCTCCAGTCAGCCCATTTTTAGATTAAAGTACAGATGGTTTATTATGCATCCTTCAAGAATTGGTTTGTAAAAAAAAAAAAAAAAAAAAAAAAAAACACACCATAAATACACAAATGAAACATGAAGTCATAAAATGTACAGCAGGCTAAAAATTATATACAATATAGATGCATTACTATTATAGCTGAATGTTGCCCAGAGTAAAGGCCTGTTTGAATATGTTTCGAGGCAATGGCAAGTCAACAAGTCACATGTAAACAATGTATTTAAAAGTCTTCTACACCATGCACATATTGTAAAAGAGTTACAATAAATCATAGCTTTTTCTTCTTACGGCAATATTCTGCATGTTCATCAGTGAGAGCTTGGGAATAGTCTGAATTCCAGTCCCTCTGGAAAATCTTCTGCAGTTGATTCTGTGCAGTTTGCTGCCCCTTTTCCACCACAGAGCCTGTCTGATTCACCACAAGCCCGACTCCAGCAGTCTGGCTGAAATAATTTTCAGACCAATTGGAAGTTCCTATCAACACAATACAATCGTTATCCAAATCTCAGTTCAGGCAAATTAAAGTAGACACATACTTTGCAATGACTGTCAAAAGAACTCCAAGTTTTAAGACAGTCACAACTGCTACAGCAAAATAAGACAACGTACCAATGTAAACAACTCTATCAGTCACCATGTACTTTGCATGGTTGACACGGGCAAAAGGGATAGAAAGCTGCTCAGGTGTAGAAGGTACCTCAAACACTTTCTGTGAAATACACAAAAAAAGGATTAAGTCAGTGAAAGACTACAAGATTATGGTGACTAGTCTGCTAGGAAATCATTAACACAACTAGAAAAATCTTTAACATACAACATGAATGTTGCATTTGAGGGGAGTCTTGTTGAGCACTGATAAAGATTGCAGGAAGACAAACATGGCTCCAGGAGAGTGGCTCCAACAACTGACCAGCAGCTTCACCTCCACTCCTCTGGCACATGCAGCCTCCCTAAGGGCTGAGTCAATGGCAGGCCAGAACCTAGTATATACAATGTAATGAACAGAGTTCACAGAAGATCTTGTTAGGTCAAAAGCAGACCATAACCTTACACTCTTAAACTATCCAGTGTAATAATCCTATTTTTTTTATTTGCTGAAATTAAAGGTACTCAGGGTGAATCACTGAACTCTGGGAGGATTAATGTTACCTTATTGGTTGAGTGAACTGAGACATAGGAAGATAGTCCATGACCGACACATGGACAAACTCCTGGGCATCATCAATGACGGACAGGATAGCCGAGAGATCATCTGAACGTCCGAATGCGGACAGCTGAGGTGGGGCACTCTTTTTATATATTAAAAAAAAAGCGGATCATCAATGCAATTGATCATTTTTAGATAAACATAAAACAATCAGAATATCTTTCTGCAAAGACAATGAAGACACTTCTCTGAAACCAGAGGAAAGATTTACAAGAGTCACATGTTCATGCACTACACTTGCTTCAAAGGTAATTCTTTGAAGCAGCTGGATGCCTTTTTAGGACAAACAACCAACCAGAAAGTTTCTTAAAACACCACATATTGTGAAATTCATATAAAAGCAGTCAGTGCAGACTGGAGGATGGGGAATGAATTTGAGAACAGATGGTGTGGTAATGGTATTCTGAAACAAAGAAGTTGCTCAAGACCTACAACCATGCATGCTAGGACTGCACAATTTATCATTTGTTAATTATTTTATCAATACTAGCCATGGCAAAACAGATACCATAAAAGGATGTATTATGTAAAGAAGCCCCTTATCAAATTAAGCTTTTTTTATTGTCCCAACCAATTTCAGATGGTCTAGATAAGTGTTTCTGTGGGTGTTTTGATAAATCAAGGCACTCACATGATCCATGTCTAACCAAATCTGATCAAATACTACATAATGCAGACCAATCTTTAATCATGACACATCAAGAGTCCTGTTTTTAAAATAGGGCAGGACATACTACAACCGCAAAAACTGTGCAGATCTAGCATACACATCTTCAACCAAAAGACACAAAGACATGTACGTTACTTTGTGTAGAGTGCCTGGCATCCATTTGATGCACTTGTGAAAGCAAGGCAATGGAACTCACAGACAGATAGACACGTGCAGGGACACCGTTGAATTTAACAGCTAATGGGTACTTAGAGCTGGAGAGAGCAGAGAATCTGCCGGGCCAGTAGGGTGGGAGGGAACCATTTTTTTGACCACCAATTTCCCAGTAGACTCCAAATATCCTTGACGCATCCTGTGCCAAACAGCTGCAGTCCTCCACGGAAACCCCAACCTCTTTTACCTGCCAGAGAAATGCA